>NW_024425119.1:39422156-39476975 GCF_017311325.1 Ursus maritimus
GGGCCCCTGGGCGGCGGCGGCAACCCCTCGCAGCTGCAGCCCGGCGTTCCCCTCTGGGCAGAAAGCAACAGGAAGCCCCAAAGGGCTGGCACTTCTCGGAGATCTCCCCACCCTTCGCTTCTCTGAGCCGGGGCGGAACAGGCGGAAAAGCAGGGAAGGGAAATGGGCAGGCGAGAGGAGCGCCCCTCCCCCCGCCACGTGCTCGACGACCCCAGAGCTCCAACTTCACTCCCGAACCGCTTGCCACGTGTCCCAGCCAACGCTGACGTGTTCCAGCTGGGCGCCGCCCCCTCCCAGGCCCCGCCCCGGCCCCCCAGATCCCTCACCGTGTAGTGTATGTGCAGCGTGTCTCCAAAGGCTGCGGGCTCCGCGCACGGCTCGGGGGGCTCCACCTATGATCGGACTACCGGAGTCACGCAGCCTCCTCCAGAGATCCCGCTCCTGCCCCTACACCCAGCACTCCCCCGCCGGTTCCCGCACTCGCTCACCTCCCCGCTCCCAGGTTCGTTCAGAACCCCCCTGCCCTCCCAAGGCCCAGCCGCCGCAGCCCCGGGACAGCCTCTCCTCACCAGGGTCTCCACTTGCAGGGTCCGGACGGGACTTTCGGTTTCAAACCCAGCGTCAGCCCGGCACACCGCCCCACTGAGCAGCAGCAGCAGCAGCAGGCGGAGCGGGATTAGTGAGGGGCGCAGGGTCATGACTGGACGCGGGGCAAGGCACGGGGCACCAGGACAGGCTGCTCGGGTGGCGGCGGCTAGGACAGCGGTTCCCTCGGCGCCCAGGCCGGACTGGACGGGACGGGGCGGGTCGCGACGCGCCAGCTCCTCCTCCAGCAGCCCTTCCTCCACCTTGTCCCCACCTCCTGGAGGGAGGAGGCGGCTGGGAGCCCTCCCTACCCTCTAAGTTCGGGAGGTCGCGTTTCAGGGCCCATCCGTTAGCCGTTCTGTCCCATAGCGAGGGGCTGGATCACTTAAGAGCACCCACTTACGATGACGTATTGTGTGCCACTTTTCTGTAATCCTCAAAACCACCCTAAAAGGTAGGCGTAATTGTTTCCATTTTACAGATGAGGAGCGGGGTGTTCAGGTTAAGTCACTGGCCCAAGGTCTTCTAGCTAGGTGGCGACAGAGACAAGATTCAAACCGAGAATTGCCTGAGTCCAGCCTGTGTGCTCTGTTCTTTCCTCTTACGCTATGGTTCTCTTCACACCTGTCCTGGCAGTGTCTGGTTGGCCCACCCCACCCGAGCAGTTGTTAAAGAGGGCATCCCTCTCCCACCTCCAGCCCTTCAGCTTGAATTCTGGAGGTCACAGGAGGCAGGGAGCTGTCTCATCTCCTTGTTCTTTTGGAAAGCTAATTTCAAAGAGCCAGGAGCTATTTTCCTATAAGGATGGGGCGAAACCCTGATCTTTTTCTGACACCAACATTTCTCCTCCTCCTTTATCAGCGAGTGGCAAAAAGGGCAACTACATATAACCCTTTTGTGTTTGTGCAAGGACCTCGGTTTTTATTTTTATCTTGCCCCACTCACACCAAGATCGAGTCTCATGCTCCACAGACCGAGCCAGCCAGGTACACCAAGGACTTCAGTTTCTTAAAGGGGTTTTAAGTTATTTCAGGCAACGCAACCAGTCCCCTTTTGTATGATTTAATCCCTCACTGCCCACTCAGGCCATGGCATCTGAATTCTGTTCCCTCAAAAAGTCCTCAGTGAGCTCAGTCACTAACTTTCTAGGTCATTTCTTGGTCCCTTGTCCTCTTTAGCATCTCTCTCGTATTTGGTGCCACTGAGCTCTGAATGCCCTCCCAAGTTCTAGATATAACTGCCTACTGGGTATCTTCACCTGGATGTTTCACCAGGACATCAAATCAACACACCCAGTACTGTACTCATGCCTTTTTCTCCATCCATCCCATTTGTAACAATCTAGAATTCCCTCCCAATTTTATGTTTCTGTTAGTGGCTCTGCTGTTAGCATTCTCCTAGATTCTCCTCTCATCTCCCACATCAACCAGTCTCCTTTGGATTCTCCTTCCACCGCCTCTCCAAGCTTTCTTTCCATTCCCAAGGCTACTACCCTAATTAAGTAAGCCCTCATTACCTCTCTCTGGAGTTGTTGAAAAAGTCCCCTCAGCAGGAAAGAATTTCTAGGGATGATAGAATGCTCTATATCCTGATAGGGAGGTGGCTTACATGGGTGTATGCATTTGTCAGAACTTATCAAACTACATGAGAAGATCTGTGCATTGCACTGCATGCAAATTATACCTCAAATTAAAAAAATAATAAACACATTTCTAAGTCTTCCTTAAAGCTGGATAAGGCCACGTGACTAAGTTCTGGCCCTAAGACATAAACAGAAGGGGTGGAAATATTGTCCTGGACTTCCAGCAAGGCTCCTTAAAGGGAATTAATTCAGCTAAGAAGTGTGTCATTGTGTGCTCCTCCTCCTCTCCCCAAGCTCCTTCCCTTCCTTTGTTCTGCTGCCTGGAATGTAGATGAGATGAATTACACTCTAGCAGTCACATCAGACCATGAGGTGACCGTGAGGATGAAGCTATGTGCGAGGACGGTGAAGCAAAAAGAAGTCTAAGCCCTGGGCACCTGGGCAGCTCAGTGGGTTAAGTGTCTGCCTTTGGTTCAGGTCATGATCCCAGGGTCCTAGGATGGAGTCCTGCATGGGGCTCTCTGCTCGGCAGGAAGTCTGCTTTTCCCTCTCCCTCTCTCAAATAAATAAATTTTGAAATGATTTTATTTGTCAGAGAGAGACAGAGAGCACAAGCAGGGGGAGTGGAAGGCAGAGGGAGAAGCAAGCTCCCCGCTGAACAGGGAGCCTGATGCGGGACTTGATCCCAGGACCCTGGGATCGTGACCTGAGCCAAAGGCTGGTGCTGAACCCACTGAGCTGCCCAGTCTCCCTAAATAAATAAAATCTTAAAAAAAAAATGAATGAATGAAGAAGGAAGAGGGAGGAGAAGGAGGAAGGGAAGAGGAGAAGGAAGAAAGAAGGAAGGGAGGGAGGGAGGAGGAGGAGGAAGAGAAGAAGGAGAAGACGACGACGTTAAGCCTCGATAACCATAGAGCCATCACTCCAGCCCTGGACTGCCTACCACCAGACACTATTTAACTGAGGTAGAAATGAGTTTCTATCTGGTTTAAAAAAAGAGAGAGAGAGAGCACTCTAAGCCCCTCATCCCCAGCCTCTCCCTACTTTGGCCCATTCTGTACACCGCTGCTATCTGCTCAGCTCCAGTCATGAAGCCTACGGCCCCACATTGCCCAGGGGAATACAGTTCAGACTCCATGACATGCCAGTTGAAAGCTTTTACCATCTGGCCCTAATCTGCCTTTCCAAACTTGGCTTTTATTCCATTAAACTGAAGGCCGTTTAATGACAGCAACCTCATCTTTCTCATTTCTATATTCTCATTGCCTAGTATGGTGTTTGATACATATATGGGTCAATAAACATTTATGAATTGAACCAAATCCTCTTCCTGCTCATGGACTGTGGTCTGGCATCAGATGAACCTGCATCATGTGTTTCCAGCTCTGTGCCCTGGCTCGTGCTCTTCCCTCACCTGTCAAGCTTCCTCCAAACCAAGCTCAAATATTACTTCCTCTGTGAAGTCCGGATTCCCTTATTTAGAAGTCACTTATTTCTGAACTCCCAGCACACACTGGGGGACATTATCATATTCTTCCTTGTGTTGCAATTGTGTGCGCTCCACTTCTCCCTCTCTCTAAAGAGCCAGATCACTGATGGCAAAGACAAGGTTATGATCATGCCTGGGGTCTCCTAGGTACTAGCCGCACAATACCCCCCACATAACATTCTAGACAAATGAGTTTTGTATTGAATAAATATTATGCGATGCAATACTTTTAATAGAATTAAAAATATCTAACTATACTGGGGCGCCTGGGTGGCGTAGTTGGTTTAGCATCCAACTCTTGGTTTCCACTCAGGTGGTGATCCCGGTGTTGTGAGATCAAGCCCTGAGTCAGGCTCTGCGCTCAGCATGTTGTCTGCTTGAGATTCTCTCCCTCTCTAAAATAAAAATAAATCTGTAAAATATATATAACTATACTAACTTGGAAAAACTCCAAGACAAATATATATACCCTTATGCTTAAAAAAAAGCAAGAATAGGGACAAGAATAGAGCCTGGGTGGCTCAGTTGGTTAAGTGTCTGCCTTCAGCTCAGGTCATGATCCCAGGCTCCTGGGATCAGGTCCCACATTGGGCTCCTTGCTCAGAGGGGAGCCTGCTTCTCCCTCTGCCTGCTGCTCCCCCTGCTTGTGCTCAATCTCTCTCTGACAAATAAAATCTTTAAAAAAATAAAATTTTAAAAAAAGCAAGACTAATAGATATGAAAGGAGTCCACTTACATTTTAACCCCTCCCCCAAATGTGTGGAGGTATATATATTTTAAAAAGAAACTACCAGAAGGAGGCACACTAAAAGCCACGGGTGGTTATTGGGAATGGGAGTGAGAAAAGTAGAGGGGAACAGGTTCCACATGCTGCTCTGTATACTTGTGTATTGTCTGCATGTTCTGCAATGAAAATTACTTTGGTTACAAAAATAAGTTTTAAAATTAAGTATTAAATGAACGAACACAATATATAACAATACAAGGGAATGTATGGGAGGTGTTGAATGAGTTGTGCTAATGAAACCAAAGGAGCCAGCCGGGTAGTCCTTGTCATTAGAGAGGTCACGGACAGCTTTATAAATCTTAAAGAAAAGTATTTTTTTAAAAAGTGAGAAAGGGGATAAAGGCAGCAGGTCAGATATTTGAGAAAAATGAATGGACCAGTTTGGCTAAAGTAACGGATTTAGGCAGAGGAGTAGCGAGAGGCAGTTAGAGAGGGAAGCAGGAGCTGGCTGTGGAGAGCCTGAATGTCAGATGAAGGCGGTGGGAACCCACCGAAGGCTTCTGAGCAAAGCCGTGACCGCGCACACTGCACTGATGCGTGGGCTGACTGAGTGGTGTCGTGAAGTTGGAAGGCTACTGCCCAGTCCAGGTCTGAGGCTTTGTCCGGGATGGGAAGGGGAAGGGGGGGGGATGTTGTTGGGGGGGAGGTAGTGGGAATCCGGCAAAACTAAGACAACAATATCACCCCCAGAGGGCAGCACAAGTCCACCTGAGCTTTCTCCTTGGACCAAGTTAAGAGGAACCTGAAGGACAGAGAAAGGTGAAATGGTTCTGGGAAAGGTAGGGGAACTGGCACAACCCTGACTGGAGCCACAGCTTTGAAATCGGAGGGCCACTCCTGGAAAGGCCTCCACCTTCAAAGATGTCTCTGTCAGCAAGTAGAAGAAACTCTACCACAGCCCCCTGGACTCACAGGGTACCCACCAGGTCCAGTTTGGTTAAGGACAATGATGTTTGTTCATTCATCAAGGCTGAATGGCTATTATGTGCCAGACAGTAAGCAGGGCACTGCTTTTTAAATATTTTTAATATGTTTATTTTTAACAGAGTGTTAATAAACAAAAAGCCTGTGAGTCAGCATATGTAAATCTGGATTCAAAATCGAATGCCATATTTTCAAGGGCATGTATACCTTGGATGACAAAATGTTTTCTTTTTAGGTATGGTTATGCCCTCGTTCAGCCCAGACACTCCCTTCTGCCACTCATGGCCAAAGTGACACACACAAGCAGACACTCACCTTCAAGCCGTGACGGTCCTGACCCAAGTTCCTCACTTCCAGACCTTCAGCCATTGCATTGCTCCCTTTCCCAAAGTTTGGATTTCCTCAGACTTAACCTTCTCTTCCCTTTGCTCAGGAACTTGGGGTCATTCTTACCCAATCCCAGCAATCAGGGCCAGGAAACCCAATTAGACTGAAAAACCTACAGAGGAAGGAAGGCCTCTGGATCCTATCACTCCCCAGTGACCAGCAGGATACTTACTCTACCCCTCCAGTTACCTACCAGGTTAGAAAGTAGAGAGCTGGACTTCGGCCCTCCTATCTCCACACCCTTCAGAACAGGAAAAGCAGCGTTCTTAGTACTACAACTGCCTGCCCAAAGACACCACTCCGGGCACCAGGGAGCAGCAAAGGAGTATCCCCCCCACAGTCATTCCCCAACTCTCACCACCCCATGTGCTATACTATGGATATCCCAAAGGACTTCAGAGCATCCCAGAAATGGATTCCCAGGTTTCTCCATCAGGACAGTGGTTTGACTTCCTTCTTAGCAGAGGTCTGGAACCCTAAAAGGTACTAAGTAAATACCTGTCGATTTCCTGCTCTGACCAATCTAGGCACTTGAACTGGAAGCAATGCAGTGAACCCCCCGAGACTTTACACCTTACACCTCAAGTCTGAGAAACTCCTACATACCACACTCATCTTCTCCATCACTGTCCCCAAACTCTGAAATGAAGGGGACAATTCTGTCCTCCAATCCACCCAGCCAACCCAAGGCCTTCTGCTGTCTGTCTCCAGACTCATGCCGGAAACTCCCTTGCCCAGATTATTCTGAAGTAGACCCTGGGCCCAAGTCTTCTGTCGAGCCATAACTGAAGAGCTATTCAAGTTCTGGGCAGATACGGTTTGGTCTCTGCCCTAAGAGCTAGACGCTGAACATTCACCTTCCAGGTTAAGTCTCTCCCTCATCCCACCATGTGCCCCTAAAAAGCAAATGCCACCAGAGGCGGCCCCCCCCCACCTCCTTCCTGTCATCTTAAATGGAGTACTGAGGGACAAAAGGGACTAGGTCATCCTCCTCAGGGGTCAAAAGACACCCACTGACCTGCCATTAAGCTAAAGTCCTCTCCATTATCATTATCTTACGAGGGGCTACCGTACTAGAAGGAATATGATTATTAATGAACAAAGAAAGCACTTGGGAAAGTGGTGATCAGTAACCTTGATCACTAAGCAGGACTTTTGAGCGCAAAGGTGACTGAATACAAATGATTTCACTTCACACTGGTACTTGGGGCTCTGTATGCCTAAATCCTGTCCCTTTCCCACAACATCAGGATGGGAAGGCTCTGTCCCCAAAGCTTAAGAAAGCGGTGAGAGTGGGGAAGGCCTACCTGGCTCACCTAGAACTCACCCACCGAAGGAAGGGGAGCACCATCTCTTTCTTTTCCTGGAGCTAGACAGTAGCAGCAGGGGGGGAAGAGAGTAGTGGCAGGAGCGGGCTGGGAGGGCAGAGGCTTGTCCTTCCCTTCAAGACGTTGTTGAATCTCTGGATGAAGCCTGGCATCCTGACAATGGGGAACCACGTGCCTGAAGCAGAGGTGGCACAGCTGAAGGCAGAGCAGAAGCAGCGCCACAGCTGTAAGGAGGATCAAGTTCATTACACTATCCAGACCTTTATCCTTCACGTTGACTCACGGCCAAAGCCCAGAACTAGGCGGGAGAGGGGACTCCAATCTATGGATGAGGGGAACCTATTCCAACTAGAAGCACCTGATGGCACAGGGCTGGGGAGATCTGAGACTGGAGGCAGGGTGGGTCACTCCAAGTTCAGGGCCCTCTAGCCACTGAAGTCCCTCATGTCTACCAACAGGTGATAAATAAGGCTAAGAACAGAATGAAATCCTTTAGAACTAAAAGAGCAAAGTCACGAAGCCCTCACATCCTGGCGCCAATTCATTCAAGCTCCCCTCCAGAGCATGATGGAAAGTAGTAAGCAGTGCAGAACGAAGCCTAAGTTCCTCCATAACCTCGCTCTCCGCCTGTCAAGTGTACCTTTACCCCTCTGCTGAGAGAAGGAGCAGTCTAGACAGAGGGACCAGAGACAGAACTACCCTCACCATTAAAATACTGTCCCATGGCTGCTGCACATCAAGGATGAAGGTCTGCTCCAAAGCTGCATAAAACAAGTTTAATTTCCAACCAGGGTCACAGTCATCGCGTGTCCCACATTTTGGGCAAGGAGAGAGAAGGTGAGTTATTAAACATATACAGTCTACATTCCAGAGGAGAAAAAAAGAAGAGAAAAACCAGAACTGCAGTTACCATTGTAACACCACAAAACAAACTTTGGAGGCGAAGGGGGCAGAGGGGACTCTCTAGGGGGAAAAGGCTGTAACAAAGGAAAACACAAAATTAAATCGACCAGAGGAGAGTGTGCGAGGGAGCAGGCAGAAATGGAATGGGAACCCAATCCAAAAAGAGCTTTTAGGGGAATGGGAATGTCGAAAGGACCACCCCTGCCAAGGGCCTAGCAGCCAGGGATACTATCAAGATCGCTTACTGCCCCCTGCTGGATGGATCCTTGAGCAGCACCGAGGCAACCTCCAAGGCTGCTTCCCTAACACCCTCAGGCCCACTCGTCGCAGGAGCCCCCCAAAACAAGGTAGGGGTGGGCCTTAAATAAGAAAAACCTGACTGGGACTGCCATCTAACTGGGAGGGGGGTGTCAGACTGGGAGGCAGGAGAAGAGGCAAAATCCTCAGCTACTGCAAAGACCAAAAGTGGGGAATCCTAAGTAGGAACGAAACAAGGAAAGGGGAGACAGAGGCAACAGCAGTGAATGAATTGAGAAGGCAAAGGAAAGAGTTCAGGAAGGGAGAGGCCACAGGAGCAGGAGCAAAATAATGAGGAGGCGGAGGCAAAGGAAAGCGGTGGAGGGAAGCATCCGTGGGGTCAGGGGAGTGAATACGTGTTAAAATGAACTAGAAGCTCCAGCACACCTCTCCCCTCACCCCTGCCACCAAACACACACACACACACACACACACACACACACAGGCCTAGAGATCAGGAGACCTGCACACTCCCACTGCATCTTGTGTAAATAGTACATCACTAAGGAACTGGCACTGAGGGAGACACCCCTGGAACCTCTCTTTCACAGTTCGACCTGGGGTAGGGTGGGGGTACTGATCTGCCTGTGCAGACAAAGGTGGCAGGAAGCCTGGCCCCATGGGGTGGGGCTTGGGACAGTCCTTCTGGGAAGGGGTCCCTCAGGCATGCTGGGGGGGAGGGCGGGGGGGCCTGGGCCCTGACCATAGCAGAAAGGTTATGGGCGGCCATTTTGGAGCTCAGGGCGCAGCCAGCACACACAGGAGCCCACAGAAAAGCCACGGCTTCACAGAAACCGCAAAGTCAGGACCCGGGCCAGGACCTCAGGGACAAGCGCCCCCTGTACAGAGAGACGCAGTAGCAGCAGCTTCTGAACAACTACATGATAATAGTGGGAGGACGCTGAAGACCACTGCATCCCACCAGCACCAACAACTACTTCAGAGTTTTAATTTCCTCCACTCCAACCCTCAAATTGATTCATGGGAAGTGGCTGAAATGGGCAGGAGAAAACTGCTGGGATGGAGTGAGGAGGGACAGCAGGATAGTCTGAGGGTCTAGAAACAGAATAGAAAATTTTCAGCCTTCAGCACATCCTGGACTAGAAAAAGAAAGAAGTGGAGAATAGGGGAATTGAAACTGAGGTCTGCTATGTCACCCCCACTCCCCTGCTCCCCATTTAACCACCCAGCCAGCCCTGGTCAGGTCAGCAGGACTACTAGGGTGAGGAAACTTCTGACGAAGGACAGATGAACCACCCAGTCCCCAAGATCAGAAGATAAGGAAGGGGGGGCACGGGAAGGCAGGAACAGACTGATCCATGCCTTGACTTCTCCTAATAACACAAGAGGATGAAGATGGAAAACCTGAGGCCCACCCTCCAGTGCCCTGGATCCCAAACACGCCCCAAGGTCTTGCTCCCCCCGTCTTCCTCACAAGCTCCCGAGGAACAGATCTAAGCATGAGGGAAGGATCAGCTGAACACCGGGCTGGTAAGAGTGAGTGGGCTCGTCTCTCCTACCCACTAACAAGGCAGGGCACAATGGCATCTCCCTGGGAACAGTCATCTAGAGATAAACACCACCCCCTGCCCTGAACGGGGTGGAGAGAGAGGTACAAGGAAGATGGTGGTGGAAAATCCATCATCCGTCCTATCATCCAGAAAAACCTACCTGCAGAGAGGAGAGGAACCAGTGCAAGACTGGGGCAGCCTTCCCTCTACCTTCTTCCCTTTATCTCACCAGCATGGGAGAGGCAGGTGATAGGCTGGAGTGGGCAGTGACCTGGCTCCCAGCACCCAGCTGCACTCCACCCCTCCACCCTTCTCCCTGGCCCCTGCATATATATCTCTCTATACATGTATTTACACGCGCACACATGCACGCACACACAGAGAGAGGCCCGTGCAATTTCCATGTAGAACAGGGAGAGAGTGGCAAAGGAAGATGGGGAGTAGGAGAGGAACCTGTGGGGAGAGGGAAGGGACTGAGATGCCAAGAGCACAGCAACCAGAGCCAAACGAAGCGAACGGAGAGGATACCCCACCCCACCTCCCAAACCCCAGAGGATGGGGGGGCCACCCATGAAACCATAACAACCTTGTTTTTGTTTTAAATCCGATAAATTGGAATGATTCATCATCAGGACAGCAACTGGGGACTGGTCATGGACAGGGGAGAAGAGGGGAGGCAGGGGAGGCAAGGCTCTTGTTGGGCATGCGGACATGATACCCAGGGCCCTGGCCACACTGGCAATGGGAAGGAAGGGGCAGGGCTGGGGCAGGGAGACAGGAGGTGTGTCAGGGGTGGGTGGGGTGGTCGGACAGGGCTGCCTGGCTCTCACTTCTTGTTTTTGAGCTGATTGGCCAGCCAGTCCAGGCCTTCGTACAGCCCGTCCCCGCTGGTGGCACAGGTGGCCTGAATGTACCAGTTGCGGTGACGCAGGGAATGCAGGCCCAACTTGTCTGTGATCTCAGCAGCGTTCATAGCATTAGGCAAATCCTGGAGCACGAGGGAGACACACAAAAAGGAGGCTCAGGGTCTTTCAAAGGCTTCTAGAGCACCCATCGACCAAAGAGATGTGTACCAGCTCCCTCTCCTCCTCCCTCATTGTAGGAACCAGAACAAGGTCCTAAAGAGCTGCTCTGGATTTAATCATCCCACAACCACAGATCCAAGGCGCTAAAGGTCATTCCACTGGGGAGGGGCAAACCAAATATGGGGTTGGTAGGGAAGTGAAGAAGTGATTCAGACTGCGCAAAGAATCAGGTCTGCCTGCCTGTAGGAGTGAGGGCAGTTCCACTAAAGGAGACAACAAGGAAGATGAAGAAGGGATTTGAGCTATCTACCACACCAATCCCTGAGGACAGAAGTGTTGCTGATTAGCGCTGGGTAGGGGACAAGAAGAGGAACATAAAGAAGCCAGCTAATCATATTCCCCACACTTCCTACAAGGAGCCCCAACACCCATGATTTCCACAGCCAGGCTGACCTCTCTCCAATCCAGGGGTGGGGAGAAACCTCACCTGTTTGTTTGCGAAGACAAGGAGCACTGCATCCCGGAGCTCATCCTCTGCCAGCATCCTCATCAGCTCCTCCCGGGCCTCATTTACTCGCTCCCGATCATTGCTGTCGACCACAAATATCAACCCTACGGAAGCAGAGCATGGGCTGCGTAAGAGAGCAGATGAACTCCCCTCATCCCTACCACTGAAAGACAACACCCTCGGTACACCCTCCAAACATCTGCTCCCTTTCCTCCTGTTCTCCCACCCCTAGGAGCTGTGGCAGGGCAAGGATTGGCTGCCCATAGCCAAGAATGACAGCCACACCTAACCAACCCATGCCAAGCTGGGCAATTCATATGCCATACCTTGGGTGTTCTGGAAGTAGTGTCTCCAGAGAGGTCGAATCTTGTCCTGGCCACCCACATCCCAAACTGTGAAGCTGATATTCTTGTATTCCACTGTCTCCACGTTGAACCCTTTGGAAAAAACAGACAATGGCCTCTTGGCCTCAAACACCAGGCCTGCAAACAATACCCCAGTGGTCTCTGTTTCCCCCAGGAAGGCCCTGATCCTAGCAAAGGAAAGACAGCTAAGGCTTCCTCATGGCCTAGTATTCCCTCACCTGGTAGCCTAAAGGCCAAAAAGAAAACCTTAGAGAAAAAGTGGAAGAGGATGAGGAGGGCCAGTCAGGAGGTTCACAATCTCCTTGGTAACATGAGCTAACCTTCTCTGCTCATTCTGTCTTTGCCTTTCCCTCCTGCAAAGAAATGACTCAGCCCCACTCCTGTACCTCAGCCATCAGAGCCTGCTGCAGCTAAAATGTAGGGCCTGGGAAACACAGCGAAGAAAAAGTGAGCTGTAATCCTGGAGCCCCAAATGCAGAACCAGCGGACAAACGACCTGGAGCCCCATCTATAAGGCAAACGTTCTCCCTCCCACAGGCAGGTCTTAACCAGGATCAGGGCCACTGAGGATCTAAACTGAAACAACTCCTGGCCTCTGGCAGGAACATCAAAGCCTTTCACCCGCTTTCCAAACAACACAGAGAACAAACCAGCTCAGTGCCTGAGGGCAGCTGTTCAGTGCCAGGCTGCGGAAGTTCCCGCATCAGAGAGGGCCCGGGTAGGTGGGCAAACGGCAGCCCCAGCACCTGCTAGTAAGTTAAATAACCATCCTTCCCTGAATCCCCCCAAGTTGCATGGACTTGCCTGGTGGCCAGGTGGGGGATCTAGGAATAGGCCCCCTGCCTGACCCAGCTGTTGGCACGAAAGCCTACATTAAGCTGTGCCCTTACCAATGGTGGGGATGGTGGTGACGATCTCCCCCAGTTTCAGCTTATACAGGATGGTGGTCTTTCCTGCGGCGTCCAGGCCCACCATCAGGATGCGCATCTCCTTCTTCCCAATCAGGCTCTTCAGAAGGTTCCCAAAGATATTACCCATGATCACAGCAACCACTTTCTGAAGACAGGACGGCTCAAGTGGGAGCAGTGGCAGTCTGGTTTTGGCCTGGTCCCTGGTATGGAGAACTCGATGCTAGGCAAAGAAACAAACACATTACCACCATCTGCTAGTCAGAATTTCGTGTAAATGGGATTTGCCAAAGTCATGGCTGGAGTTCAAAACAAGCTATGAAGATCAAGTCCCACTCAGACACATCCTGAGTCTTTGGGAGCGCAGACAAAGCCGTGAACACTCAGGACCCCCGCTCTGCCACAATGTACCTGTGTGACTTTGGACGAGTTATTCTACCCAGCCATATCTGCCCCTATAAATGGAGGGGACTGAACTAGAGGACTTCTGAAGTTCCTTCAGTTCTAACACTCTGTACCATACAGGGCCTTGCAAGACCATTAATGCCCCTCCCTCCCCCAACCTTACCCTGAGACTCCTGGAAAGGCTGGGAGAGGAGGGAGCAGAATGAGGAGTGGCTCTTTGTGACTCCTGACAAGGTTTGGGCTTGCCAGGTTCCCAAGGTCTACGCTCCAATCAAGAGACTCCACTTCTTCCCTTTCTATATGTCTGCGATTCCACCTTCTTCCACACACCAAAATTAATCAGGAAGAAATAAGGTGAAAATTGCGCCCTGTTCATACAACAGCGTACCGACGCTACCTCTCATTCCTAGGCTCATCGTGGCCCATCCAAGGACAGCTTCTCCACATTCTCACCTGCAATGAGGCAGTCACCTCATTCCCTGCCTCCTCCTCAACCCCCTTCAGTCTATTCTCCACACAGCAGCCAGACTACTTTTAAAACCAAAATCAGGTCATGCTGCTTCTCTGTTTAAAACCCTCTCTTGGCTTCCTGTCTCCCTTTCAGTAAAATCCAAAGCCATATCGTGGCTTACAAGGTCCTGCACGATCTGCATGCCCCTGTTCCTCTCAGATCTCCTACTACTCTTCCCTTGGCTTACTCCACTTTAACTCCCAACACTTTCCTGCCTCAAAGCTTTTGTACTTGCTATTCGCTCTGCCCTGAATGCTTGTCTCCCAGATAACCTTCATGGAGTATTCCCTCACTTCCTTCAGGTATCCATTTGAATATCACCTTATCAAAGAGGCCTTTCACAACCACCTCTAATACACGCACATCACTCTTTTTACCCCATTTATCCCACTTCGTTTTTCTTCATAGCATTTATCATTACCAGACACATCACACATTTGTTTCTTGTTGTACTGTTTTTCTCCCACTACAATGTCAGCTCCTTATCTACTGTGCTCACTGCTGTGTTCCCGGTACCTCGAATAGTGCCTGGTACACAGCAGTTGAACGAACGAACTAAAACTCCCAGGGTCTAACAGTGACCTTACTGAGCAGCTAGGATCTGAACAAATATCTGCTGGAAAAATGAAGATGGCGGTAGGAAGCACTATGAAGGTACAAAACGTCCATCTTCCCACCCCACCCACTGCCTCCAAAAGACAGAATCCTAGAGTCACTCATTCCCTCTCCTTTTCCCTCCCTTCTCTATGGCACAGGACAACCACAGAAATGCATCTCTGAGACAATGAAATAGGCGTTCAGAATCGCCCATGGCAGCCAGTTCTCTGTGCCCGCGGGAGACATGCGTCAGCGGGCAGCTTATTCAGCAATCACCATATGCCAGCTGCTGGCATTCTCTACAGAGTCTGGGAACCAGAGGCACAGACACACACACCCCAAACCCAGCAGGCGAAGGAACAGGTCAAGACAGAGTGCACCCAAACCCAAGACTGTGAAAGGTGGATGGGGAGGAATCTGATTTACAGGCTAAAGCACGGGGGCTTAGTGCGAGTTGAGCTGTTTTCTCAAAAACTATTTCAGTTTTGTTTGTTTGTTTCCTACTCCCCTCAGTTTGCAGCAAATTCCAGACTAGTACAAAGGAGCCAGATCGACAGCCCCTGGAGACCAAAGTACTAGTTTGTCCAAAACACAGAAACAATGAGTGTTATGGAGTGTTTCATCTTCAAAGGCCTTCCCAGACATCCACTAATGAGCCAGGCGTGGTACTCCTGGTAGGTTCCTCAGATGAGCCCTGCCCCTGACCGAGAGGCTCACACCCCAGGGAGAGGACCTGGCTCCACCTTAGGGCTCAACTTCAGCCAAGTCGCCCACTAGCCACCCTTCCTGCCCATCCTGCCTAAACCCACCCAGGCAGACAGATCCTGGAGGATCCCCAGGCAGGAGGGGACACCTGCCCAGCTAATAAGGTCAGATTCCATCAACCCTGGCAATCTGGAGTAGTCAGACTTCTGGTTCTGCCACCCTCACCTCCAGAAATTTAAACCTTCCCCAAGTCCTCCTAGTCTTTATCTTGTTTCCTACTCAGGTCTCCTCTTCTCCAGCTTTAGATGATACTTTGCTTTAAGGCTTTGGTAATAGGCTCTGGCCCAGGTTCTGAATTGAATTTATACCACGCATTTATCTTGCTGCCCTTCATGAATGAGCCGATTGCTGATCAAAGGATTACCAACCGTGAGTGGCTGAAAAATAGCCCTCGCCCCAAAACATGCACACGCTGTCCTTTGGTTTGTTTCTTTGCTAAGCTAGCATGCTAACGTCTTGGTTCAAAAGCTGATCCCAGTGTTACACTTATTTCTCTTTCCCGGCAGGTCCCTGAATTATCTGAGCCACTCATGTGGCACTTACTACCTCGTGGAGCTGTTTCTCTGAGAAGTCTATACATTTACTGTCTCTACAGTTTAACTGTATTCTCCATGGGCAAGGACTATGCCTTTTATTTATTTTGGATCTGTCCCCACTCCCAGTGCCAAGCCCACTACAGGAGTTCAACCAAGCACACGGGCTGATTTAAGCCTGCTCTGAGGATGTCCTTGTATCATTTCTTTTCCCCTCGCAGTACTTGGTATCTCTGTGTAATGCACAGATGGTTTCTCAGATACCCTCTCAATTCTTGGCCATTTTTCACGCCATAGCTGACCCCAAGACTGGTTTGGAAACACCACAAAAGGACTAGAGGACTAAAATCAGTGGAATTTTCTCTTGCCATTTAATACGCAGTGGGCCTGATGGATAACTGATGAAATGCCCACATAGTCACTGCGTGTGTGTCCTCTGGGGGCAGCACCACGCCTTGAAATTAGTGGACATTTTGACTCCTCTTTAATATAATCAGGAGCTGGACTCAGATGAGCATTCCAAAGCAGGGGTTCGTTTTCTTGTCCTGGCTTTCTCTGTCCCTGTTACTGGATAGCATTCTGCCTCTGCCACGAGGAAGGGGGCAACTTTCAGCTTTGTGTCATGAACACAAATCTTGGGTTACATAGCCGATTTTCACTTTCACCCACAATGCATTCCTAGAAAAAGCTCTGGGAAGCAGAATGGCAAAAAAACACATAAACCCTGGATTGTTTCCCTATGTACAGTACAGCCTATAGTTACTCTCTTTTACTACAGATGGCACTCCTGTGTCGATAGGGCAAAATGCCAGGGTTCCATGGGCTGTGAGAAACCAGGAATCAGCAGTTAAAGCTGAAAATGAGTGGCTTAGGATGAAAAATGGACTACAGCAATATCCCTATTTTTAAAAAAGTATATCTCAACATTCTATTTTACAGTCACAAACTGTGTCATCAGTGGTACAAATACCAAGAGCTCTTAAGAGTGTGTTCCAGTACAATCTGTGTGGAACACTGCAGGAGTTCAATCTAGCACATTGCCTGATTTAGGCTTCATCTGAGGATGTCCTCACTGACGACTTACTGCCCCCAAGCCCATCCTCCCACCCCCCCGGGAGAGGCAGGCTGTTGCTGGGACCGCTCAGCCATCCTGGCTGTGTGTGCTGCAGGAACATGCCTGCCTCACTCTCCAAGCGGTTCGGAGAGTCATACTCAGTGTGCCACACACAACTCCCCCCACCTGACTCTGGTGGCTGACTCGGGCTTGCATCCCACGACACCTACCTCTGAGGGGACTTCTGATCTAGCACCACCTCCTCGTCTTCAGGCTGCATGGGTCCAGGGAAAGGAAGACCAAGGTCTCCCCAGCCCTCTGCTGCCAGGCAGGGAGCACTAAAAGCAGCTTTGTTCCCAGATAATTTTCACATTGAGATATCACTAATAGAGATGCTATTTTTAGTACAGCCAGTGGAGCAGACCAATAAAACGTAAGGAAACAAAAGCAGGGTCTGCCTGTATTTAGTTTCCTTAGCACAGCTGGCTTGTGACCTCTATAAACTTTCCAAGTTTTTGTCTCAAGAGCACGGTGATCACAAGCACACAAGAACTCCTAGATTAATATCTCAATGACTTCTACTGGGCTCAGAGATTTCCCAAAGCCGAGAAACAGCTTCTGATGTCAGCTTCCATTCGTTCACTAAGCACTTACTGAGTATACAGAACTAGGGATACAGTGAGGAAGACAACTTCTGCCTCCATGAAACTCCGTCAGTGGGAAAGACTAGCAAACAATTACAAAACTGCACGAGGGTAAGAGTGGAATAAACACGAAGTATTATGGGGACAGAAACCTGGAGCAGCTAATCAAGACTGAGGGCTAAAGGGCAATTCCCAGACATGATTCTCAGGTCACCCCTGAGCTGACTCCTGATGGAAGACTAGGAAGTAATCAAACAATAAAGAAGAGGGGGTGGGGGAGAGGGAACAGTGTGTCCAAGGCATAAAGCCCTGAGTGAGAGACAGCACTTTTTACTAGCCAAAGCCAGGTGCAGGTGGGAGTCAGTTTATGTGGGTGCCGCATGGGGAGTAAAAGGAAGTGACGACACTGGAGAGATAAGAAGGGACTAGATCGTGAAGGGCCATAAAGGCCACACTGAGTAACGTGATCAAGTATGTGCTTTAGAAAGACCATTCTTTCTGAGCACCTGGCTGACTCAGTGAGTAGAGGATCCAACTTTGATCTCAGGGTTGTGAGTTCAAGCCCCATGTTGGGCGTAAAGCTTGCTAAAAAAAAAAAAAAAAAAAAAGACCATTCTGGCAGTCATTTAGGGTATAAATTAAAAGGGGAAAAGACTTGAGGCAGAGAGACCATGTGGGAGGTACAGTAATACAGCTGAGAAATCTAAAGTTCTTAACCACAGGTGGTAATAAAAACGAAGACAGATTTGAAACATCAAAACAGGGCGCCTGGGTGGCTCAGTCAGTTAAGTGTCTGCCTTAGGCTCAGGTCATGATTCTGGAGTCCTGGGACTGAGCCCCGCATCATCAGGCTCCCTGCTCAGCAGGGCGTCTGCTTCTCCCTCTCCCCTGCCTTGTGCGCACTCACTCTCAAATAAGTACATAAAATCTTTAAAATTAATTTAAAAAATGTTAAAACAAGAAAGCATAGTGCTCTGAATATTCAAGGCTATAGCTAGAGGCACTGGAGCAGCCATGGACTATCAGGAGATGGAACGGTTGTAAGCTGGTCAGTTTCTAAGAATAGGGCAAGCTGAAAGCTTCGGTTAGAGGGCGGTGCCACGGAATGTTCCAAAGACAAATGAGTCTAGTTTTTATCTAGTCACTTTTTTATCTGGCCACCTATTCTGGAACAGACCTGGTTCTCTGTTCTGACTCACTTGCTCATTGTCCACGGGAAAAGGGCTGTCCATGCGAAAAGCCAGACCCTTCCCAGGTGTTTGGGTCTCTCCAATCAGTCAGCGTAAGTTAGGATCCTTCTTTGCTTGATAATGTGGCCTCCGTTCAGGTTCTCCTGTACTGGAGTCATCTCAGACTAGAAGGGAAACTGGCATAATGATTCTGGCCTGAGCCTAAACACTGTTATTTGTTAAGTGGAACCTAATTTTAGCTAGATATGTTTTCTAATTTGTAAGAATATCATCAAATGCCTAGTATCTAAGTCTAATAGGTATCTCTCAGGCCTTATTTTTTTTAAGATTTTATTTGTTTATTTGAGAGAGTTAGAGAGTACAATCGCACACGCTAATCAGCAAAGGGAGAGGGAGAGGAGGGAGAGAGAATCTCGAGCAGATTCCACACTGAGCGCAGAGCCACAGTGAAGCTCAATCTCACCCCCGAGATCATGACCTGAGCCAAAACCAAGAGTCGGACTTAACTGACGGAGCCACTTAGGCGCCCCTTTCAGGCCTTATTTTAATTTGCCCTTTCTACAGCCTTTGACCTTTCTCCCTTTTTTTAAAATGTTTTTTCCCTCTTTGGTGTCTATGATGTCTCATTGTCTTGATGTCCTTTTGGCCCCTCTGGTTGCTTCTTACTCTCTTTCCTGGCCTCTGTTTTTGCCCGCTGCTTTAAATGCTGATGTGCCCCCAAGTTTCTGCCTTTGGCCTTTTCTCCTGCTCCACTGTACACAGTCTCCCTAGATACATCAGTCAGCGTAGCAACAGCTGCAAAAGACAGAAGACACACCTGTAGATTTATTAAAGCACAGAGCTTGAAGTCTAGGTCAAATAAGCTAGACACAAAAGGACAAAATTGTATGAGCCCATGTATATGAAGCACCTAGTCCAATTCACAGAGACAGAGGTAGAATGGTGGCTGCCAGGGGTTGGAGGGAGCAGAAATGCAGGTTATGGTCTAACAATCACAGAGCGTCAGTTTGGGAAGACGAAAAAGTTCCGGAAATGGATGGTGGTGATGGCGGCACAACAGTGTGAATGTACTTAATGCCACTGAACTGTGCACTTAAAAATGATCAAAATGGTAAATTGTGTTACGTATATTCCCCTACACACACACACGCACGCACACGCACGCACAGAAATCTAGAGCTAGAACACTTGTTTTTTTAATCCACCAGCTCTACAGTGTTATTAGGGACCCAAATTTTCTCCATTTTTCTGCTCTGACATCCTAGAGTTCCTATGTCTGTCTCTTCACGCTCTTGGAATTACTCCAGCATCTCATTCTTCTACATCAACATTTAAAGGCTGGACAAGAGGGGCGCCTGCGTGGTGCAGCCGTTAAGCGTTTGCCTTCGGCTCAGGGCGTGATCCCAGCGTTCTGGGATCGAGTCCCACATCAGGCTCCTCCGTTGTGAGCCTGCTTCTTCCTCTCCCACTCCCCCTGCTTGTGTTCCCTCTCTCGCTGGCTGTCTCTGTAAAATAAATAAAATCTTAAAAAAAAAAAAAAAAAGGCTGGACAAGAGAATGTTGCCATATGTCTTTTTTTAAGATTTAGGAAAACTTTCCCAGAGGCTCCCAGCAGACATTCCCCATATCTTATTGGCTAGAATCAGTACATGACCATTTGTGACTCAGTCACTGGCAAGGGAAATGGAATGCCCACATCCCTTAGGCTGATCAGTTTTCATACCCTAGGGCTGGGGAAGGGTATCTTTATACCCCCCACCCCAATATCTGAACAGAGTAGGCATTCTGTTAGAAGCAAGAAGGGAAAGAATGGCTCTTTGGGTAGATAGCCAGTAACTGCTGTCACCTGGATCTTGGTTTCTCTTAGGGCTCCACGTTACCATCTGTGCAGACGATTCCCAAATACTCAGCCCAAACTTCCTCCTAAGCTTCATACCTTAGCACCTCAAAATTGAAGTTTAATCTAAAAACAAATATCTTCAGGGAGCCTGGGTGGCTCAGGCTCAGGTCATGATCCTGGGGTCCTGGGACAGAGCACCGCACTGGGCTCCCTGCTCAGTGGGCAGTCTGCTTCTCCCTCTCCCTCCGCCTCCCCCCGCCATGCTCTGTCCCTCTCCCTCAAATAAATAAAATCTCTTAAAAAATAAAAATAAAAAATAAAAACAAATTATCTTCAATCTCAGATCTGTTCCTCTTGTATTTCTTGGCTAAAGAACTGCCACCAGATCACCCAAGCCAGAAACCTGGGAATCATCTTTGACTCTTCTACTCTTCCTTCCTATATTTAATCAGTCATTAAATCCTGTGGATTCTACTATTTTGATGTTTCACTATGCTTTCTTAATTACAAAAGCACTGAAATTCCATAAGTAGTCAGCCTAAAGCCCTAATAAACCTTTGCCCCAGTCAAGTTCCCACTTCACAGGTCAAGATGGAACTGCTGGTGAACAAATGACACAGGAAGCTATGGTTTAGACAAGGCCCACCATTGCAGAGCAGTCTAAGGATTCAGAAAACAGGGAACTACCTAGCCTGGGGAGAAGAGTTATCTGTGATCCTTTAGCACCTCAAACACACTCCTACTCCAGGACTTACCATAGTATGTTTTGTTCACATTTGTCTGTTTTGCTTTCCAAATAATGTGCCTTTAATGCATGACAGGTCTGCCATACATCCCATCGGTACTGAATGGCTAGGAAGAGCTTAAGGCGGCTAGAGCCCAAGGGCCAGTTATCTCAGGTTGCAAGCACTATGTCTGTCTCACTATTACCATGTTCTGTGTATGCCATAACGACAAAAGGTTAGGGAAGTACTGCACTAAATTATGAGCCCCTGTCAGCAGGGACCATGCCTTACTCATGTTTCATGTCCCCAGCACCATGACTAATCTGTAGCTAGTGACTAACGTGCTTGCTTTTGAGGAGTACGGTTCTACTGATGGTGGTAAAGTATTTCTGAGACTGAGGAAGACAGTATTCTATAGGTGATCCTTAATCTTTTTCCTGTATCTGACAAACTCAAGAAATGGTTACTATATTCTCAGAGTCCTAGGGTTCCTTGGATGGGATTCACAGGCTTGGGGGGGGGGAACCACATGAAAGGCTCTAATTATGCTCCTCCCCTCTACACTACCACCAGAGCAGCTCCATTCTTATCCATGTAATGTATTAGACTTCAAATGAGATTTTATATAAGGTTTAACATTTAATTGCTTTTAACAGAAGAGGAAGACGTGGTCAAAAACCACTACAACAGAGAGCAAATGTTCTCCTGCATCCTAAATCATGCTGAAGTTTAAACATCCATGCCTGCGCTCTAGTGTCAAAGCTCATAAAGGAAGGGTTATACCAGGCTCTCAGCAGTAATGCAAGAGCTGAAGGGTACGATGAGATCTGCTATACCCAGTCATCTCACCTTTCTTTCGGAATATGGTGATAATGGTGGATCCGTGAAATCCCGAGCCATGTCCCTTCTGGTCCATATGGCACAGCAGATCCTTTGTAGAAGTCCAATGCAAAGCTCTAAAACATTCACGGAATCCCTACCTCCATCAGTTCTTTCCCAGACTATAATGCAAGCCTTCGAACATTTGTGGAACTTCCAAATGCTCCCTGTTTCTTTCATTATCAAAAAGCTTTACCGGCACTCTACCTATATTTGCAACAGATGTTGAAAAGGTACGGCAGATAGAATTACACAGATATCACAACTCTGAACCTTAATACAGTACATTCTGAAACATACTCAGGGGCAGACATTTAAAGGAGATATGACTGATTGGGGGCGCCTGGGTAGCGCAGTCGTTAAAAGCGTCTGCCTTCGGCTCAGGGCGTGATCCCGGCGTTCCGGGATCGAGTCCCACATCGGGCTCCTCCGCTGGGAGCCTGCTTCTTCCTCTCTCTCACTCCCCTGCTGTGTTCCCTCTCTCGCTGGCTGTCTCTCTGTCACAGAAATAAAAAATCTTTAAAAAAAATAAAAAATAAAAAAAAATAAAGGAGATATGACTACATGAAAAGAGTGGCCCAGGAAATGGAGGATGCTGAAATACTGACTGAGACCTAAAATAAAGGGACCCAGGAACCTAAATCCCCGACCTTGGTCAATTAGAGTGCTCTTGTATGAAGAAGTCAACCATTACTTCAATCATGCTGACTCTTCTAACATGAACACTATTCTTGAGCCCCCACGTCCTCACCCTGCATCCAAGTTGATGGTTCAGGGCCCCTGCCTTGCTCCTGCTTCACCTCCCACTCAGGCAGCAGGAGCTGCCTCTGTGAAGCCGATGCTGAAAAAAGATTTCATTGCTCATAAGCCTACGACCAGCAAAGAAAGTCATGGTAACAATCATTCCTCTACACAGGCGGCAAGTTATTCTTTTGTCAACTTCCTCTCCTTTAAGGCAGCCCTGAGTGCTCATATCATTATTACTATTATGACGATGATTATTAATAGCAACTAACACTTATTTGGGGCTTACTATGTGCTTTGTACAGTGCTAAGTACTTTACATATATTATCTCATTAAATTCTCAGGCCAATACTATGAAGTAGGCACCATCATTATCATGCTCTTTGCTGATGAGGAAAATGAAGCTAAGGGAGGACAATTTCACCAAAATCGTACAACTAGTAATTAGCAGAGGCAGGGTTTGAACCCAATTTTGTCTGATTCCAAATACTCTGAATAACCATACCACAGTGCCTCTAAATTGACCTGCAACAAAAATGGTGAGGAGAGCCAAAAACGGTGATACGCTTTGAGACTCGGGCTACTTGGCATCCATTTCTAAAGGTGTATGGGGAAGCAGATTCCACAACTTCCCCGTTATTTACTCAGCTTTAACAAACTTGGTTTTAAAGAAGTTCCTCCTTCTGAGCAACAAATCCCACCCACTATCCTCTGAGTCCATTTCCTCTTATTATGACTCCAGTGGGAAAGAGAGTAGCAGAAATGAACACACACGATATGATCATCTGTGCACTTGAGACTTCGCTTCCACTCTTTCCAGCCTGCGGTCACCCCTCCTTTACACTTGCATTCCGTTTAATATTAGCAGCTACCATTCACTAGCACCAATTCTGTGCCAGGCACCACATACCTACATTGGCTCTCTCCTCCATAATCTCCAGAATTCCAATTTTGACAATACTCTGAAGGACTTAACATGTAACGGAGACCCCTTTGCCCACAATGGGGAAGCAGGAGATCTGGGATTTCAGATAAATAATAACTTTGTGTTCTAGTAATATTTTTCTTTTGGGTTCTTAGTTTCCATTATCCATGCCTGTTTTGTGCTTCTTAGGAAGGTGGAGAGACCAAGACTTCTTAATTACAATGCATAAGAACCTTTGTACCCTCACACTCAGCTATCTCCAGGCACTCTCCCTGACAGCCAAGCCGTTTCTTTCTCTTTCCTTAAACTGTAGTCAGAAAGCTTGTTGAGTCCTACCCATTCACATCCTGTATTCATCCTGAGTGCCTACTGTTTGCATTAGGCACTGTGGGAGACACAACATGAAATCCAATCCCTGAGATCAAAATGTTTCCTCTCTTTGGAAAAACAAGACTTATACATAAAATTTTTGACGACCCAAGGTAACAATTCTATCCTGGGGGGGTGCCTGGGTGGTTCAGTCAGTTAAGCATCTGCCTTCAGCTCAGGTCACGATCCCAGGGTCCTGGGATCAAACCCCACATCAGACTCCCTGCTCAGTGGGAAACCTGCTCCTCCTTCTCCCTCTGCCTCTCCCCCTGCTCATGCTTTCTCTCTAATAAATAAGATCTTTAAAATAATAATAATAATAATAATTCTATGCTGGTAGGCAGGAAGTATGTAAATATGTGATACACAGGGGGCCCTTCCCAGCTAAATCCAAGGTCAATGATTCATTCTGTGAAAAGGTGACCTCGGTGGATCAGCTTCTTTCTTAAAATGAGCTTTTAGAGACATGTTATTCAAACTCAGGTCTAATGTGCAATAACCAATTCACTGCTCCACTCCGGTCTTATCAAGTGGAGACACTTACCCCAAGAAGCTCAAGACAAAATGGCAGCAAAGATGGTCACCACCTGATTAAGGCCAGAGGAGAAAAGTATGCAGAGACTAGATTCTGTCCTGTTGCATGGACCCAAGCAATCAGACTCCTGCAGCAGATCTCCTACCCATAAAACTTTCATGCCATAGACCAGGGGTGACCCAATCCAACAGCAGCAGAGGCAGGTTTTGAGTTACGCTTCTCCCTCAACCGGATGACCTCACTATTTCTTCTCACTCCTGACCACATCCCACACTCCTCCTGGCCTGGCCAGACGGAGAGCGGCAGTAATACAACCAAGAAAGAAGGGAACTCCCCCAAAAGAGGAGCTACCACTTTGCTATGCAAGTGGCCGGGGTTAACAGGGAACTCCACCTCCCCCTCCTTCCCTCAAACACTGGTGTAAGCAATGGCTCCATTTTCTGTTCCGGGAATCCTGGTACTTCCTAAAGAAAGAAAGCGGATTGGAAGACACAAACTCAGAGCCAGCGACAAGCTGCTCCCTCCTCCTGTGAGACCGCCCCCGCTCTGCCTGGGGGAGGAAGGCACCACCTCTCCTCTCCTAGCAAGATCTGATCCCCCCACCCTCTTCTGCCTCTTCTCCTCCCGGTCCCCACCTGCTGCCCTCTGACCAACGTGCGGTTCCCAAGACCCAAAGCGCAACCTCTACCGGAATAGTGCCCCTGGGTTGCCCCACTAGCTTGCCTGGCCGACTGATCCCTAAACCCCCTATGCACCCCTGCCCCATGAAGGGAGTACAGGGTGTCACCGCTACAAGGCTCTAGTCTCCTAGTACTAAGGTGGAGCAGAAGAGAGGGTAGGAAAAAGCGGCATTCCCTAGCCCTTTAACAGGAAAAGGATACGAAACAGTCATCACCGCCCCCGCATCACCTCTCTCTGGACTGTTTTTCCCCCACCTCAACCCCGACCCCTCGTAAACCCACCTCCTGCAGGCGAGGGGAACCCAACTGCAGCCCGGGTCGCCCCCGCGTGCGAGGCAGAGCACAAATTCATGTGTACCCCCCACCCCCACCCCAGCTCCGCGTCCTTCAAATGTGGGGGCAGGCGAGAGACTGGCCCGGCGCCCCCTCCCCGAGCTCTCGGGTGGGAAGGACCACACCGCTCCATGCCCGGCAATGCCGGAGGGAGGGGGGGTATATCTCCTCAGCCCCCACCCCGAGCCTCTCCTTTACGGGGACCCGCCTTCCTTCCCCAGCCCCTCACCTGTTCCTGCTCCCAGCTCCGCCGCCGCAGCCGCCGCCTCCGCCCCCGCAGGTTCCGCTCGGCACTGGTTCCGCTCCCTCCGACTCCCCCAAGCCGATTTCGGCAAGGCTGCTCCCCTGGCCCCGCTCCCCAGCTCCCTCCTTCCTTTCCTCCACCTAGCACCGGAAGCCGCGACGGCGACAGGAGCTGTGCGGCGCACCCCCACCCCCAGACCGGGATACTTCCCACCTCCCCGATCGCGCGAGAACTGCGCGGTAGCGAGTGGCAGTTCTCGCGAGATCCATCACCATGGCAGCGGCTGCAGCAGAGGCAGCCGGGTGCTGGAGCTGAAGCCTGGGCGGGGGCCGATGTGGGGGCTGCAGGCTGCGGGCGGCGGAGGCGGGAGCCGGGAGCCGGGAAGTGGGGATGAGGCAGTGGGCACTGAGGTGAGAATCCCAAGCTCCGGGGCCATTCCTGCGATTTAAGGCCTGGAGCTGCGTGCCGGCCATACTGGAAGGGGCTGGGTGGAGAGGCAAAGCCAGGAGTAGGGTATGAGCGAAGAGCCTTTGCTGTGGCCCACCCTGTTCTTCCAGACAACATTTTTATTTCTTAACCATGGCTAGATGCATCTCCCTGAGAGCCTTCGCTGCATCATTGTTGCTACTCACTACTCCCAAGCTAAGACCAGGTTACTCAGGGGTCTGAATCAGGAGATCATGAGGAGATCCTTTCCCCCATGAGGAAAAGGAGAGAGAGTGATGAATTTGAGACTGAGGAAAGAACTGGACTCTGGTCCAGTTAGAAAGTGTTGGAAAGTGAAAGACAAACGGTGGAAGCCTAATATTCAGAGGTGTGGTTTGAGGGAGTGTACTAGATGACTATGAATTTTAGTATCCCAAGGAAAATGAGAGATTTTACACCCATGTTTCTCCACTCCTGCCCACCCCCACTTCCCCTACACTCATTTCTGCGCCTGATCTAGACACGCAGAGCTGCCTTGGAACAGTCTCCGCTGTGATAGAAGAAGGGCACGAGCAACACTAAGAACAGAAGAAGGTTCTTTAAGTGGCCTCTCTCTTCAGTATAAGGGAACACATAGCTCTTCCCTAAGGCCTGAGCCAAAATTGTTGCCTTTCTGGGTTTTTTTTTTGCCTTATTTCTTGTCCCTTTCAAGGAGAACCAGGTTGGTAGATAGCCACACCGTGTCTATCCCTCGTCCCCATCAATCCCTGGTGTATACCTTCACCACTCTCTTGCTCTTATCCCAGTCTGTTTTCTCTCTTATTCTAATGTGGAGAATAACATGACCGTAGAATGTGAAGCCAAGAGGACCCTAATTTAAGATGGTGAGGGATGGATAATCTGGTTAACAAGGAGCATGTTTATAACAAAGAGAGTTGTGTATGTCCTGGGCTGTTGCTGTTAAGGGCTTTTGCCCCGCTAAGCTCTGTGTTGCAAATAGCAGAAGACTTCTTCAGTTTTATTGCAGAATCTTGGATCAGGGACTGTGATACTTCCACATGACTACTGTTTCCATTTCTTTTCCTAAAATGTGCACCCCACCAAGTTATGTCCCCACACCAACCACCAAAATTATGCTTTGCACCCCCCCACACCACTGCCCCAACCACACCAACCTGCATTTTGAGATTCTGACAGGAGGCAGAAATTCAGTGTTCCTGCCTGAGACTTCAGATCCTCTTGAGGCTGGGTCCCAGGTGTTACAGAAGGACAGAAATGGTGACAGCCTAATATGGTTAGCAGCAAGTACCATGACATTTGAGTCAGAACTGATGGATGGGGCCATGCCAGGGTGGCTCAATCGGTTAAATGGTTAAGTGTCTACCTTCGGATCCTGGGGTCCTGGGATGGAGCCCCATATCTGTCAGGTTCCGTGCTCAGTGGGGAGTCTGCTTCTCCCTCTCCCTCTGCCCCCCCCCCCGTGCTCACTCTCTCTTTCTCAATAAAATAAAATAAAATAAAATAAAATAAAATAAAATAAACTGACGAATTGGACTGGAGAATCTCCCAGGCTTTCTGTCCTTCACCTGTCTGGAGTCTAGAGTCCACTGCAGCATCACTGGGTTTTTCCCACAGGAGCAGAGATGGGGGGGGGCACTGCCTAGCTGGCAATTAGCCAGCCACCGCCACTCCCCAGCTTCCCAACAACTTGAAAGGCGAAGGGAAAAGAGCTCATCCAGAGCTGAAGGAGGCCTAGAGGCCTCACTTACAGTTCATCAGTCTTTCTCCCTCCCTCTGACTGCCAGTGGAGCTAAGTAAAAGCTGAAATTGTAGCCACCCACTCTGTGGGCTGCACACTCCCACTCTCCTCACTGACCCCAGGTCTGGGTCTGAGCCCAGTGCGTGTGCCGGGAGCAGGGGTGGGGGGGTGTTGGCCTTGCTGACAAAATCCATTTGGAATTTCTCAAGGTTGTGGTTTGGGGCTTAAGTTTGCCACAGAGTGTGTCTGACGAAAGAGAAAGCTAGAAAGAGAGAGAGCCAAAGGGAATACAGAGGAAGGAAACAGGAAAAAGCTGAAATATTCTTGCTGTACTACCATTGGAGATTCTCCTCCCTCTTTCTTAGCGTGAGAAATTCCCATTCTGGATGTTCCTGATCATTATTCTCTCTCATATCCTATGTCCATTCTAGCTGCATCCCCTCTCTGCCTGACACCGCCAAACACACCAGGTCAGTCAGTGACTCAAGTAAGGATGAGATATCTTCCTGCTCCCGTCAAATTTCCAAGCCCAGGATTCGCAAGTGGAAATTCAGGACATAAAATTTTGCCATAAAGTACTGGCCTAACCCAACATTCCTCAAAATGCCCTTGCTACCTGAGTAGCAAAATCACCTGATTTTGAGGGTAATTTAAGTAGCAGATATATCTATTGCCTAGAGAAATGGAGAAAACCATTTCTACATTCCCTGGCCAAGGAGATGACCTGTTAGGGGCACCATCTTGCAACCCCAAACACATTTAGTCACTTGTAAAGTTCTAAATGCCTGAGGCCTGTCCCTTTTCTGAATTGAAAATCGTTTGTTTTCAAAGATACTGGGCTAGGAATAGACAGATTGTAATTTTAAAAAACCTGTTTTCTCTAGTTTTGGTTATCTCCTAAAAGATAAAGGAATTATTTTAAGATTAAATGCAGAAGAGCTCTGAATAAGGAAGGACACAAATACACATGCAAATAATTCAGTAGGAAAGCATGCTGGTTTTACTGGTTTCCAGAGCAAAACACTCCCTTCTTGAGCACTGGAATCTCTTTTATATGTTTCCCATTCTGATTTGTCTTATATCTACCTCCCAAGTTCTCTGACTTGATGCCATAAAGGAAAGCACCTGCTCTTTTGGGTTCGGGCTTAATGTAGAGATACGTTCAGGTCTTGAAATCTCCAGAACAGAGGTAACCACGCGGTGTAGCAAGGTGTCAATGAAGTACAGTCAGAGAACCTAATCTTATCTGCAGTCGGTTTTTGTGAATTAAGCCTTATTGGACACGGCCACACCCATTTGTTGATGTGTGGTCTATGGCTACTTTTGATTCACAACAACAGAGTTGAGTAATGATGGCAGAGTTGAGCAGTTGTGACAAAATCCACAAGCCTAATACAGCTGACCCTTGGACAGCACAGGTTTGAAGTGCAGGTCCACTTAATACGCAGATTTTTTTTTTTTTTAGTAAATACCTACACTACTGTAAATGTATTTTATCTTCCTTATGATTTTCTCAATAACATTTTCTTTAGTTTTATTGTAAGAGCACAGTATATAAAACACATAGCATACAAAGTATGTGTTAATCTGTTAATCGACTATTTCTATTACCGGTAAGGCTTCCAGTCAACAGCAGGCTATAAGTAGTTAAGTTTTGGGGGAATCAAAGGTTATGCACAGATTTTTGACTGCGTGGGGAGGGTGTTGCCCCTGACCCCCTGATGTTGGTCAAGGGTCAACTGCATACTCCCTATCAGGCCCTCTGCAGGAAAAAAAAATGTGCCAACCCTTGTTCTAGGGTAAGAACCCAGGTGAAGTCTGGAATTAAAGCACATAAAAAGTAAATTGGGCCTATGTTTGGATATCTAGTCCCTCATACCGAGAAGTACCCCCCTGGTTTTTCACACTGAAGGTTGCCAACTAAATCACTGAGGACCATTTCAAATCCTTCGCAGAACCAGGCAGGATACACATAAGTAAAATCACTGGGCGTATAAGAGTAGAATTCACCTGGAAAAGAAGCAATGCACTGGGATCCCAAGTGTAGGCAGAAACATAACCACCTGCATCCACTGGTCCAGTAGTTTAATTTATTTTAGTTACAAACAGAAACCAAGAACAAGTCTCAGTACAATAAATTATCCATTCCCATCCCTCCTGCTAACGAACAAATAAGAGGCTCAGAGAGTCTTGGATGGTTCCCTTTAACATCTGGATGGGGGGAGCAGTTTCCCTAAGGGCCTAGACAAACAACTCTACGAGGACTCAAGTGAGAGCCCCCCCCCCAGCACTCTGTCCCTTCCCCAAGAAAAACCTCTCTACCACTGTCTCCTATTCCCCCCAACAAGGGGCCCGGGCTGCTATAGAGGAGTTTGGGAACAGCAGATAGGAATGAGTGGTCTCCCTGGATACGGGTCTCAGGGCTCCACACAATGCCTGGGGCTATCCCTCAAAGGAGAGGAGTGGTCAAACTACAGGGACACCCCAGCCAAGAGTATGAACCAGAGCTAAAGGGACCCCAGGGCTGGGGAGAGTGAGGCAATACAGTGCATTTCACCTTGGTTCATTTCAGGTGTTTCAGGAGCAGAAGAGGGGGTGACAGCTTTCCCTCCAAGGCCCTCCTTCTGTTGGGGAGAAGGCTGCACATCACAGACTCTGCCTGACCCCCGCCACCCCCAAAGCTGCTTCCAGGTAGACACCTCGAGCTTCTAGGAGCCAAGACTGACCCTGGACAGAAATCAGAGCAAAGGGCTGAAAAGGCGCTCCTGCCCTCCACCAGCCCTGCGGCGAAGCCACCCCTCACTTACACACATTGACCCACTCTGTGACCTTGCACTCATCGCACAGCACGTAGCAGCACCAGTGAAAGCGGCAATGACAGCGCTCGACCCGCGTCTGCCGGAGCATGTTGTGCCCACGGCCACAGCACAGGCTGCCACAGCCGTCCAGCAGACGGCTGGTCTTGTTGCAGGCGCGGCCCCGAGTGCCGGGGGAGCCCACGGTAGGGTCTCGCTCACAGAAGTCGGGAGACTTCTCAAAGTAAACCAGCTCTCCTGAGAGGCGACGGGGGCGCAGGCGGGGCTGGAAGGCTCCGGAGTTGCGGTTGTGGGTATCGATGAAGATGGCCCGACCCAGCCGCTCCCTCAACGCTGCCCCCACTGCCCGGAACTCCGGGGCCGCCCTCCAGCACGTCTTGAACTGGCAGCTGCCCGACGTGCCGTGACACTTGCATTTCCGCTTCAGGTTTTCAGTTACCACCTAGAGCATCAGAGACGGGGAGGGGTGAAGGGGAGGGCAGCAAAGGGGCGGAGCACCGAGGCGCAGCGGAGGGGAGGGAACGGAGAGCACAGGGAGGGAGAAAGAGAGGCAAGAATGACCACGGAATATCAGAAGAGAAAGGGCACTGCAGGGCTGGCTAATAGTTCAACTCCCTCATCTTCTTGTCGGAGGACTGAAGCCAGAGCAGAGGGATTCACCCATCTTTAATCACTAGCTGGTCACAGAGACTCGGCTTAGATAACTAGCTGCTAACAGAACTCAACTCCAGTTGTCCTGACTCTCAGTCCAGTGCGCTTTCCAGAGCGAGCACTAAAATGAGCACCCCTTCTGTGAAGGCAGCTGTGATGATAGCTGCCGTGTAACGAGCACCTGCCAAGGACCAGGCACTCTGCCCAGTGCCCTATTTGCCAGCTCACCCCTAATGACATCGTAAGGTAACTATCATTAGACTCTTTTTACAGATGCAAAACTGAGGTTAAGGGACTCGCTTGAGGTCATCCAGATGGTGAGTGGCCATCCCCCAACACATCTCATCCTCTCTCCTCTGCTGTGCCTCTCCAACTCAAGCCAGGCCTCAAAGGCTAAGGAGACCCAGGACAAGTTGCACACACCTACCTGTCGCCCCACCCTGTTGTTGTGGATTCGCATTCTTGCCTGGATGTCCCGGGGAGCTTCCCTGGAATCCAAGAAATCCCGAGAGAACTTCTCTCCAAAGTCCATGTCATGGTTACAGCCACCCCATTCCCATGTGTCCTGGGGGCCGGGGCTGGGGCCTGAGCCGGGGCCAGGGCTGGGCAGGGAGTGGGGGAAACTCTTGCCCCGGGACAGAGCCTGCAGCTGCAGCAGCTTGGCCCTCAGCCGGTCCTGCTCACCACTGCCCTTCCAGCCGCAGCCACAGCTCACTAGCCTGCCCAGGCTGCAGGCTGTGGCGACCGCGTGCATGACCCCTGCCGCCAGCATGGAGAAGGAAAAAGCACTCTCACGAAAACCTGGGGATAAAAAGGGTGTGACGGGGGTAAAGTTGACAGGCAGTGGAGTAGGGAGGTGGAAGGAAACAGGCAGCCACCCTTCCATTCCAGGAATTCCTAACTGGATCCTGACCCTGTCATTTACCAGCTGCGTAAGGGGGGAGAAAGTCATGGAGAAGGAAGGGAATGGAAGCACAGACTCAGTTTCCTCATTTATTAAGGGAGGGGCTGGACTGAGATATCTCTGAGGCCCATCCTCATTCTGTAAGTCTGGGATTTTTGGGTGCAGATGAAAGAGCTAGCTGGAGGGCAAGACCCCTGGGGTTGGCAGGTGACTGAGAGGGAGTCCCCGAGGTCTTTGAAGAAACGATCACTGAGTTCTACATCTGAAAGCTTTAAAAATTCCCCAGCCCAGCAGGAAGCTTGGGTGGTGAGGTGGAAGCAGAGAACATCGGGTTCTTTTTTTTTTTTTTCCTTAGGGCCCTTTAACCAACCTTCCTCCACCACCCTAATACCCCCAAAGCACTGGAGCTGTGGAGCTATACTTCCCCTTTCCAGTTTCTAGTTTTATATTTGCCCTTTAAAGACTGTCCTATGTGTTTATCCTAACCTGCTATTACTCTATAAAATGCTGGGAGGGGGAGAAGGTGGGGGGTGATTTTCTCTAGGGCCCTTTTAAAATGTTGGCTTCTTTGTTATGTTTTGGGGGTCACAGAGGCTCAAGATGACAAGCCTTTCCCATGCTTCTCATTTGGGTATCAAAGCCTTTCCCTATACCAGGCCGTATAGAGAAGGTGGGGGTCCCTCACTTCCTTTTAGGTAGGGGCTCTCTTGAGCCCTGAGAGGATGAGAGACAGCACCTCTTTAGGGGCCAGGCCTCTCCCACCCCAGGATGCAGGGCTTCTGGCCCAGCCTCCCAATCCCCCCCAACCTCAACCCTCCAGGGGTGAAGCTGTTCGCACACGTCTTGGGAATTCCCCCGCAGATGGCAGCTGCCTATTAACCCCGTAGTCCCTGAAGTACTGCCCCCACCCTCGAGCTGAGCCCAGAATGGATCTTTACTCCTCCAGGGAGGAAACTCGGGCATGGCCTGGCAAGAGGCAACGATGCCTTCCAGACCATACCTCCCAGACCAGACCAGCAGTGACCTGTTCTTTGCCCCTCCAGCCGTTCCTCACCTGCTCAGGTGAGAGCCACCTGGGGCCCCCACAGCACAGAGGAGGGGGCTGCTCCCCGGCTTCAAAGCCATCAGGGTCTTTGTTCCCAGCCTCTGCTCCTGGGAACCCCAGCAATTAGGGGAGTAGGTTTAACCCTTAAACGGTTGGGGGCGTCACCCCACCCCCGCTGAGGCTCTGGGGACACCAGCCTGGGCTTGTCCGGGGAGAGGGAGGGGGGAGGAAATTGGGGGAGGGAATGGGGGGGCGTTTGAAGCTTTCAGGGCTGGGGGTATCTCTTGCTCGCAGGTGCAACCCAGATCGAGCCTGGTGGAGGCAGGAAAGGGGGGGGCCTAGGGTAGGATAGCAGCGACCCAGCTGCCTTGCCGGCAGCACGCAGGTGGAAGTGAGGCGCAGGGGCCCAGACGGGTGGCCAGGCCCAGCTCTGCGGCTCCCGGGGGGGCGGGGGAGGGAATTCCCAGAGAGAGAGGCCCCTCCCGGAGTCGCGAACCGGTCCCTTCCCGCCTCCGCTCGCCTCGGCCTGCCCCCCAGCCCCAGCCCCAGCCCCAGCGGCGCAAACCCGCCCGGCCCGGCTCACCGCGCTTGAGGATGGCGCTGTGGTGCGGCAGGCGGCCGCCGCCCTCGAGCGCCGAGCAGTTCCAGCGCTGGTCGCGCAGCTGGTGCTGACACTCGTGGACCGCGATGTGCAGGCCCTGAAGCGCGGATGCCGTCACGTCGGGGCTGCGCAGGCAGAGGCCCAGCTGCCGCTTGCTCAGGCCCGACAGCGTCAAGCATACAGTGTTGGCGGTCAGCGGCGGCTCGCCGGGCAGCTTCAGGCCCAGAATCTCATTGCTGAGGGCCCTGGGAACGCAGAAGGCGTTTCGGGGTCTGCGATCCAGGCCTCGCGCCCCCTCCGACTCCTCCCATCCTGGGTCGGTGCTTTCAGCCTAGGGCTTTCTCTCGTGGGCTGGGTGACGGGGGGAACTGCTCACCGACTGCACAACGCCAGGAACAGGAGACCCGCGAAGCCCGAGGGCGGAGGCCGCGGCCGGGGCTCCTCCAGCATGTCGAAGCCCGGGCCCGAAGGCCCTGGTGGGCGGATCGATCAGGGCCTGCGGGACAGGGAGACTTGGGGGCTTCGGAATAGGGTGGGCTGGCCCGGGCAACCAAGGATTCCTAACTCACCAGTGCCACCCCAGTGGCCCTTCTCATCCCTTCCCAAGCAAAACAATAAGAACCACCCCTGTCCCGGGATCCTGGAGGAAGAGTCAGGGCGTTGCATTTGGGGCTTATGCAAGAGCCCCTGGAGCTGGACCCAGCCAGACACAATGCCCGGCACACAGACACACTCACGTGCAAACTCAGACATACTGACTCACAAACACCACTCCACCATCTTGCCCCCCGCTCCCTCTTCGAGGGCCCCACGACTGGCTTCCCTTGCCCAACAGAGCCTTGCTCTCAGGGCTAGGGGGCGGGATTGGGGGGCGGGATTGGAAGGGGGTTCTGCACCACCTACACACAGCGGGGTGTGGGGGAGGGTCACCTTCAGGTGCCTTCGAGGGCAGACAGCCTCCGTGAGAGGGGTGGAGGAATGGGCTCCCAACCCTGTTCTACCCACTTTTTCCGCAGTCGGGAGAGAGGGGAGGCTCCAGGTGCGCCAGACAGGGAGGGGACCTGGTTCCCGCCTGAAAAGGACGGCGGCGCAGGCTGAGTACTCTTCCTCCTCTGCCACCTTTCCTAACTAGCGTTCCCCTCGACCTCGATGCCCGTCTGGTCCCCTCAGGTCCCAGCCTCGTTCCCACCCCTTTGCTCGCGCGTTCATTGCCCTTCTGATGGGATATTCCTGTATTTGGTGTCTTTATCTCTGCCAATATCCCTGGCTCTCTCTGTGTCTCCGTGCCCCAGTGGGCGGATGCGTGTCTGCCTGTCTGTCTGTCTGACTACCCGTGCGCCTGTCTTGGCCCCGTGTGCGCGTCCCTGCCCTCCCTGCTTTCCCAGCTCCGATTACCTCCAGCTGCTCTGGTGCGGGGTCGCCACCAGCAGGGTTGGGTCGCCTGGGCTCGGGCTTCTCAAACTGTGGGGAGACTGCGTCGGGTTCTGCCCCCTCGGCAGAGCCGCATTCTTCCAGGGCAGGGCCACTCCTCTTCGCTGCTTCCCCAGCGCCGCCGCAGCCGCCGGGAGGAAGGGAGGGAGGAAGGGAGGGAGTGATCGAGAAAGCTAGCGAGCGGTCTAGCGAAGAACTGGGGGCTCCGGCTCTACTCTACTCTACTCGCGCGGAGCTCACAAGCGGCTCTGCTGCGGCTGACAGAGCTGGGGCCCCTCCCCGAGCCCCAGGCATCCCCACCCCACTCCTCGCACCCCCCGCCTTGACCCGGGGAGCGCAGGCGCTCCCCCTCCTCCCAGCCTACACACACACCCTCTCCCCCGACGCCTGGGTTCACGCTTGGCCCCACTGAAGGGGGTGGTGACCAGAGTGCCTCTCACCTGCTCTGGGTAGCCAAGTGTGCAGGGAGGGTGCAGTGACCCAGACTAGGGAGACAGGACCCTGGTCCCACGTGGTCATTTCTCTTTGCCTCAGTTTCCCCACCAAGAGCTGGATGGCTGCAGAGTGCCTTTGACAAGATGAACACGGAGCTGAGAATCAACTTCCCTCCCTGGACAATGTTGTGTGGAGCCCTCGGCGAAAGCGCGCCGCAGGGCACTCAGAGCCAGCAGGAAAAGCTCCCTTCTGGGTGGCTTGGCTTCCACCCATCTCTGAGCTCTGCGCCTGCCCCTTGGGAGGGGTCAGACTTGGCCTCAGAGTTTGGTCCTAGCAGAGGCTCCGGTAGCCCCAAAGATCTCCAGCCTTCTCCTACGCTTCCCTTGGCTTATAGGCATCCTTGCCCGCAGAGCTCGCCTGCCCATCCGAGGATCCCAGGTCTGCACTGCGAGTGGCCCATATTCTTGCTCCAGGCTTTCAGACTTGCTTCATACAGAACGGGGAGGGCCTTGGGATCACAAACTGAGCCCAGCCTGAGGACAGCCAGGGAAAGACCCTGATCTTGGGGTGCACAGACCAGAGCAAAAACCACCTGAGGGAGCTCCAGTGGCAGTGAAGGGGTTAGGCGCCACTGCGCTCCTGCCTGACTCACCCTCCCAGCTCTAACCACTGCGGGCTATTTTTGCCAGAGAGGGGCCCCAGGCTTCCCAGCTGCCCCCCGCCCCTGCCAGACCGCAGCCCAAGGCACGACTGGCCCCGCGCGCCCGAGGCTGGCACGTTGACTCAGAGACAGGCCCCCTGGGGAAGCAGAGCCACGGGGCCCAAAACCCACAGCCACAGTCATCTCTTCCTTGGTGGTGGCCATGCAGCTCTTCTGGGCAGTCGGCCTCCAGTCTGTGCTGCCGCAGGGCCTGCCCTGTGCTGCAGGGGGCGCTGCTGCCTAGGGGGCAGAGCTGTCTGAGAGAGATTGGTGACTTTCATCTGCTGGCATATTATTTATTGAGCACCTTTATGTACCAGGTCTCGAGCAGGCTGGGGAGGTAGAAGTGCCATGGCTCCTGACACTGGACAGCTCTGGTTGCTTTTCTTTGCTTTCTCACCTCTGGGGGCAGGGGAGGAAGAGAAATAGCCCTACAGCTCCTGCCTCTCCTTCCTGTTCAGAAGCCAAGACCCAAACCATGGGTGGCTTTTGAGGCCACCAGAATCTGTAAGCTATATCTCAGTAGTTTTCATCCTTACACCTGGATTCAGTGACCCTTGCCAGCGTCCTTGTCCTTCTTCCTGCATGTCAGCCTGGGACTCCACTCAGGTCCCTGGAGGAAGGGGATGAGGTTTCGTATGCCTCTCTTTTCCCATGGGCATTTGTACCTCTCCATGGCTCTCTGGGTCTCCCTCAGATTTCCGATTGTTACTTCTGATTCTACCCTTGTCAGGCTATAGAACAGTCAGGTGCCGAGGAAGGGCCAAGGTCAGAACTATTACCATAGACTCCAACTTCTCAGTGACTCCAGGGCTCCCCAAGCTGGTCTGTCTTAAATCCAAGGACCCACACTCCTGTGCAGAAGCCCAGCTCTGGGACAGGAGGCCACAGGCAGGCAGACTGGGTGGCCTGAACTGGCCCCCAGTGCCCTTGGCCCGACCGGCTGGCCTGAGCACTGACCCGCAGGCGGCTGGAGGGTGGTGGAGCAGGCGGGGTCTGGAGAGGGCTGTGGGTACACACCCATTGCCTAATACCCCAAGCACGCGGCCAGCTCCAGGAAAGGGGAGGGGCGGGAACCAGAGAGACCTTGACAGGGGTTGGGGCTGTGACAGGAGGGGGAAAGTGAGGGGCTGTCATTACTTTGGGGAGGGAGTGGGAGCAAGCTGGTCCCCCTTCCCCTTGATGAGAAGACTGGAGGACTGCCTTCCCATCATGGGGCTGGAGGGTGTAGCAAGAACAATCTGGGAAGAACACTGGGGCCCTGGAGGGCGGGGGTCAAAGAAAAGAGTGGGGGCCCCGGGAGATTGGGGGATCGAGCAACTGAGGCGGTGGCTAAAGCAGAGCAAAGCCTCGGGAACGTCCTCCTCCTCCTCCCCTCCTGTTTGCCTTGGCCCGGGGTCCCGGGTGACTCATCTATTGCTGAGCCGCTGATAGGGGCGGCCAAGCTCGGGGAACCCAAATTATAGGCCCGGGAGGGATGGATGCGCCCTCGGCGGTGAGCTCAGCTGCGCTGCCCACCCTCCGCCTCTCCCGGTTTCTGCTGCAGCACCGTCGGCCACCACCCGGAGGCACCAAAGGGTCCGCAGCCCGACTGCACTGGACTCCCGGGGAAACCCCCAACAGTTGAGCAGTTAGCCCCCACGAATCTGTGGGATTACCGTCGACAGAACTTTGCCCCCTTCTCCACCAGAGGCTGATGCCTTCCCAGCACGAGGAGGCAGTGCCGCCTGCTGGTGCTTCCAAGGAAGGTAGGCTCCTCTGCCCACAGACTCTCAGCCCTGGACCCCTGCCTCCTCCCCACACCCCAACAACAAGGTAAAGCCCCTTTCCCCTCCGACGTCTCTCTCCTGTTCCTATTCCAGAGAGATGGTTTGCCACTAATTTTCTACTTCAAGCCTTTAAAGTTATCCGTGATCAGAAGAGAGAGAAAAATAGAGCAAGGTAAAGGAGAAAGGTAGCAGGATTCCATTTACATAGGGGGATGAAAAAGAAAGTGAGGGAACAAACCCATGGAGATATCTGAGGAAGGGCATTCCAGAACACAGAAAAGCAGGTGCAAAGATCCCGAGACAGGAACTCGCTTGGTATGTTCAGGGAATCAGCAAGTAGGCCAGTGTGGCCAAAGGGAGGAACCCCCAGGGAAGAGGGTGATAGACAGTGAAGTTAGAGGATGAGGACAAGGAAGGAGCAGGGTCAGATCATGTAGGGCCATGTAGGCCACTGTAAAAATGTCACCTTTTTCTTTGAGTGAGATGGGGAATCATTGGAAAATTCTGAGCAGAGGAATGAAATGATCTGACTTCGGTCTTAGAAAGCATGGCTCTGGCTGCTGTGTGGAGAAGAACTGTGGGGGGCAAAGGTAGGAGCAGGGAGAGCTGTCAGGAGGCTAGTGCGCGAATACAAGAGAGAGGGGATGGTGTGTCTGACCAATGATGTAGCAGCGGGCGGGGTGAGAATGGGTCTGAGTCTGCATATATTTTAAAGACAGAAGGACAGGATTTGTCAATGAACTTGACACAGAGTACAAGAGAACAGACGGATCAAGGATGACTCTAAGATTCTTGTCCTGAGCAACTGGAAGGATGGAGGTGCCATTTACTGAGATGGGACGACCAAACAAAGAGCAGGTTAGGATGGGGGAAGAATCCGGCATTCCAGTTTTGAACATGTACATTTGAGATGTTTAGTCAAGCGTTAGATGGGCAAGTCCAGAGTTTAGGGCCAGAGGTATAAATTAGGGAGCGTGAGACTGGATAGTTCACCAAGAGAGTGAGTGTAGACTGAGAAGAAACTCCAGATTGAATTGGGGTACACTCTGAAGCTTACAAATTCGGTACACAGGGTGGAACCAGATAAGGAGACTGAGAATGTGAGCAGCTAGGGAGGTAAGAAAGGTGTTCTAGAACCGAAGTGAGAAAGTACTTCAAGAAGGAGAAAGCGTTCAACCCTGTCTGCTGTTCCTCGAAGGTTGATTAGGATGAGAACCAAGAATTGACTGTAGAGCAACCCAGAGGTCATGGATGATTTTGATAAGGACGTGGAGGGGGCTCAAAGATGGGATCAGGGTGGAAAGAGAGAATAAGAAAAAGAAATTGGTGCTAGTGACCAAAGCAATCCTCTCGAGCTTTGCTGTAAAAGAGAGCAGAGAAATGGGGCAATCTTGGGAGGTAATGTGGAGTCAAATGAAGCCTTGGCGGTTTTAGATGGGAAATATTACAGTGTTTTGCATGCTGATGGGTATGGTCTGGTACCGAGGTACACTGAAGATGCAGGAAAGAAACAGAGGACAACTGACAGAGTGACGATTTGATCTAAATAGAAATTTGGGCCAGGTCATGCACAGTGTGACCCAGACTTAGAGACCCCCCCTTCCCCACTACTCCTGGTGGGTGGAATGGTGTAACAGAGGATACTGGCTCCTTCTTTTCACCTCTGCTTGTCACCAATGGCCACAGACAGGGCTTCCTGTGTTCCAGTGCCTCTCCAACGTCCATGGGGTTTTATCAATCCCCAAACCAAAAGACATGACCCCGGCCCCAGTGGGAATAAATTCCTAAGGGACAAAGGACAAGCTGCCCATCATTGTCTATTTACTTGAGCCATCTGTACTATGTGCCCTCTGGAGAGATTACTGGCTTTTGGACCTGGGAAGGATGCTGGGTCAGTACACTTTGTCCCTCAGGGTAGAAGCCTTGGAGGGGCCAGGTACAGTGGATGGGGCAATAGGCCTGGGAAAGATTTTGTTCCCTCAAAATAACCTCCATCAGGCTTCATTTGGGTTAATCAGCATCTCATTTAAAATAGAATTGTCCCCGGAAGATTACTTAAACTCATTAGACATGTACTCCTTAGAGTGATTTCCCCACCTGGAAGAGGATATCTGCTCATTCCTGAGACTTGGAACTATTTAGGATCAGACCCGGTACGTACTCAGTTAGAAAGTACCCTGAAGGCAGGGAAGATGAAAAAGAGAAGATCCAAAAGGGAGACAGAAAGATCCTAAAGAGGCACAAGTTCTCTATTTTGGGTTCAGTTCAACCAGCAGCTCTTCTCTCCCCAGCCCTCCCTCCCGCACCCATACACACACCTGTCATCTACTCCACTGCCCTTCCTGAGCCTAATCCTCAGAGACTCAGCCACTCCAGGCCTTGTCCATCTTGATGCGACCTCAGTTGCAGGCTCAGGCCCCTCCCCTAGTGACATGCACAGGTTGACACACGCCACGGGTGACGCACCATAGGATGACACAAGGTATACACGGAGAGAGTGACACAATATGCATACTTAATCTCCCCACGCACACATACTCACCCACCTCCACACACAGTTCCAGACACTCTACCCCTCAGTCAGTCGTCTGGGTCTTTCCTGATGGGAGCTGCCACCTCCTTCCCCACACATAGATGATGCACTGTCCCAGGCGGTGGCTGTGACAAGATGACTCCATAGATCCCTTCTGACCTGAGCTAAATTGCAAGATTCTTTGGAAAGGTTCCGAACATCTCCAAACATGGAGTTTCCCTACATGAGGACACACATGGATGCACAGCCTCACAGCACACTCACACATTCTCATATGCATTCACATTTGCATTGTCCCACTTACACACACGCACACCACACACGCACACACAGTCACCTGGGCACGCCTTCCAGCCCACAAACACAAACTGCCGCTGTCCCCGGTTTCTCTCCACGGCAGGCTCTGTTTGGTGAACTCAGCCCCAACCCACCCACCCCCCGGGATTGCACGACCCCACCCGCACCCTCAGGCTCCCGCTTATCCTTCCTTCCCTGTCCAGCCGTCGGGGGTTCCTGGGAAGGAGGCGTCTCCTCGGAGTCGCTGCCCAGAACGACAGCTTTCCTCTCCTTCCTCTCTGCTCAGGAGTGGGGAGAGAGGGGACACCGGCGGGGCCGGGGCTGACGTCGAGGGGACAGCCCCACGGCCGGTGGTGGCGAAGCCGCCGGGCTGCAGGCCCGCTCTGCCCGTAGCACACTATCGCCGCGCCCCCTGGCGGACGCTGGTCCCCGACGGGCTCCGGACGCCAGGAGGAGTGAGGCGGGCGCGCGTGGGAGGGCGTCCCAAGGGGAGGGGTCGGCGGCCAGTGCAGGCCCGGAGGCGGGAGCCACCGGGCAGGGGGCGGGGGTGAGCCCCGACGGCCAGCCCGTCAGCTCTCGCCTCAGACGGGCGGGAGCCACGGCCCCGCTCGCTGCCCATTGTCTGCGCCCCTGACCGGAGCGCCCTGGTGCCACAGTGCGGCCCGGCGGGGCAGCCTCCTATCGTCACTTCAGCCAGCGCCGCAACTATAAGAGGCGGTGCCGCCCGCCGTGGCTGCCTCAGCCCACCAGCTGGGACCGCGAGCCATGCTGCCCGCCGCCCGCCCCCAGGGCTGTTAGAGCCAGACTGCGAACTCTCGCCACCGCCGCCACCGCCGCGTCCCGTCCCACCGTCGCGGGCAGCAGCCAAAGCCGCCCCAACTTCGGCACAGAGCAGGCGAGGCCGGGCAGGCCATGGGGCACTGGGCGCTGCTGCCCGGCTGGGTTTCTGCTACGCTGTGGCTGGCGCTGGCCGCTCTGCCTGCAGCCCTGGCCGCCAACAGCAGTGGCCGATGGTGGTAAGTGAGCTGGTGCGGGGTCGCCACTTGTCCCGGGGCGCAGAGCCAGGGGCCAGCCCCAGCCAGCTCCCACGCTCTGGGATCCGTCCGCAGACGGGCTCCCTCCAGCGCACTGACTTCCCTCCGAGACACCGAGGGGCGCTCTGGAGCGCAGCTGCTCCAGAGAATCTAGTTCTGATGAGGTGGGGTGAATGGTCCGCCCGCGGCGGCCCACGATACTCCAGGCAGGGAGCCCACTGCCATCTAGCACCGCCCTTCGTCCGTGAGCCCCAAACCCAGCCTCACGGTGCTGGCCACACCACAGGTTTCCCTGCCCCGGGAAGCGAAGCACCCGGCTGGTGCTCTGAAAGGAGGCGAGAAGAGGGTGGGACTCCTAAGCATTTCACGCCTTGGGTGGGCACGGACTCCAGGCCAGGATTTCCTCGCCCAGGCTGCCCAGAAGCAGTCTCTCAGAGCCAAGGTGGACATCGAGGCTTCAGGTTTCCCATGCCTCCCCGGTCCAGTCCCCAGACCTAGTGCCCCGAGTGGCCCTGCACAAAACTCTGGACGCCCATTCCTTTCCAAACTAGTGAGCCAGGGAGCGCGGAGCCTTTACCTCATTACTGATCTCCTGCGACTCTCTCTGGCAAATAGCGCCAGGAAGAGGACAAGGCAGACACGACCTTTTGCATTAGGGTGCCAAAGCCTTCCTTCCAGAGCTTGAGCTCCTGTCATGCATCTCACCAGGGGCATCGTGAACGTAGCCTCCTCCACGAACCTGCTGACCGACTCCAAGAGTCTACAACTGGTGCTCGAGCCCAGTCTGCAGCTGCTGAGCCGCAAACAGCGGAGGCTGATCCGCCAGAACCCGGGGATCCTGCACAGCGTGAGCGGGGGGCTGCAGAGCGCCGTGCGAGAGTGCAAATGGCAGTTCCGCAACCGCCGCTGGAACTGCCCCACGGCTTCGGGGCCCCACCTCTTCGGCAAGATCGTCAACCGAGGTGGGTACCCAGGAAAGCGACGTTTCCGGGACCAGGGGAACGCAGGGTCACCCGCAGGGCAGGGGCGGGCGAGTGCAGGGACGATGTCCCGGGCGCCCGCAGGGTTACACGGTCAACCCGCCAAGAGCTTCCCGCCCCGCGCCAGCTCTGGGCCAGACTCGTCCTACCCGGCGTTTTCCAGCCGTGCACCTCGGGCGCGAAGCTTAACTTCTCTGCGCCACCGCCCGAGCAAAAGCGAGTTCTAAGCCGTGGACGCCGGCCGGCCACCGCTTTCCCAGCCCCTCTCACAGGCGCCGGGGAAGCTGATCTCCGCGAGCGTGCCTCGCCTCCAAGCCCAGCGAGGCTCGCAGCGCTGACACGGGCCGAAAGTTGGGGCTGCGGAGAGGTGTTGGCAGTGCAGAGTTCTTCCGCTCCCCTCTTTTCCGTGTTTTCTCTCTGGAGCTGCCCCACTTCCACTGAGGAGCCAAATGCGCCCCGAGTCTCCGGAGCGCGCGGTGACAAGCGTGGACCGGCTTGTGTGCCCACGCACGTGCTTTCTCTGTGAGACCAGCGTCCCAACGCCGCCGGCCGCGCGGCTCTCGGGACTGTAAGGGCGGAGTCGCGGCACCGGGCTCAAGGGTCCCCAACCCTCCACTGAGGAGGCCGGCCGCATCCCCGCGTTACCTCCTGGCTCATCCCCGCTCCCTTCCCGCACAGGCTGCCGGGAAACGGCCTTTATCTTCGCCATCACCTCCGCCGGCGTTACGCATTCAGTGGCACGCTCCTGCTCAGAGGGCTCCATCGAGTCCTGCACGTGCGACTACCGGCGGCGGGGTCCGGGGGGCCCCGATTGGCACTGGGGGGGATGCAGCGACAACATCGACTTCGGCCGCCTCTTCGGCAGGGAGTTCGTGGACTCCGGGGAGAAGGGGCGGGACCTGCGCTTCCTCATGAACCTTCACAACAACGAGGCGGGCCGCACGGTGAGCGGGCTTCAGGGGCTCTGCCTGGAAGTGGCAGGGATCTCCGGGTCCCTGAGCGGGGGCTGACCTCGAATCTGGGCAGTCGCGGTCGGTGATAAGGCCGGGCGTCAGGGCAGGGAACCAAGAGAGGCCGCCCAGAGGGTGCGGGAGGTTTGGAAGGGAAGGCGAAGAACGGAAGAGAGTGGCTGAGGGCAAGTAGAACCGAGGAGGTTAGAAGTCACACAGCCCGTGGAATGTATTGCCTACCGCCCCTCCGTTGTAATAATTCAAAGAACGAGGCTTGGAGGCCGGCACCACTGTCCGGCGTGGAGCAGAGGTGGGCCTGGTGTCCGAATCTCGGCGCGACATTTCGCGCCTCCCTTCCCCTTCCTCCCTTCCGCCTTTGCGGAGGTCCTGGCCCGGTCCGGGAGGGGGCGGTATCTGGGATGGTGGCTCTGGCTGTGCCGCCTGGGACACCCTTTCTTCCCCCTTCCTCCCAGACCGTGTTCTCCGAGATGCGCCAGGAGTGCAAGTGCCACGGGATGTCGGGCTCGTGCACGGTGCGCACGTGCTGGATGCGGCTGCCCACGCTGCGCGCCGTGGGCGACGTGCTGCGCGACCGATTCGATGGCGCCTCGCGCGTCCTCTACGGCAACCGCGGCAGCAACCGCGCCTCGCGGGCGGAACTGCTGCGCCTGGAGCCCGAAGACCCCGCTCACAAGCCGCCCTCCCCCCACGACCTCGTCTACTTTGAGAAATCGCCCAATTTCTGCACATACAGCGGACGCCTGGGGACAGCGGGCACCGCGGGGCGCGCCTGCAACAGCTCGTCGCCCGCGCTGGACGGCTGCGAGCTGCTCTGCTGTGGCCGGGGCCACCGCACGCGCACACAGCGCGTCACCGAGCGCTGCAACTGCACCTTCCACTGGTGCTGCCACGTCAGCTGCCGCAACTGCACGCACACGCGCGTACTGCACGAGTGTCTGTGAAACGCCGCGCGGACTGGCCCCCAGCAGCGTTCTCCTCTCGCCCATCTCCAAACAGACCCCCATGCGCACCCACCCGGTCCCTCCAGCCACACTCCCCGGGATTCCTACGTACGCGGTCATTTCTCCCCCGTCCTCCTACCTGGGGACTCCTGAAACCACTTGCCTGGGCCGGCATGAACCCTCTTGCCATCCTGACGGACCTGCCCCGGACCTACCTCCCTCCCTCTCCCGGGAGACCCCTTGTTGCACTGCCCCCTGCTTGGCCAGGAGGTGAGAGAAGGATTCGTTCGCTCCCCCGTGGGGGTCAGCTTCTGATGGTGTGGCTTGGCCTCCTCCACCGCACCAGTGACCTCCTTGCCTCTCTCCCTCCCCTTTATCCTCAGTTTTTCTCCAGGTCCCCTCATGCCCTTCCCATTCTCCTGCCAAGGCCGCAGACCCTGAGCACACATCTGGGCATCAGGGCCTTTCTCCTCCCCACCTACAGTTGAACCAGGGGGTGCCAGGGTGAAAGGGCAGCTGTAGTGATGTGGAAAATGAGGTTGGGGGACCCAGCAGAAATACCCCCATTCTCCCAGCCTCTGTCATGGGGCCATTGAACAGCTGTGAGCCATGCCGCCCTCGGCCACCTCCTACCCCTTCCTGTCCTGCCTCCTCATCAGTGTGTAAATAATTTGCACTGAATCGTGGATACAAGGCCACGAGTTTGGTTGTTGTAAATAAAACTATTTATTGTGCTGGGTTCCAGCCTGGCTTGCAGAGACCACTTCCACCCCACCCCAACCAGTCCCTCTCCCTTCTCTCCTTCTGCTCTCCAGCCTTTTTTTGATCCCTCCTCCCCTCTCCCCAATTTCTCAAAGATGCTGTTGCCTACCGGAATCAGTATCTCCTTCCATTGTAGCTATTAGTGGCTCCTCGCCCCCACCAATGTAGTATCTTCCTCTGCAGAATAAAATCTCTATTTTTATCAATGACTTGGTGGCTTTTCCTTGAATCCAGAACACACCATTGCTTACCTCTCTTAAACAAATAGGATATGTTGTTGGGGGACCTGTCGTTTCCTAGCCCTGCAAGAGGACCCTGAGATTCTGACCCTTGGATGACCTTAATGAGGCCACTGGGGATCCAGGTCTCCAGAAGACCCTGGTCGGGAGCCAAGAGACCCTGCAGGATTCTTCTTCCTATTCGAACAGCAACTGGCTGTGTGATATTGGGCAAGTCCAAACTGCCTCAGTTTCTTCCCTTGCTAAACGGGGATTAAACGGACTCTGAGCCTGACTTTCCTATCTGGAGTTGTGAAAATAGCCACAATTGAGTGATAGCCATGACCATGTTCTGAAAAGAAACTGAAGAAGAAAGAGAAATCTAAGGAGAAAGGGTGCTGCTGTAGAGCTTTTATTCCCTGAAGCCTATTTGCTTCACCTGGGGTCAAGGCGTGGGGCCCTGGGGAAGGCACTTCCCTCCCCAAGAGAAGGAAACACCTTATTAGGACCCCAGCTTCTAATCTGGGGCTCAGGAAGATCCAGGTAACATGATGGACTCTAGTTCTGGACCCAGAAGCTCAGAGATGATGGTGGGGAGCAGAAGGGAGCAGGAGGGCCAGAATCCAAACAGAGGCTAGGGCTTAAACCGATGTAACCAAAAGGAAACCCAAGTATGGTCCATAACCCAACCATTAAGTTCGCCGTTCCCATTAAGAGCCTGAAAGAGAACTGTTACTGATGACACAGATACCTCCGTGTGCGCAGTCACCAGAGTGGGCAGGAGCACTAATCCGGACCACACCCTAAACCTATCTCTAACCCTAATCCTCTCCCCATCCCTAGGTCTAGGTCTAACCTTAGCCTTAACCCTAACTTCAGACAAACACTAACCCTTTCCTAAGCTCTAATGCCTATCCCTAATCCTAACACTTCCCCCCAGGGGAGGACCTAAAGGGCAGGGGGAGCTATGAAGCACCCCACCCCCCAAGGGCAACTACTGATCCCAGATGACTGGAGAATTTCCCACTCTCTCCAGGACTCTTTTGCTGTTGTTGCTGCCTCCCACCTCTCCCTGGATATGTGAACTCTGACCCCAATGGCCTTTGGGGTATGTGTGGGGGTAGGGGAGTGGAGCCAGGAGCTGCTCAACCCTGCAACAGACATCCCTCTCCCTTTTTCTCCATCCGCCAAGCCAGCACCAGCTCAGCTCTGACGGGCAGTAGAGGGGGAGGAATAGAAAATGTATTGATCCAGAGTAGAAGGCACCTCATAAGCCTTGGGTTTCCAGTAAAGAACCCCCTGCAGAGAATGTCCAGTCTATAATCCAATGAATTATTAGATCCCCCAGCTTCCAAAGCAAGAAGTTAATGGGCTGCCAGAGGCAGGAGAGGGGGCTTGGACCCCTGCTGGACAATGCCCAGAGTTGGGGAGAAGCAGCGGTTGGGGAGCTGAAGGGTTGGCAGCTGTCCCCAACCACTCTCACCTAACTCCTACCTAACTCCAAGAGCTGGAACTGGTATCAGCTTTCAGGCCCAGAAGCTGGGGCCTCTGAGTCGAGCTGACACATAGGAGCTGGAGGAAGGGTAAAGGGAAGCAATGAATCCTGTCCGGCCCCTAATTAGATTTTCAACAAATCTGTTGTTTTCTCAGCCTCAGTTACCTTGTCTATTTGACAGGGATGGTTGTCAGTACTTAGTCTTCTCCTTCCAGAAGGTGATGAGGTTCAGATGAGATCATGTACATGAAAACTCCGGTCATTTGAACACTTGCTGACACCTCTTCTGTGCCAGGCATATGCCAAATGCTGGGGCTACAAGGATGTAAGAGCCAAAGTGCCCTCTTGGAGGAGTTTATGGTGTGGCCAGGGAATCAAGCACATAACACGTATTATCAAAATAGTAGGGGAGTGCAGTGATGGCTCAGTGACGTGCAAGGCCCTCTGCACACCCACAGAAGGTTTAAGGACAGACTCCCATACTCAAGTCCGCTGCATGGAGGCCCTTCACTTCCAGGGGCTGGGACTTCACAGTGGGTAGGGAAGTGCAGAGTAAGGCTGGGCCCCCAAGGGGCCATGCACTATTAAAGGAGGGGGGGAACAAGCAAAAGGGAGATAGGATCTGCAATGCATTACACGGAAGCTAATTGTTTTTTAAAAGATTATTTATTTATTTATTTATTTATTTATTTGAGAGAGAGAATGAGCAGGGGAGAGGGAGAAGCAGGCTTCCCGCTGAGCAGGGAGCAACCCGGGGCTCGATCCCAGGACCCTGGGAGCCTGACCTGAGCCTGAGCTGAAGGCAGACGCTTAACTGCCGGAGCCACCCGGGCACCCCGAAGCTAATTCTTTTGATGTTGCAGCCATTTGTGCCCTCCTCACCGAGGCCTGTGCCTAGCGAGGTCGCCAGAGGATAGTGCTGTCAGGAATGGGGCTGACGGCCCAGCTCTGCCCCAGCCGCCCAGGTTATCCTTCCGCCCACCTCTGATCTTCAGGTGCCAGGTGCCACACACCCAGGGGGACCGGAGGCTGCCAGGGACCCCGGACACACGGCCTCAGCGAGTGAGGGAGGCGCTGGTCCTGAAATATCCCGGGGGCAGCGGAAAAGCTGAGAGGACCGAGATGGCAGGCCTGCACAGTCCCCAGGGGGTCAGCGAGCCGGCACCACACACACCCTGCCACACGCACCCTGGAAAAACCCTGTCAGTGGGGCTGCAAATACCCCAGGGTCTAGCCCCCCCCCACCTCAGGCTGGCTCAGTCCTCCTCTCCAGGCCAGAGGGAGAAAAATAACAAAATGAGGAGAAAATAAGCTGTTTGGCTGTGGTGTGAGCAGGAATATCCATAGAGAGCTGCCCACCACTCACCCTTACTCACTCTTTCCACACCCAGCCGGGGCGCCCAGCAGGAGACAGACCACCCCCCTGCCCCCTCCCCCGTCTGGGCTAAAAGCAGACGCTGGTGAGCGAGCAGCAGGTTATAAATATGCCCGGGGAACTGCCGCCAACTCGCTCCCTTGTCATTCCCTGGGAGGGGATGGGGTGGGGCGGCTCCCAGGGAGGAGCCAGGGCTGCCCTGCTCCTGGGGCCCAGGAGGAAGTGGGGCTTCCAAGAGGCTACTGCACTTTTTTTTTTTTTTTTTTTTTTTTTTTTTTGCCCTTTTCAAAGGGAAGGAACCACCACCACTTCATTTTCCCTGGACATCGGCTCATCTGCTCGGAGGTGGGGTTCCATCCCTCCCCGGGCCGGCGGCGGGGACCTCAGGAGGAGAGGGCCCAACGCCACCCTGGGTCATGGTGCGGCTCAGCGCCACTTCTCTTTCTCACACTCATCTACTCTCAGCAAAGCCCTAGTTCATTCATTCATTCGGAGAGCGTTTGCTGAGGGCCTGCTGAGCCCCAGGCCCCGTGCCTAAGCACACCTGCACGTCCAAGTGTCCGCACGTGTACGTGTATGCAGCACAGGGGCCCCAACTCCCGCGTGCTCACAACAGCACCAGCCCCCCGCGGACTTCTGGGCTTGACCCCAGCAGCCTCATCAGGGAGGGTAGAGCTTCAGGCTCCCAGTTCTGCCTCAAAGCAGGTTGGCGGAGGTGGGGAATGCTGAGAACCAGGGCCTTCAAGCATTCCTGTTCCCACTATTCCCCAGATAAATGAAGGGTCCTTTTTCTCCTCCCTGCCCAATCATCTCCCAGTGCAGGCGCCATGCCAGGAAGAAAGAGCCACTCTGTGGGAGGCTGGGGGGCACCTGCCCAGGCTGCCAGAGCCTCATGCTTCCCAGCCACTTGCCAAGTAGGTGCCAAGCTGGGCAAAAGGGGGCAGTGCCACCCTGGGAAGCTTCCAGCTCTCCTCCCACAGGGCTGAACCCCTCCCCTCTCCCTCCTCCCTATTAATCCTCGGAAGTGAAGGGGCCGTCCCTGGCGGCCCCTCGGCCCTATTGTGGCCCCTCGCCCTCCTCGGCTGGCGTCTAATTAACTCCTCCTGCCCCCGGTTTTGTGTGCCCCCCTTACCCCACCTTGTCGGCCCCGCCCCTCCGCTCGGCCTGCTCCCCCCCACGGACATTCCAGCCCGGCCGGGCTGGTGTGCCAGGGCAACCAGGGCCGGACCGAGGCCTAATCCTCCCGCCGCCTGGCCCGGCTGGGGGAGCCCCACTCACCTCCCCGCTCTCTGGGGGCTGCCCGGCTCGGCTGCGGCGGAGACACACAATCCGGACAAAGGGGCAGCCCCCAGGGGGCTAACTCAGCCTTCACGCCCAGGTTGTGCGGCATTTGGGGAGTTTAATGAATTGTCCATCACGCCTTTCAGGGCCCGCCCGTCAGCCTGGATTAATCTTCGGAGCCCTGGTGGGGTAGGAGACACTAAGCCTGTATTTATTACTCTCCCATTGTCACTAATTGAGGTAATTATCTGTGACTCTGGCCTGGCCAACAATACGGCATTCACTCCCGGGACCTCGATGGGCCTGGCTCCCACTCTCAGCACCAACCCTCCCTCCTCTCTTCTCCCAAACCCGCCAAGGGCTAAGTTGGGCCCTAGAGCATGTTGGGAAAGTGGACAATGTCCCACAATGCCTCACCTCCCACCCGGTGTCTCCCACAGCCACCACTATGGAGTTGCAGCTAGGGAGAAGCCTGGTCCCCCCCAAGTAGATGAGAAAAGGAAGGCAGCCTGCCTGGGGACAGGTTTGAGTGGCAGAGCCCCCAGGTCACACAGGGACATGTTTCTGAGATTGGGGTTTTCTGGACTCTCCAACTCCTCATCTTTGGGCTGGTGACACCAGGGTCTCATAGGGCCCTTCTGTGGATGCACCTTTGTGCTCCTGTAGCCTCCAGAGTTGCAGAGTGCTGGGAGGCCCTAATCCCTAGCAGGCATACTCTCAGGAGGTCCCTAGGCCTTCCAGAGCTGGCGGCGTGGCTGTGGATATGGTTGGGAGAGAGACTAGGGAACGGCTGGTCAGGGAGCTCAGAAAAGGCAAGAGGAGTCATCTCAGGAAGGGACATCTGGGGGTCACAGTAATGTGGCCATGCAGCAACCTTAGGGAGAAACGTGGATTCGGAGAGGTGAGCAGTGCCAAAGAGTAGATTTCACGTGGAGATGGCTTCCCAGGTCAAGGCGATTGGCCTGGGGAACAGGTGTGTGTGTGTGTGTCTGTGTGTGCGTGTGTGTGTGTGTGTGTGTGTGTGTATGTGTATGTAAAAGAGAGAGAAAGATAGCCAAGGAAGATTTGGTTTTTGATTAGGACTAGACATTGAGCTCTTTGAGGACAGGGACTGTGTCTTGGTCACTGTTGTTTTTCCAAGAGCCTGACACTGTACCTGACACATAGTAGGTACTGTCCAGCGAGTGGATGGATGGGTGCATGAGGCCAGTTCTTACACTGGAGTTGGGGGTCTGTTGGCTCTTCTTTTTCATAGCTGCACTTAGCCTTTTTATTCTGTCTCTGCATTTGCTGGAAGGAAATGTCTAGACCATCCAGGGACAGTTCTTGAACGGGCACTCCTCCAACTGCAAACATTTTAAGGACCTGGGCAGAACGCAGAGCTACAGTTGGAACAGCGCCATCTTGTGGTGCCTCTTGGAAGAGCTGCTGGAGAGACTCCAGCAAAGAAAGCAGGGTTATCCCCTATGCTGGGGGGTGGGAACCCGAGGCAGCAGCCCCCTCTCCTCCCGTACATCTGAGGCGGAATTGCTGTGCCAGTGTTCCTGTTACAGTTTTATCATTTGTTCCTACCTTCTGCCAGCATTTGCTGGGAGCCTGCTCCAGGCCAAGCTTGTAGCGGATACAGAGCTAAATCAAAGGCCCTACCCTTGAGTAGCTCATGGTCCAGCAGGGGATTCCACAACGCAACAAGACCAACGAGGTCATAATCAGGCAGCAGGGGAAACGATGATATAGGTGTTGAGGAGGCAACTGGGACGTTCACAGCTCAAAAGCTCTCTGTCCCTCCCCTCTTCCTCAATTCCTTTCACTAAAGCTCAAACGTTTATCCTTGCTTTCCAGAGACGCTTCATGATTTGGCCGGCACACATCATTCCAGGATCACTGCACCTTTGCATTCCCCAGTGCCTCTGTTCCCTGTGAAGGCTTTGTGCTTTCCTACCTCTCTACCTTTGCGCACACCCTGGAATGCACCTCTTCCCCATCCCCCCCTACTGATACCCATCTGGGATGTCCCTCCCTCTGGTAAGCTCTTCTAATTTCCCTTGGCAAAGTGGCCTTGCCTCCTGAAGCAGCTTCTTGGCGGGGCTTCCGTTAACAGCACATACTGGCTGTCCCGTGGAAGGTTATCTGCATAAGTTACTTATCCTCTTACTAGGCTTCTACCTTCCTGAGGACATGGGCCCCATGTTTTGTTCATCTGGGCATTCCTTGCGGCACTGAGCTAGGCACAACGTATGCCATCATTAAGAGAAGAAAGAGATGGACGGATGGATGAATAAATGGATGAATGAATGGGTGAATAAATGGATGGATGGATGGATGGATGGATGACAGAGGGGTTGGTAAATGGATAGGTGGGATGTATAGATGGGGGGATGAGTGCATGGATGAACAAAAGGATGGAGGCATGCACGGATGGATAGATGGATGGATGAAGCAATTCTTCTTTAAAAGGACTCATCAAAAGCTATGTAGTATCCGGGGCTTCAAGGGAGGAAGCCCACTCCATGCCAAAACATGCAGGAGAGGGGACAGTAGCCAGCCTGAGCCTTCCTTCACTGACGAATGCACCCTCAGTGACTCACCTCCCACTCCCCAGAAGTCAGTCACAGTTGGGGAACTGCTCCTTCTTACACACTTGTCTAGATCCTCAGGAAGGCCTTCATTAACATACATTATGTCGTAAAGCCTACACTGGAATGATTTTGTGGGTTTCCTCTCCCGTATCCCGTGTGTGTCTCACACACACCCTAGATTGGAAGCTCCCTGGAAATAGGAGCCCTGTCTGAGTCTCTTGTGTGTCCCTAGGGCCTGGCAGATAAGTTCAATGAAGGAGGGAACAGATGAATAACTGAGGAAACGCTCACCCTTCTCCATAGACGTACTTTGCCCACTACTTACATACGCATGGCCAGCCATCTCTCCCGGTCCTCTTCTCCTCACACGCCATATATACGCTCCTGACCCCGAATGCCCTAAAGTCCCAGAATTATGGCCTGGTTCTTTGTTACCCATTTGTGGCTGATCTAGGGAAGTCCCAGGGCTCTCATGAGAGTCTGAAAGGAGAGGGGGCCTGTAGGCTCTCTAAAGCCATATTAACCCGGCCCCATTTGGGACAGAAAAGGGCTTCCCTGAGAAGAACCTGGCTGTTGGGAGGGTAGTGGCCTGTGCTAACCTGAGAGCTGCTGCCCCAAACTGACCACGCCCTCCTGCGTCTGCTGTCCCTACACCTGACCTGTGAGGCTGTCCCAAGGTTGGGGGTGGTTGTGGCCTTCGTCTCAAGGCTGGCCAGCTGGCAGACACAGCCAGATTTAGAAGTCATTTTCACAGCAGGGAGCCTCCAGCCTCCCACCCACAGTGCCCTGCAGGGCCAGTCTGAGATATGGCTCACCAAGGGCTGGCCCCCAGACCTGCAGTCACTCCTCCCCTTCTCTCTGTCCCTTTCTCCCCAGATCTTTAGCAGCCAGAGCTGACTCCAGCCTCAGGCAAAGATGAAGGAAGTCCTGGGGAAGCAGGGTGTGTTGCCTGGCACCCTAACTACGCAAAGGCTCCCTGTGCACCATCCACCCATTCAAGGGACTGTGTCTCCACCCCAGGGCTTCTCCTCTTGACCTGTTCCTCCTCTTCCCCAACCTCTACTTCTCTCTCCCTCCCCAATACTCATGAAACAGCTCTAGAGAGAAATAATAACCAGAGCTTAACACTTGTTATTCCAACCAGGCATTGTTCCAAGTTCTTTTCATATCAAATCATTTAATCTTGCCAACAAGCCTATGAAAAAAAGCACTATTCATAACCCCATCTTATAACTGAGGACACCAAGACACAGAGAGATTGAGTAACTTGCCCAGGGTCACACAGCTAGTGTGAGGTAGAGGCAACAGGCCCCAGAGTCCATGCTCTAAACACAATGCTACCCTATTTCTGTGATGATGGTAATAGGGTGGGTGAACTCTTAGAAACTGACCTCCTGCGTGTTCAGCCTCACAGAGGCTTTGGCAGTATGGTGGAGTCTCCCTCCACGGGGCCAGCCCCTCCACTACCCACATGGCTCACCTCTTCTACCAATCCGAGAGCCTGGAGCCCCTGGGCTGTAGCAGAATCCAAGCAGATGCTCTCATCACTGCCCTGGTCTTCCTCAGTCTTCCTCCCGGCCTCCAGTCCATTCTCTTCTCAAGCCCAGAGGTCCAAGGCACACACTCCTGAGGGGGCCAGGCTCGCCCCAGCCTGCCCTCAGTTTTCACGCCTGTCTTTATCTGAATGTACCCTCAACTCCAGACTAACCAGACCGTTTGGTAATTTCCTACACATACTCTGCTTCCCCATATCCATATGTCTATTTTTGCTCTTCCCTCTACTTGGAACTCCTTTCCCCAAATTCTATCTCAGATGCCACCTCCTTCAGGGAGCCTTTCCTGATCTCATAAAATCCATACAATCTCCCTTGGTTGACGCCTTGTAATACTTACCACTCGCTGCCCACTACTATCATTATTGGTGTTTCCATCTTCGCCCCATTGCAGGCAGGCCTTACTCATCTCTTTTCTGGAGCCCAGCCCAGGGCCTGCTTCCTCTCAGGTGCTCAGTAAATGCTCAGTAGTTAGAACTGGTAGTAGTTAGACTTGCAGGTGGAACGTAGACCTCAGGACACTTTGATCACTGCCGGAGGTGAACCCTACGCCCTGTACTTCCTCCAGCAAGAGCTAACTTGAAACCTGACATTGTGGGTCCCAGGCAGGTTCTGGGATGGACTCTCCAGGGTAATTTTGATCAATGCTCTCCCCTCAGGTTCAGAAGCCCAAAGAGACGACCCCCCCCC
>NW_024425119.1:39476985-39536943 GCF_017311325.1 Ursus maritimus
CCCCCCCCCAACCGAACCAAGGTCAGCCTGCCCCAGTGCAGCGTCCAGCCCAGCGACCTCCCGAACTGTCCTGGCCTGTCTGATCTCTCCCAGTGCGGGTAGGGAGTGACATCAAGATAACTGAAGACCAAAATCCTAAGTGGCCTGAGAACGGGGCTGGGGCTCTGAACGCTGAGCGGGAGTTGGAGTGACTTGGTAGGGATGGGGGCAGAGGCGGGCGGCCAGGACTCCGCGACTGAGTCTGGGCGAAGCCCCCGCGCCCGCCGAGTCGGCGGCTAAATATACCCAGGCTGACTCAGCCCTTGCCCGGAATAGGGGGTGGGGGGAGTGCGCCGGGGCAGTGGGAAGAGGCAGCGGGGGTGGGGTGGGGGGCAAGGAAGGAAGAGTCCGACTGGGGGTGACGGGGTGAGCAGGGAGTTTCCATCAAAGGAAGGAGTCCCCCCAGCCCCCCACCGGGCGGGAAGAAACAGTGGAGCCCTGGGGGGAGGAACACTGGAGGCAGTGGGCCAGTGAAAGGAAAAAGATGCCAAGGTTGGACAAAGGGAAGCTTAGATTTATTGAGCGCCTACTGTGTGCCAGGCACTGTGCAAGGCGCTTTACATACATTATCGCATAAAATCCTCACAACAACCCTGCGAGGTAGGTGTTTATAAACCCCCATTTGACAGATGAGGAAACTGAGGCTCAGGGAGGTGAAGTGATTTGGCCAAATTCACATGGCTAATAAATAGAGACAGAACTGTCCAAGATCGGAGAGAGAAAAGACTTCAGTGTCTGGGTCCCACGCCGGTTGGCGTGGGTGAGTACAAAGAGGGGCTCCGCGCGCTCCAGAGGTCTAGAAGGCCAGAGGCCTGCCCCCGACCTCGTAGGCTGGAGGTGGCAAAGCGGGGGACCCGCGCGCAGTAACTGGGTATCAACTGGTTAACTAGCAGTGCCGGGGTAGGGGGAACTCGGGAATTAGCTACCGGGGAAATCCGCGACCTGCGCGCGCCCCGTAGTGGCTACAGCGAGTATCACACCCCACACCTACAGGCTTTTTGGGATCAACCTCCCCGCCCCCTTCCTTCCCTGGCCAAGGTTTCTGGAAGGGGCAGAGATGCAAGAAATTTTCAGGGTTCTTTCAGATGAGTGATACCACCGGGGTGGGAAACCGTGGTAACGATTCAGAGCATCACTAAGGAACACTGGGGAGGAGGAAAAGGGGGAAGGCCTAAAGAGGTCCCAAGCTGATTCACTGGCTGCCTTCCCTCCCCAGCTCGGACCACCACAGGCCAGGGACAGTGACAAGGCCACCATCCTGCTCTGCCTTGGGGAGACCTCACCTAAACCTAAGAGACTGGGATAGAAGCCCTTACCCACTTGCTCAGATCTTCTGCAAACCCTGGACAGTCTCTTGAATATTGAGGATGAGTGTAGGTGACAATGAAGCCATCCGAGAGACCCTCAGACTCTGTTCATTTATTCCTAATTCTTTCTTGGCCTGTGGAGGAGAGGGTGAGATAAAAGCCGCCCCCAAGGATCCAAAGCATCAGGGATGAACTTATCCTGAGACGTATGACACCACAGTGAGCCCTCTTCCTGTTTTGCTGGTTGTATCTGGATCTATCCCTCTTCTGCCAAGGGCCTCTATGTCACCTGGTCACCTCAGTCAGAAGCCTCTCCATCACTTTCTCCCCGCAAGCCCCAAGATCCTGTCCTAAAGTTGCCCTATGGCTACAACACCCCTGCCCTCCCACCTGATCCTGGCTAAACTGCTCTGCATCAGCCCCTGCTGAAGACCTTACCCCAGCGACCTGAACAGAGCAGGCATTAAAGTCCACTGCTCATCCTCACCTTTCCTGGGAAGGAAGGAAGGAAGGAAGGAAGGAAGGAAGGAAGGAAGGAAGGAAGGGGAAAAGAAAGAAAGAAAGAAAGAAAGAAAGAAAAGAAAGAAGGAAAGAAAGAAGAAAAGAAAGAAAGAAAGAAAGAAAGAAAGAAAGAAAGAAAGAAAGAAAAGAAATCACGAATTGGCATATGCTCCCTTTCCTTTCATTTGGGCGGCTTCTATTTCAAGTATGGGAACGATTCTGGGGAAGGGGTACGAGGAAGTCTGTGAGGAAGAAAGAGGACCAGTGGGCCCAAGGATGGAAAAGTGGGGAACACACATACAAGAAAGGGCCTGTCACTGCCGCTCCCTATTTCCCTGTGGGATCCCCTTAGCGTCCCTCGTTCCGAAGAGGGCCTCCTCGGTTCGGCTGATGACATCTAGAATCTCTCGGATACTGTCGCTCAGCTCTGCTGTCTTCCCGCCTTCCCCGGGCCGGGGCCGCTCATTTCGCCAGGAGGCGCCCGAGGCTTCCGTGTCGCTTCCATCAGAAGAGCCGCTATGGACGCTGAGCTCTGCAGCCTCGTCCGAGTCCGAGTCTGGGGCGGTGTGACGGCGGATGCGGGATACGGCTTCCCGCAGGGCCCCGGCGTAGGGCCCTGGGGTCCGCGCCCAGCCCCGACCCGCGNGCCGTGGGGCCGCCGCCACTTCCTCCGAGCCCTCGGCACTGAGCGTGCCTCCTGAAGCCGCTGGGCCTAAGGCTGAGCGCTCTGGGCTACCTGGCTGCGTGGGGGCGTCCCGAAGGTTTACTTCGCCAACCGGGAGCCCCAAGATGCGGGAGGCGCGCTCCTCCAAGGAGGAGTCCGCGGGCTCCCCGCCCTCAGCTTCGAACCCGCGCCCCCCACCGAGCTGGTGTGAAAGGCGACTGCTCAAGAGCAGTTTTTGGCAAGGGGAGGGAAAGGCCGCGGCTCCCTCGCCCTCCTCCTTGTTGGGCTTCGGTTGATTAGGGGCATCCCCCACGACGCGCGGCACACCATCGGGTGAAAGCTGTACATGCTGGGTTCGAGGGGTTGGAACATACTGTGACCGTATCACCACGCACGTGGCGTCAATGACAAAGACGCCTTCTCCACGAGCAGGGCCGCGGGAAATGCGGGGCAGGGTGTGGGCGCGGCGGGTCCCCTTCCAACCCTCCAAGGTCTCAGGTCCGGCCCCCTCTCTATGACCCAGGGACTCTCTCCATCCCGTACCTCCTGGAGCCCAGGGTCTGGGCAGGGTCTGGCTCTGTCGGGGCGGCTGCTTTTTAAGGGAGGGAAGCCAGCATTTGGGGAGCCAGCTCTGTTCCTTACTTTCTTTCCCTTCCCCGGAGCCCTTGAGATGGGGCCTGGACCTGGGAGCCGGACGCGGGGGGCTGGGAGTCGCAGGGGCCAACCCCGCAGGAGCTGTCTCAGTGCTTGGGCTCCCAGCGGCTTTGGCTTGGGGATGGCCGTCGCTACCACTATTCGGGCCAGCAGTGGCCAGCCCCAGGCTTTTCTCCGCGGCGCCCTTGCTGGACTCCAGCCTCGGCCCGGCTGTTCCACAGCCCGGGGATCCCCCCAAGAGACCCCGCCCCTGTCGGAGACCCCAAGCCCCGAGGACGTCCCGGTAGATCCGAGGATCCAGCCTCTTCTTTGCGTACCCTCCCTCTGTCCTGGCCGGAGTCGGAGCAGAGGCTGCGGAGGCTGGCGCCTGAGAGGGCTCGGGACCTCGCTTAGACCCCAAGGTCTTGTGGGGGCCTTCGTAAGAAGGTGGAGCCACGTAGGGTGGCGGGCGGTCCCAGCGTCGTCGCAGGGCTGTCCCGGCTGCGCCTCTCAGCAGCAGGTGAGCCTCGTAGCTGGGGGGCCCTGGCCGCCTACCTCCCCAGGGCCCCGCCCACGCCGCCCCTGGGTCGCTCTGCGGCTGCGCGGATGGACGGGGCGGTCGCCCCGCCGGCCCCAGGCGCTCGGGTCGTGAAGGAGCTGGGGGCCCTACAGGCTGGGCCACCCGAGGGGCGTTCCGAGGTTCCGGGCGGGGCCGACCGGGGGGGCTCCTTCGGGCCCCACCAGCCTTGCGCCTTTTTCGCTCGGTCTCCTTGGCCTCCCGCTCCTGCGATGCCGCTTTCCTTTTCTCTTGCTCCCGGGCTCGGGCCTCGGCCGGGGGCCCCGCCCGCCAGTTGGTCGCCTCCTGCAGCACCCTGGAGGCCCAGGGACGGCGGGGCGGCGGCTCAGGGGATCCCGGGCGCGGCCCACACCTGGGACAATGAGCAGGAACCCAGGTGAGCAGTTTGTGGGGGAAGGGAGCCGAGGTCCGGGGAGCTGGGAGCACTGGAGACCATTTGGGGCAGCCGTGTGGAGGGGTGTGTGTGAGTGTGTGCCCGTGTGCACGTGCGTATATGTTAGGGCTGAAGTCGAAGCCGGACTCCTCACCACCTCTCCATGCACACTTTAACAGCGTCTGCCCCATCTCACCTCCTGCCCTTTCTCACACCCACTCCTGCCCCCCAAAACGATGCGGGAAGAGTCAGGCCGCAGCCCTCGGGATGGGGTAGGGGGAGGCGTGGGAAAGAGAAAGGGGACCAGCAGCACTGGCTGGTGCCTGCAGGGAGGTCTGGACCCCACTCCCCGCCCCACCACTCTTCCCCTCACCCGTCACCCCTCCTTCACTCACGTGCGGCTCTGGGGCCCACGGGCCCAGTGGCTGGCTTGGAAGTCCATGGGCTGTCGAGGAGGGGCGCGGCGACTATAATGACAGGAAATAGTCTTCACTTCGATCACCAGCAGCTTGGATTTCTGCACCCAGAGGCAGCTGCCAGACTCCTCATCCTGGGGCTCCCGGGGGCTGTCGGGCCCCTCGGAGAATAGCTGGCCATCCAGCATCCTGCCCCACCCCACCCCGGCCCCCCACCCTCCCACCCGCCCCGAGAGCCCCCTCCCAGCCCGAGGAGCCGGCGCCCACTGCAGAGCGACGGGCCCAGAGACTGGGGACTATATATACCCCGGCACACGTGTGTGCCTGTCTGTGTGTGTGTGCGCGCGCATGTGACACGGTGCGGCGCGGACGGCACCGCGCTGCTACCTCCCCCATGTGCACGGCCGCCCCCTGGGGCCCGGGATTGAGCGCCCCTTCCCACTGCTCATGTCCCCCAAGCCTGATGGGACCTGCGCGAGTGGGCAGGGGACTTCTTATTTTTGCCAAGCTGACGGTGCCCTTCCCCCACCCCCATTTCTTCAACCTTCCTGTCGTTTTAACCCTTCACTCTTCTGCTTGTCGGGGTGCCCCACCACCAGGGTTCTGCCACAGGCTTCCTGCCTCGGACTTCAGTTTCCCCAACAGGGAGGTGACGGGAATGGAACTCAAGGTCTCTGCCTGCCACTCTCTGCTGGTTTCCATGGGGTTGGGGTGCAGGGGGTCTATTTTTAGCGGCAGTGGCTGTTCGGGTGCAGAGAGATGAGTAACCAGCTTCCATGCGGTGGAGGGAGGAGGCGGTGGCTTTCACGCAGCTTTTATGTGACTCTGGGGGAGAGCTGCTTCCCCCAAGCTCAGAAATGGTGACCCCCCCACACCTTTAACTCCTTACCCTCTCAGTGTTGCAGCCCGGGGCTGCTGGTAGGACACAGGAGTCTGTCCTGGCCATCCAAACTGTCCCAGGCTCCTATTCTAGATGTTTGTCCTTGGGCACCTATGGAGCCCTCTCCCCACAGCAGGCTCTCTCCCCCAATCCAGAAGCCAGGATTTGGGGGTCATACTGTTCTGTGCCCACACAGCTCTGCTCAGCCTTATGGAGGACAGACTAAGGTGCTTATGCATTTGCACCCTTTCAGAAGGGATGGAGGAGGAATGGTGTGCTCCCTTGGCAAAACCAATCCCCTAGCAACTGAAATGATAAAAGTGGCCCCCGTTTCCCAGCGTAGAGCTCCCCATCATCACCACTACCACAATGCCTAGCTCACTTACCCCCCCACCTGAAGTGGAGCTCAAGATGCTTACCTTTTACGCTCATTCTGTCCCAGGGGCGGGGGGTGTTGCTTACATCCATATGATCCCTCCCCCCAAGCCTATACCAGGTGTCCCCTGATTCACCATGGTAATGTTAGTGGCAGCACAGCCCACGCCAACCCTTCCATGCAGAGACTTAGCAACCATGCCTGGCAACCATGGCAGCAGCTCCAGTGGAGGGGAGGGGTGCAGGGAGGTGGGAGAAGAGTGTGTATGGCAATGGTTTCTGAGGAAGAAGGGATAATTTCCCTCTTCTGAGAGGAACAGGTAAGAATAGGCTATGAGTCTCCTTAATTTTGTTCCTGTCTTTCCTTCTGCTCCATTCTCAGATTTTGAGACTAATTGATTAGGTTTTAGAGGAGAATGAGAGAGGCAAAAGATTATGCAGCCCTTTGGGTACAGACCCTTCCTTTTAAGAGGATGGGGCCAGGGGGGTTGTTGTGGGGCAGAGACTGACTTCGTGAGAACTAGAGCAACCAAACCCAGCCCCCCTGCTCCCTAATATGAACCTTTAGAGATAACCCAAACAGCCGCTCTTCCCTCCATTTGACAACACCCCCTCCCCCACTTTACACACCTACCAGCTGCACTCTGGTGGTTCTTTGCTCGAAGGTGCTTCCTTCTACTCAGGTCCCACCAGAGTCCTAGGGCTTTTTAAAGCCCTTGCCTCCTCCCCAGACAAACCCTCCATGATGGAATGTGACATAAGAAGACATCTGTCCTTTCCACCATGCACTCACCCCCACACGCATAAATATACTCCATTTCTAATAACTTGGAAGCCTCCCTCCCCCAAGTCTGGGAATGTGCTGTGAGCTGTGAAGAGGTGAATGCAGAAGCGGGGACTTTCTCCAAAGCCAGGATGGCAGCCCTGACAGCCGCCTTCACACTTTTCCTCCATGAGCCATGAGGAAGCCTGCTTTGGAGGGACTGGTTTGGTATGGCAGGGTTCATCAGAGTTCTTAGGTAGGTGGGGGCTAGGTAGGGGCTAGGAGGTACTCTGAGATTGCTTCTGGTCTTGGACAGGAAATGGTATCAAACCTTCAAGTCGGTGGTGAGATGGTACCCAAAATTGGGCTCAGGCCCAACAGCCTAGCAGTCCTTATGGTATTTGGTGTTGACTGTTTTGGTTCACGTGGTTTCAGCAGAGGTAGAGTCTGCTCCCCCTCCCCCAAGCTCTTTCTCACCTTGGAAGAATGGCAAGGTATTTTGTAGGTTCAAAGACAGTGCCAGCTCAGCAAAATTCAAACACAGGGTCCAAACTTCCCTCATTAAGAAAAGTTGATGATGGTGGCATGTCTCTCTGCCTAAAGGAGACCCTCAGTCTCCCTATCTCGTGGAGCCCTAACGCTGTTAGGAGATTTTCCTGGGGTTCCCAGCTATGGTTCAGGCAGAGGGGAAAGTGAGGGAATAAGGAGAACTGAGGGGAATGGGGTGAGAAACAGTTGTGAATGGAGAGTTGGAAAGGCAGTAAGTCTAGTGTAGTGGTGAAGAGCGGGAGCTCTGGGGCCAGACTGTTCGGGCACAAATCCCAGCTCTACATTTTACTAGCTATGTGGCATCGGGCTGGTTACTTAGCCTCTCTGCCTCAGTTTTTTTTTTTTAATCTGTAAAGCTGGAATCATACCTACTATTGTTCTGAGGCTTAAATGAATAAATAGACGTAAGGCACCAAGAACGGTGCCTGACACAGTTTTGCACATATGTGTATGTATGTGTACGTGCCGTTATTCCTGTTGTTGTTAGTAAAGAGTTGAAGAAGCCGTATGAAGTAGGACGGTGGGAGTAGTGTCTATCAGCTACAGGAATCAAACACTGCAACACCGCGAAGAGGTTCCTCTTATTTTAATTAGGTTTGCCATGAAAAGCAATAACCTCGGCTAATCACTCTGCCCTCCTCCTCCACCTCACCGCCATCTCCCTTCATATGCACACAGCACAGGAACCCAAAGGCCCTCCTCCCCACTCCCATTATGGGAAGAAATGTCACTAAGTGGACTCAGCCTCCTCCATACAGAATGAAACAGGACGAATAAAAATACCTTTAGGAAGAGTGCTGTTGTGCTATTATCTTAGGGTGGGGTCAGGGGCAGAGAGAGAGGCAAAGGCTGGGTGAGGTCTGGGGATCTCTTAGAGATCAGAATTGGCCTGAGGGGCACGCAGCCCATCATTCACCCAGAAAGGGGGCTACAGCTAAGAGGGCAGGGGCTAGGCTGTATGTGTGAGGATAAGGACAGCTAAAAATCCATTCTCCTTCCTCCCCGCCGCACCCTCCCCGGCTCCAGAGCAGGGAACAGAGTCACAATTTTCTCAAGGTTTCGTCTGTGGTTCCTAGAACTCTGGGCAGGCAGTGAGTGGGGCATATCCCCTAGTGCTGCCTGACCCCTTCCCCAGCTCAGAGCTTCTCTCCTCCTGTGAGCACCAGGGCCTGCAGGATGTCAGACAGTGATACAATGCCTTTGACCACATCATTCTCATCCACCACTACAAGTCGGTGAACCTGCAGGGAGCAACAGGGGAGAAAAGGAATGTTTAGTGACGGCCTCAGTCAGGATGAGCTCTTCCACGCCTACCCACCTTGCCAAACCCCACACTCAAAGCCGCTCCCCCCAGCTCCTTCTGAGGCACTGGCCTCCCCTACCTCTGCTTCCACCAGCCTGTTGATGATGGTCTCCAGAGTCTCATGCAGGTAGCACTTGAGGACACCCTCAAAGTAATGGGATCGATGTTGCAGGGCTTTGGTCACAGACACATCTAGATTGTTGTAGGTCTTTTCTGCTGCCAGATTCTGGGGAGAGAGAGGAAGGTGCTTGCAGGGAAGCAAGGGAGCCAGCCCCCAAACCCTGAGCCCACCCAACTGCACCAGAGGGATTTAGGGCAATTGTTAGCCATGCCCACAAGCCACACCCAACTCATTCCTTTTCAAATAGGATTTGAAAGCTTAGAAGCTCCTAAAACCCTTAGGTCCCAGAAGAGACTCTCTTCTTCTCCCTCTCCACATTCAACACCCCGCCCCTTTCCCTACCTCCCAGCCCCTCCGCAATCACTCACGATAACATCAAACTTGGAGTAGATGTCCACCACACGCCCTAGGGGGACAGAGGCAGCTCAGCAAGGAGGACCTGGCATCCGAGTCTCCCCATGCCTATAGCATCACCCTCCGGGCTGAGCTGAGAGACAGCAGATTTTCCCAGAACCACCCTGGCTTCCCTGGAGCCTTCCCTCTCCTTCTGCACAATCTCTCACCTTTCTCATCTACTACTGGCAGTGCTGAGACTCGGTGTTGTACAAAGATGCCCAGAGCCACATAGACAGGGGTGGTGGTGCGGACCATAGCAATGTTGGCGTAGGTGCCGATCTGTAGCTCTTCCAGAGACTTAGACATGAACTCTGGCTTGGGGAACTCAGTGATCTGAGGAGAGAACCATCAGCTTCATCTGCAAGACCCCCCCACACCACCCTTGGATACCCCTCCAACCCTGTATATAAGAAGTAAAAACCAGGGGCACCCGGTGGCTCAGTCGATTAAGCGTCTAACTCTTGATTTCAGCTCAGGTCATGATCTCAGGGTCAGGAGATCGAGCCCCATGTCAGGCTCTGTGCTGGGTGTGGAGCCTGCTTAAGAGTCTCTCTCTCCTTCTTCATCTGCCCCCCACACCCCTATTCTCTGTCTCTCTTAAAAAAAAGAAAGAAAGAAAGAAAAAGGGAAGTAAAAACCAGGCTGAGGACACTTACAAACAATTTGAGGAACTTGAGGATGCGCTTGTGGGTGAGGATGTACAAGGTGTTGCCTGATTCCGGGTCAATAACCGGCAGCCTGTGGATCTTGTTTCGAATTAATGAAGAGACAGCATCAAACAAGCTGTGGGAAGGTGGGGGATAATGATAAGTCCCCCAGTGCTGAGCTTGAGGTGAGTAAATAGCTCCTAAGAGTATGTTTAAAACAGGGAAAACTGGTGATTGGGAGAGGGGAGCAGTGTTCAAACCAGACCTAAAGAGTGTGTGAATGTGTGAATGTGTGTGTGTGTCTGGGAGGCGAGTCTTGTTTCTCTTCTGCCCACGGATCTTTGGGTGTCTAGGGCTGTAGCTACGCTGGTGGGGGCTCTTCCCCTTCTGGACAAATGGGTAGCTGGAACTCACCTGGCATTAGGAGAAATGCAGACAAGTGGTTTGAAGGAGTCCTGTAGGTACACCTCTGAAGGGAAAAGGGAGGTTCACAAAATACCAGTATGGAAAACCATTTCCCAGGAAACTCTCCATCCCTTTTTCCTTTTACAACCCCCAGTTCTCTATATACCTCTCCAAGTTTCTATCTTGTGTTCTTCCAGCTCATAGATCTGTACCTGGAAGCAGAAGTACAGAACTTGAGATCTGATCTCTCTGCTTCATTAACCCCTCATAGTTTGCTTGGAAGAAAGGAACTAGTAATGAGGGACTTTGGGCAGGCCCAGTGGTTTGGTCATTGGGCTTTGGTGTCTTACCAACGCTGATTTATAGTAGCGATGCAGGATATTGATGAAATCGGTGATGGTCAGCATGCCTAGAAGCCAAGCCAAGAACCCTCAGCACTGCTCAAAGCTTCCCTCCCTGCCCAGCACAAAATGCCAGTAATACTGTGTTCCAGAAACTTTTGCCTACCTACAAAACTTTGCTTCTTACTATCCCACAAAGGGGCAGCCCGTACACCATTAGTCACCAAAGCAAAGAAAGCCTTCTTCACCTGTAGCCAAAAGAGTAATCATCACAAAGGAAAATTCACAGGGTGTAAGACTTTAAAAGAACAGGGGTTGGGTATGTTGGGGAAAACATGAGACTAAACCCATATAAGGACAAGGATATTACCCTTGGGATGAGATAGGATGAGAGTTTTTGAACCAGAGGCTCCTAGGGAGGGGGATGGGAGAAGAGGATTTCACCCACCTGCAGGGAAGTATCAAATACAACCAATTTGGAGCTTGTGGGAATCAGGTCATAGCAGCGATGAGACTTCATGAAGGAAGTATACACACTATTGTTGGATTCTGGGGTCTCTGCATAGGGCGGGACAGTTAGAAGCTTCCTTCCATGCAACAACTCACAATCAAAAGAGGCAGAAAATAAAAGTGTAGTTTTTCAAATATTTAGAGCCTGATTTTTTATAAGGCCCCTTTTCTATCTGTTTGGTTCCTATTATTCCCAGAAAAACTAGATAAACCCCTTAGAAACTATTTCATCCAACCCCCATATCCAGGTAGGACTCTACTGGCTCCTCAGGCAAAAGACAGTTACTAACAGAAAATCTATTAATATCTTTGGTTAACCTCTTCTAGTCTGTAAGTTTTTTTCTCATCTTTAACTCAAATTTCCCCTTTCATATATTTAAGCACATTTTCACTTGTTCTCTCTTCTCAATTAAGATGTAATGAAGCTTCTTAAAATTCAAGTAAGCTTCTTAAAATTCTTCTAAGATCTACAGATGAGAAAGTCATGGTCCAAGTTGGGCCATTTCAGATCAACACTCAGTTGGAGCCCAGTGCTTCATTAACCTGGCCCCAAACACCCCGAGAGTCCATCTTGGGGTGATCCTGTGAATCAGAAGTCATCCCACCTACTCTAGACAAATGGGAGACCCTGGCTGTGTTTACCTGTCTATTCCTCTGATTTTAATTGCTTGCTCAAAACTGGAGAAGCAACCCAGAAAATAACCTGCATGTGCTATGTACTCTGCTATGTGTACTTTAAAAATATCACATCATTTAATCCTTATAGCAAATCTGTAAAGGAAATACTGTCCTCATTTTTCAGATGAGAAAACAGGTGGGAAGCAGATAAATAAACCGCTCAAGGTTACACCGTTAGTAAGTGGCAAGAAAGACTTAAACACAGACCTGATTCCAACGTTCATGATTTTAAATCCTATGCCAGTTGTTTTTAATGTTTGATTTTTTACCCATTACACAGGTACAGTGTTTAAAAAGCCAAACAGTTCTACAGATTTTGTCAAGAAAAACTGCAGTCCCTGGCACCTACTGCCCTGTCCTACCCCTCCCCAGAGAGGAGACCTCTTTTAAGCTGATTATTTTGGCACTTATTTCTAGGTCTATAAATAACAACCTTATATTGCTGTGTGTTTTTTCTTTTTTTTTTTTTTTTTCCCATTTTGGGGCATTATCTATTATCATCCAAAGAATACGTGAAATTTTAGTTCTCCTTTTACCAGGACCCCAACACAAACATGCACTTCCCATCTCCCCATTCTTCCAGAAGTTAAACTATAATGTTGGTTACATTAGTATTTAAATAATTTTGACTAACTATTCATTATTCAGAGATAAGCCCAATGGTAAACTCCTGACTTTTTTTTTCTTCTTTGACAACTTTGTTTTCCCTGGAGTTAATAACTGTCTTGTCTTTTTGTTTTTATAACTAATTCAAGTATTCATAACTAATTCAAGTATTTATAACTAATTCAAACCCCAAACTCTTCACCAGTTGTTTGAATCTCCTTTCAAAAAATTCAGAGGTACTAGATACTCTATCAATTTCAACCACCCAAAGAAGTCTCTCGGGAGTCTTCTGACCTGCTCAAATCTGGGCTGGTTTGCTGGTGTGCACAGCTGTCCTCCTGAGACCTTCCTTCATCACCATCCAGGGGCCCCGTTTCATGTCTCTCCTGTACTGGCACTCCTGTGTCCAGTACTCCATGTTTTCGTTTTTGTTGTTTTTGGTTTTGGTTTACTTTCTTGCTTAGGTGGTATACATCTTCCTGTAGCTTCCTGAGAAAGGATGCATGGGAGGTAAATTTTTTGAGACCTTGCAGCCTGCAGATATCTTTCAAGTATAATTTGACTGGATATAGAATTCTGGGTTTGAATTTATTTTCCTGAAGAATGTTGAAGGCACTGCCCCATTGCCTTCTAGTTTCTGGTGTGTTGAGAGTCCAAGGCAATTCTGATTCTTTTTATGTAACTTGTTTGTTTGTTTGTTTGTTTGTTTGTTTGTTTGTTTCCTCTCTGGAAATTCAGGATCTTCTCTTTGTTTCCGGTGTTTTGAAATCTCATGATGATTGTGCTTTGGGTGGGTTAATTTCATCCACTGTGCTGAATACTCAATGAGTCTTTTCAATATGAAAACTAATGTCCTTCAGTTCAGGAAATGTTCTTGAATTATTTCCTTGATCATTTCCTTCCCTCTGTGCTGTCCTTTTTCTCTTTCTGTAACTCCTATAATTTAGATATCAGACTTCCTAGACCGACCCTTTAAGTTTGTGTTTGTTTTGTTTGGTGAGTTATTTTAACAACAATAACAACAAAAACATCTTCTCTCTCCTAGTTTACGCTTCTTTTTCTTTTTTTTACTTCTTTGATTTTGGGGGCTTTTAAAAAAGATTTTATTTTTTAGTAATCTCTGCACCCAACATGGGGCTTGAAATCAGAGCCCCTAAGATCAAGAGTCATATACTCCACCAACTGAGTCAATCAAGCACCCCACTTTTTTTTTTTTTTTTGAGGGGACGCGGTGGGGGCGGGTAGAGGGAGAGAGAGAATCTTAAGCAGGCTCCAGGCCCAGCACAGAGCCCAACGTGGGGCTCGATCTTACAGCCCTGAGATCATGACCTGAGCCAAAATTAAGAGTCGGACGCTTAACTGACTGAGCCATCCAGGCGCCACACTTGTTTGATTTTTAATTCTACTTTTTGGGAGTCTTCCACAATTTAATTTTCCAAACCTCCTACTTCATTTAAAATTTTTGCTATTACATTTTTAATGTCCAAGGGCTCCTCTTTGTTTTCTGAAAATTCCTTAAAAAAAACCATGACATCCTCTACTTGTTGCATGGTGGAAATAGGTTATCTGAGTACATATTAATGTTAATTTTTAAAGTTTTCTTCTCTATGCATTGACTTCTTCCTTCTATTACTTTTTTTCCTTATTTGTTTCTTTGGCAGGGCAGTTTGGATCACTTTTCTTTTTAGTTTAGAGGCTTTCTTTAGATGTCTGGTTATTCTTGATTTAAAGGAGCATTCAAACCATATTCCAAGAGTGCAGTCTTTTTTTTTTTTTTTTTTTAAAGACTGTATTTATTTATTTGAGAGACAGAGCATGAGAGACAGAGAGCAGAGAGCACAAGCAGTGAGGGGGAAAGGAGTGGGGCAGAGGGAGAGGGAGAAATGGGCTCCCCACTGAGCAGGAAGTCCAACGGCTGGATCCTAGGACACTGAGATCATGACTTGAGCCGGAGGTAGATGCTTAACCCACTGAGCCACCCAGGCGCCCCACAGTGCAGTCTTTAATGCTGATTGGCAGCTCAAGTGTACGTGTAACTCTTGTTGACTGTGAGCCGTTTAGATTGGGAACATTAAATACTTATATTTTTAGGGTTTTCCTTTCAAGGGGATTCTGGAGAAGATTATTTATTCAATTTTGTGCTTGAAGGGTGAAGTCTTTTGTGTCAGCATTCTGGAAATGAGATTGGGGAAAGGATGGGGATCTTGGCATCCAGTGCAGTTCACTTCATGCTCCCGTGTTTAGTGTATGACTTCAGCCCTCTGCTGGGCCTGAGCCCCTCTCTGGACCTCCAGTCTTCGCCGAAGTTGGGAGGAAGAGTTTCGTAGCTGCACTCAGTGGAGTAGGGAGTCTCTGAATCTAACTGCTTCTTATATTTTCAATGCTTCTCTTGGCTTTCCCCACTGCTAGTTTGTAATTCAGTTTTCTCAGGTCTGCTAAATGATTTAGCACTCTTGCATCTGCTTTCCAGCTTCCAATTACTATTGTCTCCTCTCCTATTCTCCCTATTCTGGTGGGTTTGTACCTTTTGAAAAATTCTTTTGTGGTGGTTTTAGTAGGTTTTTGTGAAGGAACAAAAGTAGATGCATGTATTCAATCAACCATCTTTAACTGAAGCCCGTTATTGTTTTTCAAAGGAAACCTCTTGTGGCCCCAGGCTGTTGGCCTCTGTGGGACTCCAGTGTCCCAAGTGTCCCCCGTCTGGGAACTCCCCTGCCTTGCCCGAGGTGGCTCGGCTAAGGAGTTCCCAAGAACATGCCTTTTAATGCCAGTTTAAGACATGCTACACTGATAGTTAAATACCACCATTTTAGGCTACAGAATTATAAACATATTTGATTTGGCTTTCTCAGTATTTTGAAAATAATTTAAATCAGTTCCCCAATTGTAAAAATTTGAAGATTGACATAAAAATCCAAATTCTCGATTTTTTTCAAAATCAGATCTGACCAATCTAGGCTTGAATTTCTGAACAGTGACAGTTGACAAGACCGGGACAGTTGCTGCCTCCTTTTAGATGTGATGAGATCTATAGGTTGTCATAGTCATATGCAGCCTACAGACCGGCTTGGTTCACAATTTGAGTTTTTGACCCTTGCCTTGGTGCTACTGCAAATATACTCAGAAACATAAAATAGGCACTGATATCATGTGGCAGTACTCAGTTATGAAGATATCACCCAGATAATTCAAATATGACTACATTAACTTTTTAGGATACCAACAAAACGAAAACAAACATTTAAAAATTCTTGTGGAGAACTCATAGACCCTTAATAATATGTCCTAAGATCTCAGCCCGTATTTCAATTCCTTTGAGAAAGCATGTACTCCTAATGCCATAATCATGTCCTGGGAAGATCTAGGAGTGTTACTGGATAAAATCCTTTAAGGCAGGTGCCTATAAGTTCTGCTTCTTTCTAGATAGTCTAGGGTTGGACCATTCCATTCTAACCAGTTATTTGGGCAGGTGCTAGAACTGCCTTCTCCTCTGCCCTGGATTTTAGGGTTTAGTGCCTGTATTTCTAGATTAGTTTTAAGGGCTTTCAAGGCCTTTCTATAATTTCTTGTGTACACTCAGTGGCTTTAGGGAGCTACTGGATGATAGAATCCTAGTGGCACTGTTTCTGGGCTAATCAGAAAATACCAGGCACCACTCAAACATGGTTAGCCAGCCCAGAGTTGCCTAGGGAAGTTTTCCCTCAAAAATTTCCCTTAAGTGGTGTGATAATTGAAAATATTAATCATTCCCACCCTGCCCAAGATTTATTCCTGGGTGATCCTGCCAAATTACTAATCCTGATTTGTATGGTTTGGCACATTATCTGGCCCAGTTTTGATTTTTCCCAGGGGGCATCCTGAGAGAGATTCAAAAGCATCCCTAAGGACAAGTTAGGACTGGGCTACTGCTTTCGTGGTGGGTTTCCTTTCTTCAGTAAACTTACCCTGAGGATGCTCATTTTCCAGAGCTGGGGAGCTATCTGAAGAAGTGACCTGGAGAGACAAGAGGAACAAAGATTCAGCCTATCCTAGGCTCCATCCATTTTAGCCGAGCATGAAGAGAAGGGCTGGTGAACTAATGACATCATTTAAAGCACCAAAAGGCCCTCTTAAAATATGATCTCATTTAATCATAACAACCCAGAGGTAAATACTATTATTAGCCTCATTTTCACAGATTAGAAAACTGATGTTCAAGAAATATTAAACAGCCTGCCCAAGGTCACATGGCTGGTAAGGGTAGAGCAGGAGTTTGAACACATATCTGTGTGGTTCCAAAGCCTATGCCCGTATATAACACACTGCCTAATGAAACATTAGATCTTAAAAGCTGAGACTAGAAAATCTGAGAATCCACAAGGTTCTCACAGATCTACTTTATAAAAACATGGAAACCAGAGAGACAATACTGCTTTCCCCCCAATACTAAGCTTAGCTGTAGACACTAGAATCATAGACATACCCTTTTACTATTAAGAGAGGACCACATCAGGGGCGCCTGGGTGGCTCATTGGGTTAACCGTCCAACTCTTGATTTCAGCTCAGGTCATGATCTCAGGGTCATGAAATCGAGCCCCACATCGGGCTCTATGTTGGGCATAGAACCTGCTTAAGATTCTCTTTCTCCCTCAACCCCCGCCCTTTCTGCACGCGTGCACGGTCTCTCTCAAAAAAAGAAAGAGACAGGACCACATCTGGGGATGATCCCAGCAGCGGACTATTACACACAGTTAAAGCTTGAATGACTAAGGGGTGGATGAGGACAATAAATGTTTTGAAACTGGGAACCTGATGTCTCTTAGCACCCTTGTGAGTCAAAGGCTCCTACAGCCCAGAGGATGCTGGTTTTCCAGGTTTCTTTGACCATGACAGTCTGACATTAGAGTGCTTTGAATACAGAGAAACCTTCCGAACCATCTCTGGGCTCCCTCATGTGGGAACATTTGGAAATTTCCTTGTTATCTAGGAACCCAGGAGGGGTCACGATAATTTTAATCCACTGGAATCAACAGTTTTGGCTCCATTTGTTCTGGGTAACATACCAAAACTAACTTAAAGGCGTACTTCACCTCCATAGCTACTGCAGTAACACAAAATTAAAGGCCTTGGCTTGAACCTGGTAGGTTGGTGGTGAACGGGAGCAAGTTGGCAGCACAGCTCTAAATTTCCCTCCCTTCACGGGCCAGGGCGGGGGCAGGAGGGAAGGGGAATGATCTCCCTCTCTTCTCTCTGGGCTGCATAAGACTATCAGCTTGGCCTGGCATTTTGGCAAGGCTATCGGAACAACAGCCTCATCACTTATAAGTGGGAGAGAGGGCTGTTCAGTGATAAAGATACCCACGTGGGATAACACAGTCTCACACAGATCTATATACAAAGACACAGAAACAGCTACTCGTGTAGCTGTTTATTATACCCATCCGTAATACTTATGTACTGCACTGTGCTACAGGTTTTTTGTTCATTATCTATCCAAACAGGTTTTAAATTCCTTCAAGCCTAGAACTATTTTATATTTCTTTGTATCAACCATACCGTCTAGTGTCCTGCACATAAACCTCAACTGTTTTGTTTTTTAACTCTCAAACTGATAATGATAATGATGCACACTCCTGTGAACAGAGAGACCTAAGATTAAGTACAGCGAGAGATACAGACACCTACACGACAGAGTCCGGCATTACTGAATATGACATTACCTTTCTGCCTGTTTCTCCACACGGGAGGAGAATTATGTCCACTTCTCTCTGCTTTTAATAACATAGGAAACCTGAGAAAGCATGACTGTAATACATGAGTACAAAAGATTATTACAGAGAGACAGGCTAGATCTGACACATGGACTCACAGTTTCTTCTGAACTCTTGATCCACATTTTTTTTTAAGATTTGTTTATTTTAGAGAGAGAGCGCGAGCACACGCTGGGGGGAGGGGCAGAGGGAGAGAAAAACTCAAGCAGACTTGGCGCCGAGCACAGAGCTGGACGTGGGGCTCAATCTTATGATCCTGAGATCACGACTTGAGCCGTGATCAAGAGTCCGATGCTTAACCGACTGTGCCACCCAGGCGCCCCCTGATCCATATTTCTAATTGTTTGCTGGATAGCCACAGATGTCCCGAAGACTCCTCAGATGCTTCAGTACAAAACAGTATCTGTCCTTTCATCCTATTATTCTTACCGGGGTTCCCATCTCTGTTTTTTGCACTGCTCTCCTATAGGTGCCTGGAACTGTAGTATCCTCCGAGAATGAGCTATGCCAATATATCTGCTTGGAATCATAGGGCAGGGAATGACCTAAACTTGTCCTTAACATCTATCAACTAAGCTGATATGTTAAAAATGTTGCAAATCCATTTCTCTCCTTTCCACTTTCACAGTTTTAACTTAGGCTTTTACCTCTCACTTCTGCAACATTCTCTAAATTGGTCTCCCTGTCCTAAATCTATCTTCTTTTTGTCTTTCGTTCTGTCTCCAAGTTCTCTCACTAGGCATCTCAGGTTTGTAAGGGACTTTTATCTCCAGCAACTAAGAGTTCATTACTTTCTGAAGTAGCTGCATCCATTTGCAGAAGCTGTTAAGAACATTCCTAAAGCACACTCGCTGCGTTGCTCATAGAGCGTCCATGGCTCCCCACATTACAAAACAAAGTTCAAACTTAGTGTGGTATGCAATACCTCCAACCTGACCTTAGCCTACTTTTCTGATCTTTTCTCCTACTGCAAGCAAAATTCAAAGCTCCAGCAACATCACACCACTGGCTCACCCCCAATTAATCTCTACATATCCCGATTTCTATGCCTGTGCTCACACTGTTCTCTCAACCTGCAATGCCCTCTCCTAGGTTCACAATTTCTCCCTCCTCTATGCTTCCACAGTCCTTTGTTTGCATCTTGATGATAGCATTTATTACAGTCTACCTTCGGTACCAGCCGTCATTGGCTTGCCCTCACCCCCACTCCAGGCAGGCTGAGCATTTTTAAAGCAAGGGGTTTTCTCTTCTTCTTTTCAAAACAATTTCTATCCCAAGAACCTAACCAGTACAAAAAGTGTGAGGGCTAGATTAGAAAAGCTATATAAAAATGTTTTGTAAACCATAATACATTTATGAGTAAGTAAAATAAAAACTGATAGGTTATTTTGCATTTAATGGAATCAGACCTTTTATTCTTTATTATCATTACTACTACTACTACTACTACTACTACTACTACGTAAACTCGGTGCCCAAGATGGAGTTAGAACTCATGACTCTGAGATCAAGAGTCACATGCTCTCCTGACTGAGCCAGCCAGGCACCCCAGACCTTTTATTCTTTTTTTTTTTTTTTTAAGATTTTATTTATTTATTCGACAGAGATAGAGACAGCCAGAGAGAGAGGGAACACAAGCAGGGGGAGTGGGAGAGGAAGAAGCAGGCTCACAGCAGAGGAGCCCGATGTGGGGCTCGATCCCACAACGCCGGGATCACGCCCTGAGCTGAAGGCAGACGCTTAACCACTGTGCCACCCAGGCGCCCCCCAGACCTTTTATTCTTGTTCAAAATTCCCTTAATCTGTAAGAGCTGACTCCCTTGCCTGGGTGACCAGATGCAAATCACTTTACCACTTTCGTCTGTTTTCTCCTTTACAACTTGAGAGACAGGACCTCTCTGCAGGCAGAGAAAGGGTGTGGTAAAGGAATTACTATGGGCATGGGATTGACCCAAAGAAAGATGAATCTGCCAGTAACAGATGATGAAAACCAAGACACGAAAGAGTCACTCTTCCTGACAGAGGATATTTGGTTCCAGAGTGCTAGAAAAAGGCTCCTGAGAGTGACAGTGGATCCAAACATGTAGCAGGCTACCTGCAGCATCTCTGGGAGGATGACAGGGACCTGCCACAACTGATCAGTGCCTGCTAGCCAAGAATGATCTATGCCAACACGCCTGCTTAGAATTGCAGAGCAGGGCATAACCTAAACTTGTCCAGGGACACAGCGGCCTCTAACACGGAAAGATTCCCTCCTTCAGGGAAAGCCCACTTTTCAGTCTTATTAAGGCAATGTGATTTCGCTAGACAACTCGAAGCAGTATAAAAGTCCTGATCTCCCTCCTGCCAGCGACTGCAGGGCTCACACTCAGACAACCGGGGGCCAGGTGCTACCCGCAAGCGGGAGTCCCTCGGAAGCCCCCTGTCTTACCCAGGAAAGCCGGATCACAACCCTGCTCTCTCTGGCAAACCTCTAAAGGTTTGAGGTGCTAAGAGGAAAGAAGGCCCGAGATCGCCGAGGTATGCTCGGGTTCCTAACAGAGAGCAAAGAGTCACTGCCAGCTCGGGCTGAGAGCACCGCGGACGTAAGGTAGGCACCGCGCGGCCCAGTCCTAGGAGATGCACTCAGCAGAGGGGCAGGGTCACGGGACAGGACAGACACCGGCTTCTCGTGCAGCGCCGGTCCCTGCCCAGGCCTCCCTGTCCCCTAACGGGGTCTCGGGCTCCACAGCGCCCCCCGCCGCCCTCCCGGGCTCCTCACCGTCTCCATTTCAAGACGCGCTGACTGGGTTCTCTCGCTTTAGGAAGCTCTCTGGGAGCCGGGCGGGAGGGGCGGAGGGCGGCACAGGCCCCGCCCCACGTCCGGTACCGCGACACCACTTCCGCCTACGACAGACACACGCAAGCCAAGGGCGGAAGGCGGGGAGTTCACTCTTCCGGCGTGGCCTGGCCTGAGTAACCGCCCTCCCCCGGGTCCTCTCGGACCTTACGGATCCGCCGACGGCGAGGGTGACTGGACGGAGCCGCTTGTATTTAAAATGTTCTTTTTTTATTTGTCGTTTAAAAACAAACTTGGAAGAAGCAAAATCCAAAACTTGCCCTTTGCCTCTTGCAACATAAATTATGTACAGTTCAGAATGATCGCTGATACAAAACATGCCAAGGACAGGGCGCTGGGGGTGGAGGGAGAGAGGGCGCTTTAAAAAAGGGAATCATTTCATCCGTTGTTACGAAGGACCAACCTTGCTGTACAGGATACACACAACACAAAATAAAGTCTTCACGGGATTCACACTTGTCAGCGATTTATTTTTTAAAAAGGGGGAGGGTCCTGGAGGTGAGGGGAGAAGACTGTAAAAGGGAAAAACTGAAAATTGAATATGTGCAAGTGTAAACCAACCCAAAATACAAACACGGGGGGAGGGGAGGAGAGGAGGGAATTCAGATGCAATTATACAGGCGGGGTACTTAAAAAAACAAAAAACAAACAAAAAAAAAAACCAACAACCAAAATTCCAACCTTGTAGCTTGGGTCTGAGTTAGTTTATATAAAAATTAAAAACTGTATAAGGTTTCTTCACTAAATTCTACAGGACTATCGGATATCTAGCATATGCTTACAAAGTCTGCCCCATCCCCTTTTCCCAATCCCAGGGCCGGCTCAAGCCCCAACCAGAGCCTGACTCACAGGAGCCAATCTCCCCCTCCCTGTAGCCTAGACCTTTTGCTCTTGGAAAAGGAATATCCAATGGCTTTGGGGGCAGCAGCCCAGTCTCCCCACTGTCTGATTTAATGACACTGGTTTCTGTGGGGGTGGGGGGATGTTATTTTTTTTAACATTTGCAGCTTGAAACAGTTGAGGAAGCAGCTTAAAAAAAAAAAAAAAAACCTCCCTACCCCCATCAATCCGCAACCCCCCAAATTCAAAAACAAAACAAAACAAAACCTAAAATCACAACAGCGACCTTGCTCCCCCTCCAGCAGGCCCGCCCATCCACCGCCACCAAGCCCACCCCTACACTCCAGACATTTGATTCTTGAAAATATTAATTACAAAATGCCCTTGCCCACAGCCCCTAGGAGAGAACTGCATATAAGCTTCATCTTCATCCCCACACTCCCTACTCGAGAGGGGTCTGGGGCCTCACCCACCCCCAACCTACCCCTACCCCCCAGGAAGAGGTTCAACTGCAGCACAAGCTTGGGCAGAAAGGGGAAGGAAAGGGAGGCAGGGAACCCATCACCCTCTGGCTCCCCCTGGGGCCAGCTCACTTTTGTGCGTTATAACATAGTCCAACTATACAACAGGGGTGAGAATTGCCCAGCCTCTATACCCCCACCTTACAGCAGTCACAGCCAGGGGGTGGGGAGGAGGGGGTGAGGAAAAGGGCGGTAGGTTGGGTAATGGAGGGGGCCCCCCCACAAGGGGAGCTCCATGTGTCCGCCCCACGCCCCCCTACCATTTATAAACTGGTTTTGTAAAAAGAAAATAGATATATTTATATAGAATATATAAAGCACAAAAATTAGTAGTTTTACATTTGCTCTCCCCGGGGGTGGGGGGAGAGGGGAGGGTTCTCACCTCCAGCCGGCTCCCCCATTCCCCACAAGACTATGTACAATCCCATGTATAAATAGATAAATACCCCCCACCCTCCCCGCGCTGACACTAAGCTCCCCCACCCCCACATCACCACCCCTTCCCACCAGACCAGCAGCAGTTTGGTGACTGAGGGAAAGTGGGAGCTCCGGGCCACACCCTGCCTCACTGGGTATGGGCATGCCACTCAGGGATAGCCCTCACCCTACCACCCACCCACCCCATCCAGGGGCTGGAGGGCAAATGGGCTCATGATGGGGTTGGGAAAACAGGAGGGAGATATCCTGGTCCTAGGTTTAGCACACCCCTCCTGCCCCCATGTCCAGATGGAGAAGGAAGTCCTAGAGCAACTAGGGGCCAGTTATCCCCAATCTTCATCATCATTAGCCTCAACCACCATCCCATGCCCATAATTAAAAACAAAGATGGATTTTTTGTTGTTGTTTTTCTTCCTCTTCCTACCCCCCTTCCACCCACTCAGAAGAGGGCAGTGAGGCGGAAGAGAGGGTCGGGGCAGTAGGGGGCTTGGAGAGGGTCTCACATTTCAAAACAGCAAAAAATCCAACACTTAAATGAGGTAGGTGTGGGTGCGGGGTCTCCTTGCCCGGCTTGCCTGGCTTGCCCTCCTGGGCAGCTGGGCGCCTCTTTCCCGTTCATGTTGCATTTGTCAGAGTGGAAAACAAGGAAACACAACCCATAGAGAGACAGAAACACAGAGGAGAAGAGGGAGACAGAGACAGATTGAGAGGAAAGGGGATGGGAGTGAGGGTGGGGGCAGGACCCGGCAGGCAGGGCCAGGTGTGGGACCCGGCCTTTGGGATTGTCAAGCTTAGTCAAGTCTCTTTGCAGCCTTGAGTTGGGCCGGAGAGGTCGGTGGGAGCAGCAGGGCTGTGAGGCCCGGCCACACATCCTCCTCCCCCCTCCCTGCTGCCTCCCAGTTGCTTCTGGGTAGTTCCCGGCCCATATCCCCCTCAAACCTGAGATGCCCAATGGCTGCTTCTGTCTGGCCCCTCCTGGAGCTGGGGGCAGAGATGCCAGCCTGGGGGCCGGTGGCGGGGAAGAGGGTTGTCCCTGGTGCCCAGGGTGGGCTTGGCCTAGGGCCCTCTGCCCCAGCCTCCTGCTCCAGGGGCTCCGGTCAGCCGGCAGCCCCAGCCCTGGGTCCTGGCTCTGGCTGCTACCTCTCTTCCCCCTCATCCCTTTCAGGGAAGAGGTTGGGGGTGGGGGGACTCCCCTGCCTGGTAGCCTCTAAGCTTCTTAGTTCATCCATTTTCGACAATTCCAGGCTCCACAGTGGCAGGGGATCTTGTGCTGATCGTCCTCAAAGTCAAACTGATAGTCATAGGTCAGCTGGAATGAGAAGAGGGTAGAATCGATGCCAGCCCCCCAGAGGGAACGGGGGGAGGGCAGAGATCTGATCTGACGGCAGTGGACTTGGAACTTGGTTCTGGGGAATAGCAGAGAAGAGGGAACTGCTTTGTCACTCACACAGGACACTTCCTCTCACCTCCTCTCCTTTGGGGATTCGCCGGCTGGAGATGATGATGATTTTATCCTCCTTGTCAAACGTCACAACTTCCGCCACACAGTTGGGGGCACAGGAATGGTTAATGTACCTAAGCAGTGGGCCAGAGTCGGGGTGCCAGGCAACTGAGTTGGGGTGGTTTTGGTTCCCTCTCGGCCCACCCTGAGTGTCACCCCCAGGGACCCCTAAGTTCCTCCTTCCTCATTCCTCTCTCACCTGGCAGGGCCTCCGGTCAACGTAGCATCAATCACATGTTCGTTGTTTATTCGGAACATGTAGATGCCTCGATTCTAGAAGGGAAGAGGTTGCAGAAGTGGGAAGAGCATCAGGGAGCAGCAGCAGTGCTGGCGGTGGGATCAGGCAGTGCACTTGGGCAGTGGGCTTATCTTCATTTCCTAGGCTGCTTTCTCCCACCTCTCACCTCCTCCTCCTCCCACAGCTTCCCCCTGCTCCCCTGACCCCAATTCAGCCCCTGGCTCCTCGGCAGAGGGGGGGCCATAAACCAAGACAGCCCCTCTGCCAGCCCATACCTGCTCCTCATAGATTTTCTCCCGCCGGTTGGCCACCTCATTGCGAATGATGGTGCCAATATATTCGATGACCATTGTGTGCTTTTCTAGGTCCTTGGCGGCGTAGAGCCCCAGGCCCTGGATACGGGAGCGGGCCAGGTACACGTTGTTCTTCCACTCAGTGCGCAAGCGCCGGTACTGTGATGACTTGGAGTGCACAAACTGCTTGCTGTATGGGGTGTTGGTCTCGCCTGTGAAGGTGCTCTGATAGGCCTTGGACATGCTGGTGCTGTTCAGGGTGTGAGGCCTGGGAGGTGACACAGGCCATGACAAGACAGCTCTCCCTCAGGCCAAACACATACCGCCCGCCTCCTCCCTGGGATGTGCGACATGCCAGTTAGGGGCATGTGCTGTTTTGGAAATGGAGTGGAGGCATATGGGTCTTGGCTTTGGTGAGACAGCCACTAGTTGTGGGGACCCGTCCAACACCCTGAGTGGCACAGAGAGCCCAGGATGGGGGATGGGGTGTGGAGGGAGGGGGGGCACCAATTCCCCTACACTGAGCCCGCTCTCCCATCTCCCTGCCTTATACCACCCTCCTGCCACACATTACACAAGGCCACGCTCCTCTGGGAGGTCTTCCCCAAGCAGCCCAGGCCTGGCATTTAAGCTCATGATGTGCTCAAACATCTGAGTTCTACCTCCTGTACATACTAGAAGCCCTGAAATTGGGGGCCGTGTCTACCACATTGCTCTGCATTTGAATCAAAAGTGGCTCTGAATTCACAGCCGAGAGGTGGCGTCCTTTCCTTTCTTCAGACTGTCCCCTTCTCTGACATAACGTTGGGCTCTGTGCAGATGGCTCAGTGCAGGGGAATGACTGCGGCCTGGCAGGATGCCTCTTCACCACCCTAGGGCACCAGCCAAAATCTTGCCCATCCCAGAGCAATGGTTTTCAAACGTTTCTGATTCTTTTTGATTTAGTAGAGATTTTTAAAAATGTTTTCTTTAACAAAATGTTATTGGAATTCCAATATGTAAACCAGATGAAAAGAGAATGCTTCTGGTTGAATCCAGTTTGGGGAAGGGGAGTTATGCATGGGGAGAGCCAAGGTCTGCTCACCCGGTTTATGTGTTCCAGAACTTTCTGAAACACACACAGTTTGAAAACCACTGCTGTAGAGCATCAAGGCCTAGGGATGACTGGGGTAGTAGAGCCTGATGCTCTATGCTAGCCCAAGGAGCAACAGAAGCCCTTTGAGAAAACCCTGCTACAAGGATTCTGCCTCCCTCTACCCAGGGACCAAAGTCAGGCCACTGTGGTGCACAGAAAGAGCAGTGAACCACAAGTCAAGAGGTAAGGTTCTGGTCCCAGCTGTGTGACCTTTGTCTAGTCACTTAACCTTTCTGGGTCTCAGTTTTCTCAGCTGTAAAATGGGGGTCATACCACCTGCCCTACCTACCTCATAAGGTTGTTGTGAGGATCAAATGAGATAATGGATGTGAAAACGCTTTGAAAAAAAAAGTATAAAGTGCTATACAAATGTAAGGTTTTATTATTTTTCTATTATATTTCTAATTATTTTTGACACCAACTCAGCCTGGGGAAGGGAAGGTGACCCTAGCCTTTATGGGGTGTCTCAGGTTTGGGAGAATCACAGGCCCCCTGGAAGCAAAATAAGAGAGGAAGGAGGTGACTGGCTCCCTTATCTACTTCATAAAATTTCACCACTGTCTACCCAGAATGTCCCCAATGGCCATTCCCAGGGTGCCCAAGGTAAGTCTGTCCCAGACCCCAGGTCAACCCAGGACACCTGAGCATGGTAGAGGAGGAGGAAAGGGATAACCTATGTGATACCTGCATACCCTCTAATCAGGAAGCCTAGAGTGAACCCCCAAACCTTCATAATGGGCCGGAAGGCCCCTGCCAACCCCCACTCCCGCATCCCACGGCCCCCACCCCACAAGCTCACCGTTTGTAGTGTGTGAGGATTTTAGGCTCCGATCGGGCACAACCGGTAGGATTGATCATGAGTGGCAGCTCCATCAGGGGGTGGCGTCCATAGCGGAATAAGTAGTTTTGACAGCTCTCCACTCCAGGCAGCTGTGGACACAGGTCGTGCTTGCCTTAGCCTGAGCGTTTGGGGGGGTGGGCAGGACCAGAGTCCCCAGTGCCCACGTGGCCCCCGGCCCCCTCCTTACTGATTCAGCTATGCGTAGCACGGCGTGCACCGTCAGCCCAAAGAGCTCCTCGCCTTTCAGGTACTCGGGGAAGAGCCGTAGCATGTCGGCCTCTTTTCTCATGGCAGCCACGGGCTCAATGATGCGATTCCACACCGCTGAGAGGCAAGGAAAGAGAGCAGCTCTCAGAGGCAACTTCTGCTGACTGACCTCAGCCTAACCTCGATCAGGAGCTATGGTCCTTTTCTGTAGCCTGCACAGCTCCCTCCCACGAGGCTGTGTGGTTCTTCAGCACTCCCCGCTGGCCTCCCAGTCCCACTCTTCCTCAGCAAGCCAGAAGCCTTCCCACCCTGGAGGGGCATCCAAGAGACCTAGGCCCCAGAGACAGGATCCCAGGGCCCAGGAGACCCAGCACAGGCCACAGGGCCTAACCGAGAGCCAGAACAAGAGGTGGGAAGACTTGGGTTCAGGTTCTAGTACTGGCTATGGGCCCTTACGCCAAATACTTACATCTCTCTAAGGCTCTGTTTCTTTATGTATACACTGGGCAAAATAAAAGTACTTACCTCACAGGCTTGCCATGAACAAAACAGCCTATGTCAATCACTTCCTTTAGTTCGTGGCGCACAGTATTTGCTCACTTATTTCTATCACTAACACTAAAGCTCAGAGCGAAAGAATTCTGACCAGGGAAAAGCAATCATAAGGAACTCATGGCTAAGAACAGGGTGAGCGAGCCAGATGACGCGGTCTCAGAATCGTACTCTTTAGTTCCGCTGAGGACAGGAAAAGGAGCTAGAATACGTGAAGCAGACAAGCAGAATATCTTCAACCACAAGGGAATGTAAGATGACCGAGAGAGGCTAGAACACTTTCTCTGGGGATCTTTAAAAGACCTCTACCTGCCCGAAGCCCGGGGAGGAAGTCACTCACAGAGACCCTGCGGAGCCCTTCCACTTCCACATGGGCGTTTCGTGGGCCCAGTGCTCACCCTGGGGGGAGGCGTCGGTGAAGACCAGGTCCTCCAGGCCCTGCTCCATGACTTTGATGATGAACTCCGGCCTTCCGTTGTTCTCGCCGATGGAGCAGCGGTAGCAGCAGCGGCGGTTGTTGGTGCGGAGGCTCCAGTAGATGCGCGTGGCCTCGTAGCCCACGGGATAGAGGGCAGTGGCGCTGTGGAAGTCCGCCATCTGATGGGGCAGCAGCTGTCCGATGGCATGGAACACAAGGCCCCCCACGCGGAACATGTGCAGCCGCTCTCCCCGCTGGATGATGCTGGCGATCTGCTTCACCTCGTCCCGCTCGATGTAGACCCGGCGGAAGACAGCAAAAGAGCTCAACTCCTGCTCACAGGGCCCCTTGATCTTATGCATCGGACACAGCATGGTCTTGTCCTTGAAGAACATGCACTTGGCGCGGATGGCGCAGGCGAAATGGTAGACACTGGGGCAACGCATTCGATTGCAGCTGCTGGTGGCGCCGGTGCGCTGGCACAGGGAGCACTTGGTTAAGAGTCCTCGGTGCAGGGCGACCTCCACGTTCATCAGCGCCCCACCCTGGGTCTCGTAAACCTCCGTGGACCACAACGCACAGTTGAGGTGCACCCACAGGTCCAGGTCCAAGTTCAGCAGGCGGGCAGGCCCATCAGTGGCCCCATCACCCTCCTCGTGACAGAAGCAGCAGCGCCGCATGTCACGAGGCACCTTGTCGGGTCGCAGGGCCGTGCCAAGCTGTTCCATGAACTCCGCCACTTCCCGCTCATCCTCCTGCCGCCCGCTACCCTTCTGGATGGTCAGCAGCAGCCGCAGCCGCTTCCAGCGCACCCCCTTCCACTTCTTGAGCCGAGGGGGCCGGGAATCTTCAGCTTCTTCAGGGGGCCGGGCTCGGGGCTTGGGTCGGGCTGATTCAGGGGATGAGGCCAGTGGCAGAGGCGACGGGACTGGTGGCTCAGCTGAGGGTTCAGCCGAGAGTTCGACCAGGGCTTCGGCAGGGGGGCTGGCAGGAGAGGGTGCCAAGGGGGATGGCGGCGGGGAGGGTTCTTCAGGAGGCGGGGCGGAGAGCTGTCGCACATCCAGATTGGAGACGTTGTAGGTGTAGCTGTGTTGGGTGGGTGGCTCTGGGGCAGGGCTCTCCTACGGGAGGGCACGTGCCCGGTACCATCAGCGCCAGCTCCTCGCTTAACTAGCCCCCTCCCTCCACTCACCCACATTCCACTCTCCCTTTAAAAGCCCTCTGCCTTCTTTGCCCTAGCCAGACACCCTCCCGCTTTTCTCCCCCAGACCCACCTGTTTCAGGAGGCTCAAGATGTCTAGCTGGCTCTTAAGGGTATAGCCGGGCAATACTGCGTCAAACTGCTTCAGCCAATCAGGGCCAGCTTCTGGGCTCTTGCCTCCCAGACCCTTTTCTTTCCCTCCTGCAGGAAGGAAGGGGTCAGAACCTCCCACCAGAATCCCTCCCTGCAGGTCCGGAGTAGATTTCCTGCCACACTCACCAGGGCCCTCAGCTTCCCCCTTCTTGGGCTCAATGCCCGCCCGGGCAGGGCTCTCTGGGAACAGCACCTCATAGGAGTTGGGGATCTTCATGCTTAGCAGCTCTGCCACTGCCACCATCACACCATTCAGGTTCTGCCAGGGCAGGGAAGGGGACGGGAGGACCGTGTCGGCAGTGTGGAGCGGGTACTGCCGCTCCAGTTTGGTGGGGACAAAACACCCAGAACCCCACTCCCCAAGCGGCCAGTCAGTCCTGCCCTTCTCACACGCTTCCTTCACAACACCTCTCCCAGACTGCTGTGGTCCTTAACGGGCGCTCCGCAAGAAGGGACCCATGCCCACCAAGTTTAGGAATGACACACACTCCATTCACCACTTGGAGACTCACGATATACACTAGCAAATTAAAGAATCTGAGGAATCCTGTAGTAAAGAAACTTGTTTGGGGTTTCAACTGGGATTTCCAATTTTCTTTGACCACAAAACCCTGTCAACATTAAAAAATAACAGAGTTCCACCAAACGTGACTGGGGACATGCTGTCTGGCAGCATTTGTCCCATTATGTGCACTCTCCTGACTTGCTGACTCGTGTCTATCACTGGATTGTGAGCCCTCTGAGGGCAGGGACCCCCTGTGCTTTATTTACCCTAATCCTGCAGCCTTCAGCCCAGGCATTCACACACAGGAGGTCCTAGTATGTAGCTGTGAGTGACTGAATTTAACCACACAAGCTCCAGGGATTGCCTTTGGACCAGGATCCCTTCGGCCTCCAAGGAACCCCCAGGACACACCTTGGCCGCTGCAGCAGACACCGTCAGCATGACTGACACCTCACTTCCTTTGCCCTTTTCCCAAGTTGTGGCAGGCAGCTTTCCAGGGGCCTCCGGGTCCAGGGCCCCATAAGGTTTGGTATCTGGGAAGACTGAATGAGACAGGGAGCTGTGTAAGCTTCAGCGGCCTTCCTCCCCAGCCTTGGACAACCCAGCCCTGCATGGCCCATGCCCACAGCAGCCTCTACCTGGGATACTGGCCCGAGGAATGATGGGGATGACAGGGGAGAGAGCCCGGTCTTCCTGCTCCCACCGGCCTGAGCCCAGCTGAGGGAAACGGGGGGCCTCCTCCCCCAGGATGCTTTCAGGGGAAGAAGCCGGCACAATGCTATCAGGAGAATCGCTGTCCTCATCACTTTCCATCCTATGGGCCAAAAGTAGACATTTGTTGGTACAGCCCTGCAGATTTCCCCTCACAAATCTAGGAATTAGTAGATGTCATAGCCTTATGTGAAATCTGCCATTGGCCGAAGGAAAAAATGAGGCAACCTGCTCCCCCACCTCATTCCTTATCCCCATTTCCAGCCCCCCCCCGGCCCACCTGACATCCTCAGTCTGATTGTGAGGGGGTGTAGGCAAGGCGGCCAGCAGGTCTAGACTCTTCACCTCTGAAGCATCTGAAGGATAGGAAGGGAGACGAAAAGTCAGGCGGGTGGCCAGACCTGACCGGGCTGTCTCTCCCATATTTCAGGCCTAACTAGTATAAGACCTAGCTTAGCTCTCATGACCGCTGTTATCTACCCACCCACCTACCTCCCTACAAGTCTGGCGCAGAGGAGCTATATCTACCAAGTCTTTCCTATGTGCCAGGCACTGGGCTTTGTTTATCAACGTCTTAACAACCCCAGCAGAGGACTACTGTAACACCTATTTACAGTGAGGAAATTGGGGCTCACACAAGTCAGTCACGTTACTTAGCCGTGGTAACACAGCTAAATGAACACAGGAACCAGAGAATTCAAATCCGGATTTGACTGTAGTTCTAGACCCACTCAAGCACTGTGGGCTGTGCCTCATGAACAAAAGTCTCATCAACACACTTCCTGCCACCCGCCTCCTCTGTTGCCTGTGCTCCGGACTCCTGGCCTCCAACCAATCAGCCCTGAAAAGGCCCTCCCTCAGCTCAGGTACACTGTCACGTGCACACACAGGCCCACATGCAATCATTCCCGTCTCAGACCATACGAGAGGGCACACTGACTGACGGGGACCCCAGCCACCAAATCCTACCAGAGAAGGAGAGGCCCACTCAGCTCCTGACTTACCCCTCAGCGTCCCTTCAGTATCCCGGGCAGAGGCAGCATCCTTGGGGTGCTCCCCCAGCTCTTCAGATGGAGTGACGCCATTCACCATCTTCTGCTGCACCGATGGGGGTGGGGTGGGGGGCAGCGACGAGGGTGGTGTCGGCGGGTTACTCAGGTTATTCTGGGGGTGGGGTGGGGTGTTGTGTGCAAGATGGCAGAGGGAGAATGACGTAATCTCCTGGCCCCACACGACATCAGCAATTTCCTCATCTTCCACTCCCACCTCCGCCTCCCCAAGAACCTCGTCATCCCCAAAAGGTATTGCCATTTTTCTGACCTTGGTAAGCAGCTGGGAATAGTAGTCAGGGCCAGTGGGCAGTGCCCCACTTCCAAAGGCCCCCCTCAGCTGGCACTGCCCATTGACCGGGCAGCCACTGCCAAAGGGAGCAAAGAGGCTAAAATTGGCGGTGATGGTAGGCTCCGTTAGGGGCAGCAGGGACAGCTCCTAGGAGGGGCAAGATGACAAGGTTGGAAACCTGCAGCGTACACATCTCTGCCACTGCACAGCTGGGGGCCAGGGTGCCCCCTATCCTGGGATGGGACCCCGGGGCTGGCTCCTGGGGGTCACCTGTTTCAGCTGTTTCAGCAAGGCCTCGCTGGCCCTGACCCCGTCCTCCTTCCGCAGCTTCTTTCGGGAGCTCACCAACCTGTCGCTTGCCTTCTGCACCCGCTTGGGCTTCGGTGTCACAGGTTTCCTTGCTGCTGTATCCTAAGCCGGATAAACCCACAGTGAAGGCTGCGGCCTTCCTCAAAGCCCTCACCTCTTCTGTGTGAACCAGACCTGCTCACGTTGCCCCGGGTTGCAGTCCCCACTCTATCTGCTCCAATCTATCCAGAGCACTCACCTCCTTGTTGCTGGGGGTACCCTGTAGTTTCTGCTCCAGCCCAGCCAGCTTGCTGTCAATGTGCCCGTTGATCTCAGCTCGCAGCCCCTCGGGCCCCCGCCCAGTGCTGAGTTGCACATTCTTTGCCCGTAGAAGCTTCTGCAAGAGCAGATGCCCGGCCTCTGAGCGGGGGCCTGCCAGCAGGAGGTGGTTGCTGGTACCTGGTGCCCCTATTGGCTCCCCGTTGGCCTCCCTCTTCACCGCCTGGGCTCCCAGGGCACATGGCTCCTCCCGAGGCTCCTGCTTGATGCTGAGATGGGGTGGCTCAGGCACTGCCTGCCCGTTCACCTGCTCCAGACGCCCAGGTACCAGGCTGCTCTGCTCTGGCTTCTGGGCTTCCACTAGGTTGTCTGGGGGGTCCCAAGGTCCCAGCCCCTTGCCGAAGAAGGTATCCGCAAGCTGGGCAGCAGCAGGTGAGACCCTCCCAGAAGGCAGCTCCAAGGACGGCCCCTGGGGCTTTGGGGTCCCTGGCTGGGTGTGGGGGAGCTGGGCCTCAGAAGGGAGCTGGGATGGGACCAGAGGGCTGGCTCCAGGGGGCTGTGAGGAAGGTCTCTTTGGCTCTTGGGGGCTGGATGGTGGAGGTGTGGGATGGACAGGGCCGAGGACCGGTCCTGCGGCTAAGGCTCCTTGTGGGGCAGGGAGCCGGGGTGGGCCCTGAGGTCGAAGCCCTGCCCCTAGCTCCTGGAGGGGGCCTGTCTGGGATCCAGGGAAGCCCCCAAGTTGGGGCTGGCGGCCCAGGAGGCCCTGGAGGGGAGAGGGCTGGGCCCCAGGCTCCTGGTAGGGTGGGGCCTGGCGTACTGCCTGACTCTGCTGCAGCTGCCGCTGCATGAGGAGCGCCTGTAGCTGCTGTTGCTGCTGCGGGCTCAAGTGCCGCAGCTGGGGGTTTTTGGCCAGGACTCCTTGGAGCTGCGCTCGAAGTTGACCCACTGTTGGCATGACTCCAGGTCCGGGCAGCCCCGGCCCAGACTGGGGGACAGATCCTGCTTTGGCAGGCTGTGGCCCTGCATTATTTTGCACCGGCCGCTCTAGTCCAAGGGGCTGTTGGGAGCCCAGAAGGTTCTGGGTCATGGTCCCAGGCTGCTCCCCTAAAGGAACAGAGGATTGGGCCAGCAGGTGGGGCATGGATGAGGCCTCTGAGGATGAGCTGCTGCCCGCTTGCCCGTGGCTTCCCACACCTGCTGTGTGGAGCAAGTTCACTTGCTGCTGCTGTGGCCCCGGGAGCCTCAGAGGCGGCTGCAGCTGCACAGGGCTGGGCTGTGGCTGGGCCTGTGGCTGGACGAGTAGGAGCTGCGAGTCCCCGGAGAGAGAGGGCTTCACCTCCCCAGGTTCGGTGGCCGCCGACTCAGCAACAGCCCCTAGGGCTAGCGGCGCCCCCTGATGTATGGACGGCCCCTCCGCGGCCTCTGGAGGAAGAGCCGTCTCTACCATGCTCTGATCCTTGCCCATCAGGATGGTGGCGCCCAGGGCTCCGGGGCTAGAAAAGTGTTGCGCAGGCTTGGCGGGCATGCCAGGGCCCAGGGGTACCTGCTGCTGTGGCGGCTGCGGCGGCTGCTGCGGCGGAGACAGTAAAGTTCGACTCTGGTTCAAGAGGCCCATCTGCTGCTGCTGCTGCTGCTGCTGCTGCTGCTGAAATTGCTGCTGCTGTTGCTGCTGCTGCTGCTGTTGGAGCTGCTGCTGAAATTGCTGCTGCTGCTGTTGGAGCTGCTGCTGTTGCTGCTGCTGTTGGAGCTGCTGCTGCTGCTGCTGCTGCTGTTGGAGCTGCTGCTGCTGCTGTTGGAGCTGCTGCTGCTGCTGTTGAAGCTGCTGCTGCTGCTGCTGCTGTTGGAGCTGCTGCTGCTGCTGCTGCTGCTGCTGTTGCTGCTGCTGCTGTTGGAGCTGCTGCTGCTGCTGCTGCTGCTGCTGTTGGAGCTGCTGCTGCTGCAAGGCGGCCATGGGCTGAGCACTGAGTTTGGGCTGCCCACCATGTGGCATCAGGCCCTGCTGCAGATGGGAAAGGCCTGCCATGGATCCTTGCTGGTGCTGCTGCTGCTGCTGGGCCGTGACCAGCCGGTGTCCCATAAGGCCCTGACCCTGCTGTGCCAGCTGGGGGGAACTCAGCACCCGGGACTGGGTCAGAAGCACCTGTCTGTGAGGACCCTGGGGGCCCAAAGCTCCAGGGTGCTGCTGCTGCTGCTGCAACACTGCCACCTGGGCAGGGCCCAGCATGCCCTGGGGCCCCTGGGGTGGTTGTGGGGACAGCTGCTGGACCAAGAGGCCCGGATGGCTACTGGGAGGCAGAAGCGCCTGGGGCTTGGGACCCATAGCCTGGTTTGCCTGTACGCCCAGGCTCTGCTGCTGTTGCTGCTGGACTGCCACCTGTCCTAGGAGGTGCTGCTGCTGCTGCTGCTGCTGCTGCAGTTTCTGGGCTAGTTGCATGCGTTGCTGCTGGAGCTGCAGCTGCCTTTCCTGTAAAAGTCTCGAATCGGGTCCTAGGCCTCGAAGAGCCAGGTTGCCAGGGAAAAAGCCCCCCGAGGGGCCAGCCAAGGCCCCAGCCCCACCAGAATGTTGCTGCTGCTGCTGCTGCTGGGCCAGGGAGGTGTTGAGGAAAGGGCCACCAGGCTGTCCGGGGAGTGTCATGCCCCCTGGTGGCAGGCGAAGACCTGCAGCTTGCCCACCCGGAGGCCCCTGTGGTGGCTGCAGCCCATGGCCCGGGAGGAGCTGACCAGGGAGCTTGGTGAGGAGCCGGGGACTCTGGGAAGGGCTGAGGGCCAGCACGGCTGAGTGCTGCTGCTGTTGCTGCTGCTGCTGCTGCTGCTTATTCCGATACTCTGCCATGAGATTGGTGTGCTCCTTCTGCTGCTTCCGGACCTAACACAGGAGAGTTGGCAGGTCAGCCTGGAGCCTGCCCACCCATGCTCTCCCTCTTCTCGGGCTCCTGGTTGCCAGGCTGAAGTCTGCTTTTCCTACCTGATCCAGTTGTTTCTGGATCTTGCTCTGTTGCTCTGTAACCAGCTTGAGCTTCTCAGCATCAGCCTCCGGGAACTCGCGGCCAGCCTTTTTGGCAGTGCGCTGCTTGGCACACAGAGCCTTCCGGGACTTGCGGTGCACACCAATCTGCTCCTCTAGCACCTTCAGCTGCATCTGTAGGAGCTGTTGGGTATGAAAGAGCCATTCCTCATACTGCCGCTGGTCAGCCTCATCTGGGAAAAGAAACGGGGTGTCAGGACCCACAAAAGGGAGATCAGAATCCCTCTTCCTCCACCATCTGCCCCAAGCCACTCTCTCGCACACTCCTCCCCATACCCATACTCACTGATCACTCCCTGGGCAAAGGTGGGTGGATTGGGACGAGGCTGGGAGGGGTCACCAGCACTCCGCTCCTGTGGTGAGAAAGACCGCTGAAGGGTCATTGTTGCAAATCGGGCCCTCAGAAGAGTGGCCCGACTGTAGAGGACACAAGTTCCTACTCCCACCTGGTCACTTACCTGGCCACTCCCAGCTGCCACGTGATTCTGCAGATCACTGCCGGGCCCCCCTGAGAGCCTCTGGGCTAGCAGGGACACTTGTTGCCTGGAGTCCGCCAAAACAAAGGGGATGTGTAGGTCATGGGGAAAGTTGAAAGACAAAGAGGTGGGACAAGTAGGGAGGAGGACCAGGAAGGAGAGGGAAAGGACTGGGAAAGGAAAAGAGCCAACCACCCCCACCTCCCAAGTCTTACCTGTTCATACCAGGTCCCACTCCAATGCTGCCCTGAGCCATCACCTTCTTGATGCCTTTCAAAGCCACCATCTTAGCCTTTGCAATGGGATCGATGATATCTTCTGCTGCAAATTTGTCCAGATCTGGAGAGAGGAGAGCTGAGTAAGTTGGACACTGGATTTAATACTCCCCTCTACGTCTGCTGTGCCTTCCAACACCCTTACCTCCACCGAACCAAGCAGAACAACGGAATGGCAAAAAAGCGGTGGAAAGACCACTAACTAGGGGCAAGGCAGCATGGGTGACTCAGCTTTATTATTCACAAGACATGTGACCCTGTTTTCACCTGCACAGTGCTGAGAAGAGATACTCAGTAAATATTTGTGGGGCCAACATATCAATGCCATTTGACTTCTCTGAGCCTCAGTTTCCTCCTCTATCTGACCAAGTTCATGATTCCCTACTCTGCCTACCTCACAGAACTACTGAATCATATGTGACAAAAGACTGAATACACTGTATGACCCAGTAAACATTCTTCAAAGAGTGTATTCTTAGGGCAACTAGTGCAGCCCAAGAACCCAAGATATGGGCACTGTGCCGAAGTCCTAGAGGCCAGAGCTGTTTTGGGCACGACATGCATCCCCTACAGCCCGCTTTCTTGCCTTTTCCGGATGCTGGGTAATAAAGGAGAAATAAGCAACCACCCAAAACTTAAAATCTTCCTAAAATCCTGCACATTGTGTATTTCTCCACTGCTCACAAAACTAACTCTCCATTTTTTTTTTTTTAAGATTTTATTTATTCATGTGACAGAGAGACAGCCAGCGAGAGAGGGAACACAGCAAGGGAGTGAGAGAGGAAGAAGCAGGCTCCCAGCGGAGGAACGCCGGGATCACGCCCTGAGCCGAAGGCAAACGCTTTAACGACTGCGCTACCCAGGCGCCCCTAACTCTCCATTTTTTAAAGGACTAACCAAACTTCCTCTCCTCGTATTCTGAGGCAATAAAAAACAGTTAAGAGGATCAGAGGGCCAGGACTCAAAACTCTAGCTCTGCCAGTGCTATGATCTGGGCAAGCTACTTAACCTCCATGCCTGCTTCCCTTTCTATAACTGAAGACAACGGCAGTACCCATTTAGTGAGTTTGTTGTGATTCAATCAGACGACAGGGGTGAAGTGCTTGGCACACTGCTTAGCAAACAGTAATTCAATAAATGCTATCGTAATCTGAGATCTTCCTCAATCTGGCCCCCCCCTCTTACGTCTCCAAAATCAGGGTAGTGCCCACTCACCTCCCTCCACACACAGTCCACTCCGGCCTAACCACTCCACTGCCGGCTCCAAATGTACCCGCCGGCTCCCCACCAGCAGTCTCACTCAAGCGCTCGCACCTAACCAGACTGCTTTGTCCTGCAGCACTTCTCTCCAGCATCTCATCTTCTGATCTCGCCATGGCTACAAAGCCTTTGCTAATCAGACTTCGTGCATTCATTCCATTCATTCCAACATCTGAATGCCTGCTATATGCCAGGCACTGTTCCTCCCTTCCGCAAGAGCTACACCACCTCTGCCTGCACCGCTAGTGTGCCATTTAGCCCATGCTCTGTGTGTCCCACTTCCCTTAGCTGGGGATTATCTTAGGTCTCTAGCTCCAGTGTCCACTTGGTGGTGGCAGTGATCACCCGAGTAACTAAGCCAGTGCCCCCGCTGAAGTTACCTGTATCCGGGAAGAAGCTGTTAGCCAGCTGCTGCTGCATGGCCAGCTGCTGAGGTTTCATGCACATGGAAGGCGGCATGGTACCCACGGGCTTCTGCGCCAGCACTGGCTGTGAGCTCTGCTGGGGCACCAAGGCTGCCTGCCCCCCGTGCTGCCCACTGAGCATATGCCCTTGATTGGACACCATGGCCATGGATGGGGCCAGGCGCTGCTGTAGGGCATGTGCTGGTGGCTGGGTGGGCATCAGGGGTTGGGCGAGGCCTGGCTGTCGGGAACCTCCAAGTCCTAGGGCAAGCTGCTGTTGGGGCCCAGCCAAACTGGGAGAAGAGCCCTCGTGTGGCAAAGACATGGCCTGGGCAGGGCCTGGTGTGGACAGCAAGGAATGTTGCTGCTGTTGCTGCTGCTGCTGCTGCTGCTGCTGCTGGGCAGGCTGCAGCTGTGCCGAAAGCTGCTGCTTCTTCTGCAGCTCCTTCTTCTCATGCTCCAACAGGTCCTCGATGAGCAGGGGTAACTCACTGGCGACCAGCGAGCTTTCCATCTTGTCCAGCTCATCCCCAGATGCTGCATGGCCACCGGGCAAGGTCAAGGCCTCACTCTCTAGCTCAAACTTTTCCAGCAGGGAGGACCCTCCTGGGCCACTCAGCGGGCTGGCGGTCAGCAGGTGAGCTGGTGGTCCTCCCGTGGCCCCAAAGGGGCTCTTCTCAGTTGTGTGCCCACTGCTGGAAAAGGGTCCTGTGCCCATCCGGGTGTCCCGGCTGCCCATCACACTCTGTCCTGGCTTCAGCCCCAGGCCTAGGGAAGTGGTGGCAGGTGCTGGCTCTACCTTGGGGGTGGTAACAGTGAACTGGCAAGGGGAAGGGTGGCGCCCACCTTCCTCCACCTTGGGCTTCACCTCAGGAAGCACCGACGCCAGACGGGGCTCAGAGGCATCAGCAGCAGGGGGAGGGCGTTCCTCAGGGCCCAAGGGAACTGGCTCCACCCCCCGCAGCAGGGCTTCCCGCTCAGCCTTTTCATTGGCTGACTCCACCAGCCTTAGGTGCTCATTGAAGATGTCCTTCTTGTCCCCAGTGTCCAGCTCAGGATCCGTATAGGCCAGCAGATCAAACTCATCCCCATTGAGCAGGTCATCCAGGTGGGGGTCATTGGTCTCCAGGTTTTCCAAGGTGCCCAGCTCATCATCTCCCTTGGCCACATCCACACCCAGGCCCAGGTGAGCAAGCTCCTCATCATCCTCTAGGGCCTTGTGGGCATCAAAGTCATCATCCAGCTCGGGATCCTCGCAGGGTAACTTCCCAGTTTCCAGGGCCAGAGGAGGAGGGCGGCCAAGCTCACTGCTTGAGGGGGGCCGGCTAACCAGCTCCAAGCCAGTGGGAAGGGAGGGACCTTTGGTGTGGGGCATTGGATGGAGGCTGTTGTTCAGTTCAGGGGCTGGAGGGGCTGAGGGTTTCTGTGGGGGAAGGCCAGACACCGCTAGGCCTCGAAGCCCTTCAGGAGCCATTCGGTGGGAGTCCTCACTTACTGGGTAAAAACGGGGCCTCTGAGGGGGGCCCTGACCAGGAAACGGAGCCCCCCCAGGTCCTAGTCCTTTCTGTACATTGTGCCGCAACTCAATGAACTGGGCAGGACCTGCTGGACCAGGCACTGGCTCCCCAGGGCCAGGCAGGCGGGTGGGAATTCCCGCCAAGGGGGAGCCTAGGGCTTGGCGGCCAAGCTCAGGCCCAGGAGTTGATGGAAAGCGAGTAGACATGGCAAGTCGCATGGAAGTTGCTGCTGTTGCCGCCTGCTGCTGCTGCTGCTGCCACAGTTGCTGCTGCTGCTGCTGCTGCTGTAAGGGCAGGGACCCAGGGTAGGGCGCTCGCTGATAGAAGGCTTGGGAGCCTCCCACCAGTTGCCTGGAAGAACATGCAGTAGTCAGTACGACGAAATCAGGACAAAGAGCTAGAACATGGGCTTAGGGCAGCGGGGAAGGCTGGAGTTGCCACAGAGGGAACAGGGAAGAGTAAGTGACACTGGGCGAGGGTCAGCCATGGGAAAACCAGGGGCAGCACACAGCGGTGGTGAAATCTGTTCCCTTGCTTTACCCCGAGGTAACCCCTTGGAGCCTCACCGGTTGTTCACATCCATAGAAGAAGGGGTGGCTGGTGGAGGTGGCCGGGAGAGTCGGTCATCGCCGGGGAAAGCCCCTGGCCCCAGAATGGGGCCACCCAACTTGCTTGGGGGCAGCCCCACAAGGCTACTCTTGTCCTAGGAGAGACAGAGGTAGGTGAGGGGGCCACCTTCAGTACACTAGACCTCCCCCACCTCTTGCCACTTTACCTACCTGGGTCCCGGCAAAGGGGGTCTGGCCTCGACTCAGTTGCTCAAAGGCAGGGCTGCTGGGCTCAGCACCCCAGCTGCCCGGGGGCCCCACTGCTCCCGCAGCTGCCGCAGCTGTCTCCTTCTCCTGCCGCAGGGTATTGCGCTGGATCTGCTGCCGAATCAGCAGCTCCCGGAGTCGCTGGCGCTGTGCGGAGAACAGAGAAGCGGGGTAAGTCCATTCTACTCCAATCACAGGGCTGGCACAGGGACAGCAGAGGTATGGGGAGTTTGCTCCAGGATGTCCACCCACCTGCCGCTGTTTCTCTAGTTCTGTTTGGCTGAGGCTGGACATGCCTGGGTCCTGGGTACCTGGAAGTTCGGGTGCCGCCAAAGAGCTGCCCATTCCAGCCCCTGGGTCTTCTCGCTTATCCACTGGAGAGGTGATGCCTGCCCGCTGTGAGGCTCCATGGGACAGGTAGGGGAGGGATCCATCGGGTGCAGGTGGTGGTAGGACTGATGGGGGGCGTAGCGGGGACAGCCCAAAGCCCTCTCCTGTGGACCCACTGCTGGATCCCAGGGGGCTGCCCGATGGGTGGAAGTTCCCTGTGGCTACTGCGTAGTTTGTGCTTTGAGGCTTGCCCAAGGCAGGGCCGGGCCCAAAATGGCTGTTGATCCCATGGGGTGGAGGGAGACCAGGCTGAGGGACGGGGGGCTTTAGGGAAGGCTCCCCTACTGCCTGAGGGAAAGTGAAACGCATGGGAGAGGGGGTGCCCACAAAAGCACCCGTCCCAGGGGACCGGGCGAAATTGGGCGGCTGCCCACTTGCGACCTTAGCATGGAGCTCACCTGCCGGCCCTGAGGGCAGGGCTGCTGGGAAGCCCCCAGCCCCCAGAGGAGTGTGGGCTAGAGGCCCAGCCTTGAAGGCAACTTCAGGGGGCTGGGGTCGGGGTGGCTTATGCAAGGGGGCAAATGGGTCACGGGACTGAGGGCGTGAGGGTGGACGGGAATAGGGATCAGGGGACTGAAAGCGAGGGGTAACAGGGGATGGGCAAAAAGCCTCGGCAGACAAAGGACGGGGTGTTAATGGGGACTGGGAGCTGGACTGGGACTGGGGACTGGCGGGCACTCGGGAGAAAGGGTCTGAGGGCAATGAGCGAGGGGGCAGGGCACAGCAGCTCTCTGGGGGTGGGGGTTGGGGCCGAGGCGTCAATGGGGGCTGGGCATAGGGGTCAGGGTAGGGGCCAGGGCGAAAGATGTCCGAGTGGCTGGGGGAAGAAGGGGCCAAAGCCTGGGCCGGGGGTGGCTCCTGGGGCCTTAGGCCCAAGCCCGGGCTCTGGGGCTCTACCTGAGATGCCCGAGGGGTCAGGGGGGCTTTGAAAACATCAGGTGCCTTTAACTCCAGGCTGCCCAGGTGGGGGCCTGAGGAAGGTGAGTCAACAAAGCCTAGGTTTGGGGGCCCATAGCTAGGAGAGGATGCCCCGAGCTCTTCCTTCTTCACCTCTAGGGCCTTCCGAGACTCCGCAAAAGGCGGGGGCGACAGCAGGGGCTCGGTAGCCTTGCCTCCCCCTATCCCTGGGCTCTCAGGCACAGCCAGGTTGTCCAGTGACGGGCAGCGGGGTTTGAGAAAGGGGTCAGGTGTGGACGGCTGGTGTCGGGGGGTGCCAGGTGGGGTAGTGTGGAATTCCCCTGGCTGGCCAGTCCCAGGACGAGATGAGGCGCCCAGCGTCAGGGGCTGCGCGGGGGCCCCAGTCGGACTAGGATAGGGAGGATAGGTAGGTGGTGCCGTGGGGAAGCGGGGCTCCAGAGCGTAGGCGGGGGCCAGTCCAAAGGGGTCCTGCGAAGGCACTTGGGCGGGCACCTGGGGTGGGAGCTTGAGGAAGAGCTCACCGGGCGAGTCGGGGCCGGGCACCGTGCCCGCCGGCGGCTTCAGGAACCCATCCGCAGAGGTAGACAAGCCGGCGGGGGTTGTGGGGCTGCCAATGAAAATGGTGGGGGCAGCAGCGGGGGGCGGACTGCCCAGTGCCCCTGGCTGGGGGGGAATGCGGAGATGTAGGGCCGGTCGGTCAGTCTTACGGGCCATGTCGCCCACCTTGGTCTGCTTGTTGATCTGGCTCTCAGCCTGCTACAGGGGGAGACCAGGCACAGAGCAGTCAGGCTGCTGGGACAGGCCCTATGTCCCCCATATCCTCCAAGAAGCCCCCAGCTAGAGGACTTGGATGGCACGACCCAGCCTGACCCCCACTCACCTTTTGCACCTTGTTGATGCGGTGAGCCGCCCGGTTATCTTTGGCCTTTTGCTGAGGGATACAGGACACAGCCTTAGGCCTACCACGGCTCCTTTTCATGCCCAGCCCCCATCCCTCACGTCACTCACTCCCTACCCACAAGCAGATCCCTTCTGGCCCAGTCGCTTTGGGAGTGGGGAGTGGAAAGAATTGAGGTGAATTTCCCAAAGACACCCCTGAACCCCAGTTCCCACCCTGACCCTTCCATCTCACCAGGTAAGGGGCTTTGTCAGCAGCTGGAACTTTTCTCCAGAGCTTCATGATTTGTTTGCAACGGCTAGACCAGTCTGGAGGGCAGAAGTATTTCATTAGAGGAGACTTGGCAGGTGACCCCTGTACCCACCACATTACCAGGTTGTTTATCCTTGCCTCCAACCCATGGGTACCTGGGTAATCCTGCTTGAGACTGGGAAAGTTAATGTTGGCATAGAGCACAGGCGAGATGGTGGAGAGCTGGCCCAACTCCTCATCCTTCTCCCAGCGCTGAAGGCTCCGCTGGTTATAGGAGAGCCCGTCGCCCTCACCCTCCGTGGTGGGGGTGGTGGGGGTGGAGGGCGTGGTGCCCCCCGAGCCTGTCCAGGGGCTGTCTGGCTCACCGGGTTCCGGGCTAAAGAAGCCCCCGCGCTCCCTGGGGCGCAGGGGCAGAGAGTCACAGAGGGCAGGGATGCCAAGCCCCACCCCCAGACAAACTGCCTAGAGCCCCCAGGCCACTGCCCTGCCCCCCCCCAAGGCGGATCACTAAGGAGCAGAGGGAAGTGTTGCTACAGCAGCACCCAGGAGTCCAAGGTCCCCTCCCTTGGCATGGCCCCAGAGGGAGGGAAGGGACAACAGGGGCTGCCCACAAAGGTTAAGCACAGATACCAACCTAGAATCCAGAAACGGGGACTGGCAGAGGCCCGGGTAGGAGTCCATTGGGCTGCTGGAGGGGAGATTGCCCAAAGGGAGTCCACCTACAAGAGGCACAGGATCAGAGAAAGGGAGCAAGAGGCCCATCCTGGGGCAAGCTTGGCCAAACCTGGCCACCCCGTCTTTACACCACTCCCATTTGCATCACCTTGAAGAAAGGGCCTCTGCAGCGGTGTCCGGCTGCCGTCCGGGCCAGGGGTCCCGCAACCCAGATGCTGCTCTCGTTCAGAACCCAGAACATCCTTGAAGAGCTGCTGCAGGTCCTTGGATTCCATCTTGGGCAGTTCTGTGGGGGGATTGAGGAAGGATGCCGCTGAGGAAGACTGGGGATTTGAGGGGACACCACAGGGCTACAGACGGCCATGGTCAGGGAAGGAGCCCAGGACTCCACACCAAAGAAGCTGCGTAGATAGAGCAGTCCCACAGGTAGGACCTTCTCCTTCTCCCACAGAGGACCCTTACACATGAAGACTGTGGGCCACAGTCTCACCTTCGGTGGGAATCCTATCTAAGTCAGAGCTAAGCATCCCTTCACCCGGAGTGCCGGGCTTCTCGGGGTCACTGGGCACTGGCGATGCCTTGACGCCTCCGTCTTCGGGTCCTGCAATTGCCAGGAGAAGCCCATCAGCCAAGGACAGTGCAGGGGCACCAGCCTGGCCACCCTGAACCACAGACAGCATGACACAGTTTCCAGCCTCCAACTCAGATGGTGCTCAGGGGCAAAACATGTTGACAGAGGCAAAACGAGGACAGGACACAGTCTGCCCAGCAGCTCTCACCTGGTGTATCAGCCTTGCCCTCAGGGCCACGGGATTCTTCATCCGCAACATCTGGACCATCATCTCCTATGAGCAACAGTCCCCACTCCAGTCAGAGATGCCCGACACGTGATGCCCAGAACAGGTCCCCAGCTCCCCAGGCCAGGGCCCTGGCCCACCCTCAATTCCGGGGGACGAGCCTGTTCCCTACCAAACTCCCTCGCCAGCTCCTAAGCATGGGGAAGTTGGATCTCTTCAGACCACCTCATCCCCACATGACTGACCTTTCTGTGAGGTGGGGAGCTCCTTCCTATCTGAGCCTCCATCCCCCTTGGCTTTTGGGGTTCCTAGTCCAAAGCTTGGCCGGCCCACACCAACTGCAAAAAGGGCCTTCCGGCTCAGGTCCAGCAGCTCCTTCCCAAAGAAGGCTTCCTGCAGGAGAAGTAAGAGACACAAGCTTCTTTGTGCTCTGCAGGGCAGGCGCTCCCCTCACCCTGCAGGACCTAAGGCCCACCTGCAGATAAGCAGGAAACATGTCTTCCAGTTTGCTCTTCTTGCGCCCTCGCCGCTGCTGCTTCTTTTTCTCATCCCCATCAGCTAAGCTCTGGTCCACAGGGCCCTCAACAGGCAAGTCCGCAGGCATCACTGGGGACAGAAGGGGAGGTGTCAGCCCCCCTCAGGGGACACCAGGCACACTGCTCCTAACTTGGCTGAGGGACGCTCCCCAACGCAGTTGGGCCCCCCACCCTCTTGGCCCAATGAATGAGCCCTCACCTCCCGGGCCTCCCTGGCAGCGCCCCATAGTTCCTGTGATCCCCACCTTCTCCCAGGCCCCCCTGGAGCCCTCACCCGTCTCACCCTCGTCGGGCTGCCCATCCCCACTCAACACCTCCGCCTGTGCAGCAGGCCCCTTTTTCACACGTGTGTGGGATTTCCGCTGTCGCACCATGAAACCGCCGATGCCTATGAGGAGGCAGAGAGGACGCTGAGAAGCTGCTGGGAAGCTGGGAAGCCATCCCTCGCCACACACCTCCCCGTCCCCGGCCCTCACCAGGCCGATAGGGTTTGCGCTTGCGTTTCTTGCTTTCCTCAGTCTCCTCTCTGCCAGGCTCCACGTCAGGGCTGACGGGGCCCTCCAGTTTCATTTCGCATTCCATGTGTTCCACGCCACCTGTGGTTAGGGATGGGGGGGGGGGGGATCAGAGGCATGGACCCTTTTAACCTTGTCATCCTGCCATCCAAGAACAGAGAGCCCAGTGCCTTGCCACAGAGCCATCTGGCAAGACCAAAGTGGCTTGAGGGGGACCAGGAGTAGCAATGCTGCCCCACCCAACACCCCACTCTCACGGGCACATTCCCGCTCCTTGGGCACTCCCTGAGAGTCCCCAGCCTCACCTTCACCCTTGAGCAGTTCATCAGTGTCCAGGTCCCCATCCTTCTTGTCATCAGGGCCAAGGGCATCTGAGGGCTCAGCACCCTCTAGCCCTGCCTCGCCTGGGAGGCCAAGCCGTCCGCGCCGCTGGCGCCGCTTGTGCAGGGGTGACATGGTCAGGTTACGCAGCACGGCCATGCCTGTTTCTGTCAACCACACACCCTCGAAGCGAAAGTACTGAGGCTCTGCACAAAGGAGAAGAGCATGTAACCCTTGGATAGAGGCCCCAGAGAAACCAGAACTCCAAGTTCCAGCCTAAGTCCCCAGCTGGGACAAAAGCAGCAAAAGACAGGCCAAAGCAAACACTGGGGTATGAGGACTGGAGAGGACAGACCACCAACGGGTGCCAGCTAAGGCCCCGAGTTCTCCATCAGTGACCGAGAGGGGTTCACGGAGATGGCTGCTAGAAGCCTGACTTTGCTCATGACTAACACTAGTTGTTCACCTAACATACTCTCTAGCTGCCTAGGCCTGCCGAATGCCAGCATATGGTGCCCCAGATGCCAGGAGCAGTGCCCACATCATGATGGAGGAGATGGCCCCAGCCTCCTTCACTGAGGAGAAAAAGTTGTGTTCTGTGCTCTCTGGAGATGAGGTTCTGGCAGTGCGAAGGCCATGTTGCCTAGCGGAATGAACTCTACCTGGGAAAATGGAGGCCTTGGTTCTCGTCATATAAGTTTACCACTAACCTACTGGGATGACCATGGGCAGGCCACTCAACCTCTCAGGATCTTAGTTTCCTCCTCTGAATGAGGAGATGAAGTTGGGGGGCTGGAGTGGGGCCAGACGGTGTCTAGGTCTCCTCTGGCCCTGGCATTTGGGACTTCTGTGACTCACCTGGTTCTTTCACCTTCATAGGCACCAACTCTGGAGGGGCAACAGGCGCTATGGAAGAGACAGGCAAACCAAGGCAGCTTGAGGCCCTGTCCCAAAGCAAGGCACCCCTGGCCTGACCCCTCTCCCCTCTCCCCAGCACCTGGTACTCACCAGCAGGCTTTACCACGTAGGGCTGGCAGGAGACACAGTCAAAGCCCTCGTCAGCCGCCTGCTCCACATCGTCCTCTGTGAAGAGGCTCTCGCAGCCAGCATGCATCCACCTGGATGAAGGGAGGCAGGAAGAGATAAGGCCTGACAGCACAAGGAGGAGAACGGGGGAAAGGCCTACGTAAGGGGACGGGGCACCCTCACCGTTCACAGTGGCGGCACTGGATCAGTAGGTCCTCTTCCATGTACGGGGCATGACAGATAGGGCAGGTCACCAGGCTGGCGCAGGGCCCGCAGTGTGTGTAACTATTCTGCCATTCACAGTGGAAGCCAGGGGAGGCGGCCCCACACTGCATACAAGACACACACCTGGTGGGAGCAGAAAGCCCGAACTTCAGCACCTAACCTCCCCAAGGCAACCAAAAGCACCTTCACACGGAGAAGCAACCAGCCCGGCCTTCGAAATCCGGCCTCTGTCATGTGAGCAATATCACATCCCTCCAACATCTCTGGCCCAGGCCCCTCAAGATCCCAGGTCTCCTTACCACTTGCACTTCCAGCCACCCTTGGGCACGGTGAGCAGTGGCGGGTCCAGGCAGTACGTGTGGTAGCTAATGTCACAGTCATCACAGAGCAGCAGGCGTGAGGGGTCCGACGCTTGGCCGCATACCTCACACACGATGCACTCCACGCAACGCCAGCCCTTCAGCAGCATCACCTTGGTGATCTGGGGCAGAAGAGGCAATTCCTCGGGGTCTGACGTACAAGAGAGGGACGCTCTCTTTGGGGAGGGTGGGACTTACCGTGGGTAGGGCTGGAGGACCTCGGTGCCCATCCGAGCACAGGAGGGCCGTGCAGAGCACCCTAATCCCCAAAAGCGTGGTCCTAAACTTAGGCCCCCAGGAATCTCCACCAGAGAACAGCCTCACCCCGCCACCGCCTCATTACAATCTTTCACTAGCCACGTCCCCAGAAAGACTGCAGGGAGAATTAGGTTGTATTTCCCCCAATTTTTCTTGAACATTTTGAACCTGCTACTGTTAAAAGTCAGTGAATGTTAGCAGTGAACAAGTTCTGAATTAATATTAATGAAAGCAAGTGATCACACCTGGGTCAAAAACGGTGCTTTCTCCTTGTAGACATGTGCTTATAATTTTGATTTTATACTTTATCTCCAGGCCATATCATGTTTTCTATTAGCAAAGCTCTCACAGCTTATACAATAGATTAAATTATACCAGTAAATCATGGTCTACCACAAAAAAATTAATAAAGACCACCACGATTTCCAGACTACTTTGCCCCAAGATGAGTTTGATAACCACTAATGACTAATATATAACTTCTATGACCAAAAGCCACTTTAAGTAGTGTGACCAGGTATCAACTATACTCAAATTTAAAAATTCACACACACACACACACACACACACACACACACACACACACAGTGTGACCAGAACAGGGGCCTAAGGTAAGGAATAACTGACCCCATTCCGTAGCCCAGGCCTCTTGGGCCTTGAACTCACCTTGCTGTTGACACAGTAAGGGTGATAGCACTGAGAACACTGGGAACAGGCAAGGAGGTGGCCCTCTGCCCCCCGGCCGAAGCTGCCACATACCACGCACATGTCCTAGAGAAACACAGAGAAACCCAAATGTCCAACCTGGTCTCCTCATCTCAGTCCCAGCGACCAACACTAATCTGAAAGGAGGGAGTCAGGGAACCAAAAACCCAGCCCCCATCATTAGGACACTTAGCCATCACGGGCCTGTTCCTTCCTAGCATGCCTTGCTCATCTGATCATGACCAGGGAATCTGAATTGGTACATCCTGACATGGGTAAAAGGAAGGGGAAGTAAAAGGAAGGTAACAAAGGCAAAGAGCGGTCAGGATGAGAGAGTAGCATATCTGACAAAAGTCTACCAGCTTTAGATCATTCAGGTAAAAAGGTACATTAACTTCCCTAGGCCATAAGCTTCAATAGGGCAGAGACCATTTCTTGCCTTTTTCACTACTATACCCCTTGCTCCTAGCTCAGCACCAAGCTCAGAGGAGACACTAAAGAGAAATTTGATGGACAGACAAACAAAGCTGGATATCCTCAGAAGTAGGTCCTTGGTTTGGGTTTCCTCATTTACCCTCCCACCAAAATATGCACACCCAATGTTGGGTCTGCCAGGTCTCAGTGTTGAGGACGGGACTACACCAGTCAAGTACGGTACCTGCATTAGGACAAACTTGTCTGTGTTGGAGAAAAGAACCACAGTATTTTGCATGGTGTCGTCATCGTCGTCTTCTTCCTCTTTGCTGGGAGAGCTATCGATATCAGCAACCTTACAGGCAGAGAGTTGTGGCAAGTGAGGCAGCTAAATCTGCCCCCACTAAGCTGCTCTCCTCTGTGGTGTTGGGGGAAGGAGGCATGAACCCCTGGCTAAGACGAAGGCCAGGAGCCAGGACTAAGAAGCAGAAGAACACCCCAGCTCCCAACTGGGCCTCAGCCCGACAGCAGAGATTTCAGAGAAGTCTGGGGGCCAGGTGGACAGAAAGAGCACAGACACAGCTGGACAGGCCCTAGGCTAGCAGGCAGGTAGGTAAGCGTGCAGGGGACTGGCAGGATTTAAAGGGTGTTTAATCTTGAAGGGGCCAGCTGAAGCATGTTTGGGAAATGGGAAGCCTCTCCTTACTACCAGAGTCTCAATGGAAGAAGTAGTTGATTTTAGCCGGGCCCGTCCTCTCCCACGTCCTCCATGTGCTCCTCCACGTGGCCGGCGTCTTCCTGGGAAACTACTGCTGCGACCCTGGGTGAGGGAAGAGGACGATTACAACAGCAAGTCAGGAGCTTGTAATGCTACAGTGTGCTGGGTCTGCAGGCTTGGGGGCGGGGAGAGAAGAAACAAATGGACAGAGCATGACAGGTGATAAGGCCCAGGAGTCCCAGTCAGGGCAGGGGAAAAGCCAAGCTCTCAGACTGCAACAGGTGGGTAGCTCCGGCTCAAACCATTCCCCTGTCCCAAGGAGAAAGAGTGGCCAACGTGGCACAATAAGAAAAATGCTGGCTAGAGAGACCTGAATTTCTAGTCCTTACTCTCCTACTGAATAACCACAAACATAGGCAGTTCACATCCCCCTCTATGTATCAGTATTCCCCTTAGAGAAGTAAGAAGTTGAACTGAAGGGTCTCTGACAGTCTAGGATTCAATAAGCCAGGTGGAAAGCTATCAGTGACACAGGACTACACCCCTGACAGTGGCATCACGTTGACCACAACCAGTGGCCGGATAGCCTCTCACCTGTTTGATGCGGGAACGAGCTGGGGAGCTGCGCCGCCTCCCCTTGTCCCCCTCGGCTTTGCCACCGCCAATAGCTGTCCCAGCATCACACAGTAGCGAGTCGTCAGTCTCTGGCAGCGAGTCAGTACAGAGCCGCAGGGAGCCCTCATCTCGGGCTGGACTAACATCTGTAGATACCCCCAGCTCCATGGACAAGGAGCCGCCCCCCTCGGGGTCGGGAGAGCCTAGCAGGGGCTCTGAGCCAGGAAAACTGGCACTGGCATCACCCTGGCTCAGATTAGAGATCTCATTAACGATGTCGGATTTGATGAGAGTGGGTGGGGTAGGGGCCACTGGTACACGTGGCTCCTCTTGCTCTTCACAGGGTGAACCCTGCCCTGCCTGCTTGCCTTCTGGGCCATAGACCTCCATAGGGGTCACAGGGGCCAGCTCCTCGGGGTCCAGGAGCACAGGGGAACCCTTAAGTTCACTAGCCAAACTGCCAGGGGTCTGTCCAGCCTCTGGCTGTGAACCAGGAGTGTCAGTCCCATCCAGAGGGGCTGTGTCTTCCCCCAGACCAGAGAAGTCATCCAAAGCTGGGGCAGGGCTGGGTGCAGGGCAGGAAAGGTTCCCCATGGGGGAGGGAAGAGGACTAGTAGGGCTGGGTTCCAAGGCTGGACACTCAGGTTCCGGGACTTTCTCAGTCTCCATCTCATGCGGCTCAGCCTCATCTGAGACCTCCACTGCCTTCTCCATGGGACTCAGCGGGGAGGGAATGGACAGTGGCAGAGCAGGAAGAGAGCACTGGGAAGGAGGGGAGTTTTGGGGAGGCAGGGAATGCTGCAGGAGTGGAGAACACCGAGAGGGAAGGGGCTCCATCAGGATGGGAGAGGCTGGTCCCATTGGGGAGCCTGGAGATGGAGGGAGGATCATAGGGGGTACAGGCTCAGGGTCAGTGCAGTTAGCTTCTGGTGGAGGGCTGATGGGCGTCTCAAGGATGGGGGCAGCCAACGGCGACTCAGGGTCACTGTCCCCTTTGGCACCAAAGGGGTACTCTAACTCCCCCAAAGGAGACAGAGCCGGCGGGGCCACAGCTGTGATAATGGGTGAGAGTGGAGGAGGAAGAGGATCTGGAGAGAAAGAGAAAAAGGGAGGCTCTTAGATTAGATGTGCCATAAAGAATTAAGACTGTCCCAGATAAGGGGGTGTTAACATCCCCTTACCTGGTGGCATCAGCTGAGGTGACAAGGATGGCTCCCTGGATGGGGACAACGGCAACTCCTCAGGTAGAGGGGACAGAGGTGGTTCCCCAGGCTCAGACAGGGCCGGCTCTCCAAGCAAGGGGGATAAAGGTGGCTCCCCAGGTGGGAGGAACAAGGGCAATTCCTCAGGTGCAGGGCATAGGCCCGGCTCCTCAGGGGGCTCTTCAGGTCGAGGGGACAGGCGCAGTTCCTTAGGCCGGGGGGACAAGCGTGGCTCCTCAGGCACGGGGGACAGGCGCGGCTCCTCAGGCCCGGGGGACAGGCGTGGCTCCTCAGGCCGGGGGGACAGGCGCGGTTCCTCAGTCCTGGGAGACAGGCGCGGCTCCTCTGGCCGGGGGGACAGGCGCAGCTCCTCAGGCCCGGGGGACAGGCGCAGCTCCTCAGGCACGGGGGACAGGCGTGGCTCCTCAGGCCGGGGGGACAGGCGTGGCTCCTCAGGCCGGGGGGACAGACAGGGCTCCGCAGGCCCAGGGGACAGGTGCAGCTCCTCAGGGGCAGGGGACAAGCATGGCTTCTCAGGCCGGGGGGACAGACGTGGCTCCTCAAGCCAAGGGGATAGACGCAGCTCCTCAGGCGCGGGCGACAGGCATGGTTCCTCAAGTGCAGGGGACAGGTGCGGCTCCTCAGGACGAGGGGACAGGCGCGGCTCCTCAGGCCGGGGGCAGAGTCGTGGCTCCTCAGGCAGTGGCAACAGGGATGACTCCTCTAGCGGCAGGGTCACGAGTAAGTCCTCCGGTGGTGGTGAAGCAGGTGAGTCTTCAGGTGGCGGGGAAGTGGGTGAGTCCTCAGGTGGTGGGAATCGGCGTGAAGCCTCAGGTGGAGGGGACGTGGGAGACTCCTCGGGTGGTGGGGACAGGGGGGATTCCTCAGGCGGTGGGGACAGGCGTGACACCTCAGGCGGGGGGGACATAGGTGAGTCTTCAAGTGGTGGGGACATGGGCGAGTCCTCAGGCGGTGGGGACAGACGTGATGCCTCAGGTGGTGGGGAGAGGGGAGATTCCTCTGGTGGAGGAGACAGGGGCGATTCTTCAAATGGTGGGAACAGACGAGATGCCTCAGGTGGTGGAGACATAGGTGACTCTTCAGGTGGAGGAGACATGGGTGACTCCTCAGGTGGCGGAGACAGGCGAGACGCTTCGGGTGGCGGGGAAGTGGGCAACTCCTCAGGCGGGGGGGACAGGGGAGATTCTTCAAATGGTGGGGATAGGGGTGACGCTTCAGACGGTGGAGACAGGGGTGTCTCGAGTGGGGGAGACGGGGGTGACTCCGCTGGTGGAGAGAATGGTGACTCCTCCAGTGGAGAAAAAGGTGATGATTCAGGTGGAGGAGACAGAGGAGACTCCTCAGGCGGCGGAGAGAGGGGTGATTCCTCCGGTGGCGGGGACAGGCGCGATGCCTCAGGTGGCGGGGAGGTGGGCGATTCCTCAGGTGGTGGGGACAGGGGCGATTCCTCAGGTGGGGGCAGCAGTGGCATCTCCTCATTTAGGGGGACCTCCAACCGGGGCTCAAGTTGGGCCCCTGCTCTCCCTGCAGACACAACACACTATGCTCCCACCTAGCCCAGCTCTACTCCACAGAGCAGGTGAAGCAGACACGGCCCCTTGCCACAGAACAGACAAGAATTACTTTCAGGGACCCTCAAACCCCACTCACCTAGTGGTTTGGCTTCACATTGCAGGGGCCCCGGTTCCTTGGGTTGCATAGAGGTCACGTGCCCACCCTTTGGCTGCCCTTGGCATGCAACGTACAGAGCTTCGGGCTCATCAGTGGGGTTATCGCCAGGCTCTGGGGGTGAGAACCTGCAGAGGGTACAGGGGAGCAGGCACCGTGGCTCTCGTCAACTATCAACTCCTAGAGCGCACCCTGGAGCGAGGCGTGAATACTACAGAGCATACTGCCCACCTTGGGGCTCTCCTCTCAAAGTCAACTTGCTTTCACATGTCCCCTGCGGGTCTCAGTACTTCCAACGCCCCCCATCTCTTCCAGTCCACACTACTTACCTGCTACAGACAGGGGGCTGCTGCTCAGCAACAGAACTGACAAGCTGTCCTCCCTGGGCTTTGTGACAGCGGTGACAGAGTGAGTAGTTTTCAAACCACTCAGAGTTGGGATTCAGCTCTGCTGAGCCGGCCCCACAAGCCCGGCATACCCGGCATGCCTAGCGGAAATAAACGGGCAAAACAGGCACTGGTCAGAGAGCAGCCTGGAGGAGAGCACGGGACTCGACACAACAGAGAAACAAGAGGTTGTGGGAGGCAGAGATAGGGAGAGGAAGGCAGAATTGGGGGATATTCACCTTGCACTTCCAAGAGTGAGCAGGCAGTTCCTCCATGGGTGGTTTTAGGCAGAAGGTATGGTACCCTTTGTCACACGTCTCACAGACCAACATCTTAGAGTCATTCCCAGGTTTCCTGCAGGGACATAGGGCACATAACAGGGTCCTTCCTTCCCTTGTTTTCAACCCTAACCCCTGCTTCACCTAAGGCTTCTCTCCTGCCCTCTTCTTCTTACCTGCAGGCTTGGCACACTTTGCATTCAGGGCACTGCCAGCCAGCACGCTTGCGGGCGGTAAGAGCAGTGTCCAGGCAGGCCCCGTGATAGTGATGCCCGCAACTGGTACAGAAGAACAGGTCACACAATTCCCCTGGCCCCTCACACACTGCACAACGAGCCTCCTCTGTAGTGGGAAGAGACAGAGAACACGGGTCAGCTATGGATTCCTTGCAGGACTCAGCACAGTGCTCCCTACATAACAGGCATTCCAGAGACAGAAAATGAACAAACAACAAACAGTTACTGAATATCTGCCTAATATATGCCAGGCACTCTTCTAGGCACTGTGGATGCCATGGTAAACAAGACAGGCAAAAAGTCCCTACGCTCACAAAGTTCACCTCTATTTTAGCAGGGCATACAGACGGTGCTCTGCAGAGCACAAAACCCCCGGGGCACACTTGGCCCCTCATCTGCCCTATGGCCAGAGGATAGGACTTCTTACCCAGATGTGCAGCCCCCTCACTGTGCTCCGGGCATAGCAGCTGCAGTGTTTTCATGGATAAGAAGGAACCGCTGGCAGTCGCACAGGGGAAGTGGTAAAGCCGTGGACATCCGGGTGAGCGGCAAGGGATGGAGGCACCGAGCCTGGTGCAGTGGGAGCAGCGCTGCCAAGGTGGAGACAGAGTGTCAGTGCCCGCCACTCTCTCCAGAGCAATAGGTCAGGCACCAGCTCCGCCTCTGTCTACCCACTGCCCTCCTCGTCCAACCCTCTCAGAAGCCCACCAGCCCTGCTGGCTCTGCCCTTTGCCTGTGCAATTCCTTGGCCCCAGGCCCACCTGTGAGATCCCTGAGAAGATGGCCTTGTCCACACCACATAGTTCTGGGCCCTCCTGCCCCCATACGCCTGCCGACCACGCAGCACACCAATGGTGAGCCCAGCAGGACCCTTTATAATGGGAAAGGGTATAAAGAAAGGACAGAGTTAGCAAAAAGGTAATCTACTGGCTCAGGACCACCCAGCCCTTCCCCCGTTTCCTGCCCAAGTCAGCTGCCCCACCTCCCCTCACTTACCTCCAGGCTCTCCTAGGTGGGCGGGTGTCAGGCCCTCAGGGAAACCAATCTGTGACAGGTCCTCACTGGGCAGCGCTGCTTCATTGGGCCCTGGGTTCCCTCCAGGGGACACCACTGGACCCTGGGGCCAGTCCAATGGCAACTCAAAGCGCCGTAGCTCCCGCTGCCCATGTAGACTGGGCTCCCCGCAGTTACAGAGAGCACAACGCCGCACTGGACCCCCACTGTGGACATACGAGCGTTAGCACCATGCCGGGCCCCTGCCCAAAGGCAACCCTAACATCCCCATGATCTGGCATGCCTATGATTTCCAAACACTCATCTTCCCAAATCTTCCTCCTTGAAAGCTGAAACTCTCAAATTAAATCTGTGTGCCTTTATACCCTCATTTCCCCAAACCAGTTACCTGCAGTCCTGGGGAGGCTCCTGAAGCCTAGGACCTCCAGAACTGGGCACAGAGACCTCCCCCACGTGTGGGTTGGGAAGGTCTGGCTCAGTGGTGCCTGACTCCTCAGAGGCTGCAGGTCCATCAGCTGAATGAATAGACAGAGAAGCACACATCAGCCATCGTCCTCTGTATGACACCAGTCTGCTCTTCAGACCCAGGAGATTAACCAAAACCCTTGGTGGATCACAGTGATGGCAATTTGCCTTTTGTTCCAAAGAACAAAGTCCTCCAATTACCTGTCTATTACACAGACTTAGCTCCCGTCCTTGTGCCAGGACCAGAAACCTAAGGTTGCCTGGGAAGGACAGAAGGCTGCCAGCAAACCCAGAATTTGCCCTCCTCACCTGCCGGTTCTGAATCTTTATCCTCACCAGGCGGCTTCTGGCTGTCCATCCCTCTCTCCGACTGGGCAGGGCCCTCTCGGGGAGACCTGTCAGAGCCAAAAAGAAAGATCTATATGTCCGGTAAGTCTCCCCAACTAAACACTTTCCCCAGAATCCTAGAAGGAAAACAGCTAGTGCTAAATAGACTTTGCAGAAAGCCGAGAAAAGCCATACCTACAAACTCCTGTTCTAATGACAAGGAAAGTCTTTCTCCCTAACCCTTATCCCACTGCTTTACTTCCTCCCCGGATAAACACATACCCTATTCTCCCACTCTGGATTCTCAGGGGATCCACTCCCCTTTCCCGCTTCCTACCTCCTACCTAAGAGTTCCCAGGGCAATAGCACCCAACTGGAAGCACATCCAGTCTCTACCTAGTACCACCCTCTGCCTCATGTCTGAGTTCTTGGCTCCTGGTGGGCCCTATTCCCTGGCCTTTTTCTTCGGATCTCAAGTCAGCTACCATCCTAGAGGTATGTCAGTGCCAACCCAAGAGTAGCCATAACCCAAGTCTGAGTCCAGTCAAAATCCCTCTCCCAGAGACAGAGTCTGAGGTCTTGCAGGATGGAGAATAAATTACTGAAACTAAAGCCCAGCTATGGATGGATCTCTCCCACTTCCACTGGTTTCAACCAGGAGATCCCAATCACAACAGAAGAAACTCCCCAATTTCCCCCCACTGCCCATCCAAATCCAGCTCAGACCCCTGCTGTGACGGAGCTCAGGATCTCACCCAGCCTGAAGGCCTCAGGTCGTTGCCCTTAGCAACGCCAACTGCCCTTCCTCCTCAGAGGTCCCTAGTAGTTAACAGAAGTGGGCCTTAAGAGTTACTGAGCATGTGTAGCCAGGCTTGAGGCTAGGCATGCTGGGAGTTGTAGTCTCAGGAAGCACACTGCCACTTGGAGGAGTTCTAAACCGGGGAGGACACAGCAGAGCAGAGTAGCTTCCTTCCTCTTCCGTCAAGCAGGGTTTCCACACACACTATGGGGGTGGGGGGTAACGGTCCCCTCTTCTACAATATGCCTGCCTATACCATAGCCAAATAAAACACACTAAAGTTATACCTAAGAAGGCTGAGACCCACCGTTTGGGCATATTTTCCTAAACCCCAGAGGGAACTAAGCACAGTACAAAAAAGAGAGAGGTGAAGAGTTACAGAGGTGAGGAAGAAGAAAGACATCTTACAGAAGAAGGGAGAAAGGGATAGGTGCCAGCAGCTCTTAATGGGAAAGGTGGGGCTTAAGCAGAGAAAAGAGAGCATAATGCTCCTAAGGATGGGGGGGGGGTGTGTGCCACGGGAAGGGGAAAATCCCTAAAACAACTCTAAGTAAGTTTGAGAAATTTATCTCCCCCACCTTTTCCACTCCTCTTATGTAACCAGAGGGGACCACACCAACCTTAGTAAGGACAAGTGTCTCTTTCCAAACCAAATACCCCAGTGGTCGGCCACTGGGGTTGAGTGACTGGGGCAACCCTCAAAGGTGCCCAGGATTGGTGAATCAATTACTTAAGAACCACAATTATCAGTCCTCTTTCCCNNAGCTCACACTCCATTTCCAGAGACTGGCAATGCACCTTCTGTGGCATATCACAAGAAAAGAAATTTTGTTTTACTTTTTTTCCCCTCACACTATCAGAATCTACTAGATTGGGAAAGATACAATGTTACCTCCCTTCCCAGGTCATCTCTTTCCCAAACCTGCCACACAACCACACCTGAAAGGAAAGTAGGGTGGTCATCTGGCCAGCCCACAGAAAAGTTGCTCTGGAACTTCAAGGGGCCCTTAGAAGCCACCGTTGGGAAGCAGGGGTTGGAAGTCAGGGCACCAGCCAGGCCCCTCTTCCTATTCAGTCATTCAAGGTCTGATCACACCCAGAGACTTCAAAGTTGCCTAAATGTGTACACCGCTACATGCCCCCAAAGATCCTCCACCAGCTCTGTTCTCAAAGTTAAGCCAAAGGAGTCACAAACAGTAAGAAATAAAAAGCAACAGTGATAATACAGTAGGTGGGAGGAGGACTGCCTCGCACAAGGCCAGAGGGACAAATTCCTCTGCCCTCCCCCGAGCGCAGCCCTCTCAAGCTGGTAAGGCTGGCACTGCTTGGGGAGGTACAGAAACCACCTTCGTCCAGCCTTGGAAGACAGAGTACCATCATCCTCCAAAGCCAGAGCCTTATTCATGGGGCCATGGAAGACAGACCAAGAAGCAAAGAGAACAGTGCCCTCCAAGCTGTACCAAAAAGAATCTAGGGGTACCTCCAAGAAGCCTGGGCTCCATTTCTCTACCCCTGCAGTCTAGCACCTGCACCCCAATGCTGAGTCCCAGTTGCCAGGCCCTTGAATGGACCAAAACAAATAAAGACCACAGGTTCCCCTGTCCCATCTTTCACTGCCAGAAACCACACACACACACACACACACACACACACACACACACACCAAGGGTTTTTTCCCTGGATCTAAACTGGGTTAATGCCTAGCCAGGATTCCTCTGGGGAACTAGAGATCCCAGAGAAGTACAGATCTAGGGAGTAAAACTGTGCTGGCTTCCCTTAGTCCTGGGCCTAAGAGGCCCAAAACAGCAAAGAAGAAGACACGGATTCATCTCAACCCACTCTCCCCCCTGCCTCCCTCCCAGACCAACAGCTTTAACTCCATTTTCCCAGCCAAAGGGGAAATGGAGGCTTGGAGAGGTGAAAGGCTGAAACAGGCCCTTGAGTGAACAGCTCTTCTGTAGGACTCAGGACTTCCTGGTTCCCAGCCTGAGAATCAAACCACACCTCTCCCCACCCCCATTTTGGGCCGGCCCTCCAGGAAGAATCCAAATGGCAACACTGGCACTGTCGACCCTCTGGACAGTCTCTGGGTCATCCTGGGGTTAGCCACAGCTAACAAGGAGAGGTCCCTCCTAAGGAACTTCTTTGGGAACAGACAACAGGAGGGACGCTGCTGAGGAGGTAGGAGAAGAGAGCATGGGTGACAGCTAGCCTCACTCTACCACCCCTGTAGCACCTCTCACCTCAGGGTTACCACCCAGAAATCTTTCAAGAGCAAAATGCCTATTTTCCTCCTTTCCAAGACCAGCCTCGAAGGGATCTAGCCTATGTATGTTGGAGGGGGTGGAGTGAGGGAGCAAAACACACCAGCCAAATCCCTGCTGGGCAGCATGACAGCTGTGAGAGGGGCTGTCCCAGCCCAGGGCCCAGAGGCATGAGGCTCATGCTGCACCCTTCGTACACTCACATACACACCCCTTCTCCCCAACACCTCCTGCCAGGGTTGGAAACACACGCTTCAGCAGCAACAGCTCTGATCAGGTCATTTCTCCTCCAAAGAGGGACAGGCCACACTATTCTGCAGGCTTGGGACAGGATCAGAGAACCAGTTAACAGTCCCTGATTGAAAAGGGTTGGAGAGGTCTGGGAGGGGCCTGTGGGATTGGCCAGGGACTTATGGGCAACCAGCTCTCCACACCAGGCCCAGAGAAAGCGGGAGACAAAAGCCATTTTTTGCAGCCCACATTCGCAGGGAGCAAATCTCAACGGCCTCCTCTATAATCCCCTAGAGATTATGTCCATCCCCAGAGGAGGGGAGGCAAAGGAGGCTAAGACAGCACTAGGCCTCGCTGGGGTCACTTTGCCAGGCAGGGGCAGTTTAAAGTTGAACAGCAAGGCCAGAGCTGCCCCCAGCCCCGCCTCCTTCTTGCCCCAGCCACCCCCTTCATCACACTGGTCAATTTCCACACACTCTCCCCTTTGCACAGTGAAATAAGGCCTGGTGAAAGACCTAGGGTTCCTGGAGTCTCCCAGAGACTGTTTCTGGGTGCCCAGATGGGCAAGAACAACCTTAAAGTCCAACCTGGCAGTAAGTCTGACCTGGCAGTGGCACTCTATCCTCCCTCCCAAAGTTGTTCTGTTCCCAAGACCCACAAGGAACCCTGAGGGAGAAGCAGCCAACTGGGATTGGTGCTGGCATCAGGGCCTGGGTCCTAGTTTAGCAGAGCTTCCCCCCAACACAAAAATAAACAGGCAGAAAGGCGATCTGGCCAGGTTCCCAAACTCCCGTGGTTCCCTGAACCCCCAGTCTTTAAAGAGGCACACCCCAGACACCAGGCCTCAGTTCTGCCCAGACGACTGGCTCAGGTTCCCTTGACAGACCCTGCCAAAGGAACCCTCCTCAGCTCTGGCACCCCTTTCTCCAACCTAAAGGCCAGCTCCGGCCAAGATAGTCCATCTGGCTATGCCCCCAGTCCAACCCTTTCTGGGCCCTGGCTGGGCAGACTTCACTCACCTCTTCACAGGGCGATCCAGAAATCCTCATCCGAGAACATGGCCAGAGCCCGGGCCGCTCCCCGACCTCCAACCGCCAGAGCGATCACAGCCGCCCCCCGCACGGGGGGGCTTAGGGGGGCCAAGAACGGTAAATCCAGGTCGGAGTGGCCACCCTCCTCCCCCAAAAACAGCAAGAAGCCAAAGAGGGGTTCTCTGCCTCGGGTTCCAGCAGTTTAGGTTTCCATGGACAGCCCCAGGGCGGCGAAGCCCGAGCGGACACAAAGAGAGCACCGGTGGCTTTGATCTTGGGCGAGCAGGCTCCGCATCCGCGTCGCCGGGCGGCCTCTTAGTCCTAGGGCCGGGCCAGCGCCCCGGCCGCCCGCGCCGGGCTCGGGCGGAACGTCGAGGCTCTCCAGATGGAACGTCGAGGCGCCTCCCCAGCAGCCCGGAAGGAATGCCGCGCCGCCCCGCGCCGGGCCCGGATGGAACGTGAGACCCTCGCTGGAGCGCCGAGCCCCTCTCCCCGCCCGGGCCGGCC
>NW_024425119.1:39536953-39641926 GCF_017311325.1 Ursus maritimus
TAGGCCTCGCTGGGGTCACTTTGCCAGGCAGGGGCAGTTTAAAGTTGAACAGCAAGGCCAGAGCTGCCCCCAGCCCCGCCTCCTTCTTGCCCCAGCCACCCCCTTCATCACACTGGTCAATTTCCACACACTCTCCCCTTTGCACAGTGAAATAAGGCCTGGTGAAAGACCTAGGGTTCCTGGAGTCTCCCAGAGACTGTTTCTGGGTGCCCAGATGGGCAAGAACAACCTTAAAGTCCAACCTGGCAGTAAGTCTGACCTGGCAGTGGCACTCTATCCTCCCTCCCAAAGTTGTTCTGTTCCCAAGACCCACAAGGAACCCTGAGGGAGAAGCAGCCAACTGGGATTGGTGCTGGCATCAGGGCCTGGGTCCTAGTTTAGCAGAGCTTCCCCCCAACACAAAAATAAACAGGCAGAAAGGCGATCTGGCCAGGTTCCCAAACTCCCGTGGTTCCCTGAACCCCCAGTCTTTAAAGAGGCACACCCCAGACACCAGGCCTCAGTTCTGCCCAGACGACTGGCTCAGGTTCCCTTGACAGACCCTGCCAAAGGAACCCTCCTCAGCTCTGGCACCCCTTTCTCCAACCTAAAGGCCAGCTCCGGCCAAGATAGTCCATCTGGCTATGCCCCCAGTCCAACCCTTTCTGGGCCCTGGCTGGGCAGACTTCACTCACCTCTTCACAGGGCGATCCAGAAATCCTCATCCGAGAACATGGCCAGAGCCCGGGCCGCTCCCCGACCTCCAACCGCCAGAGCGATCACAGCCGCCCCCCGCACGGGGGGGCTTAGGGGGGCCAAGAACGGTAAATCCAGGTCGGAGTGGCCACCCTCCTCCCCCAAAAACAGCAAGAAGCCAAAGAGGGGTTCTCTGCCTCGGGTTCCAGCAGTTTAGGTTTCCATGGACAGCCCCAGGGCGGCGAAGCCCGAGCGGACACAAAGAGAGCACCGGTGGCTTTGATCTTGGGCGAGCAGGCTCCGCATCCGCGTCGCCGGGCGGCCTCTTAGTCCTAGGGCCGGGCCAGCGCCCCGGCCGCCCGCGCCGGGCTCGGGCGGAACGTCGAGGCTCTCCAGATGGAACGTCGAGGCGCCTCCCCAGCAGCCCGGAAGGAATGCCGCGCCGCCCCGCGCCGGGCCCGGATGGAACGTGAGACCCTCGCTGGAGCGCCGAGCCCCTCTCCCCGCCCGGGCCGGCGCCCCGGGGCCGCGCGAGCTACGGCGACGCGGAGCCGGCGGGGCCGCGGGGCTGAACCTGACACACACCCAACGCCGGGCTCCTCGACCCCGAGCGCTCGCCCTCTGAGGCTTCGAGCCCCCCACCTTCTGCTCCCCCCCGGGGAAGGGAGGAGGGTAGGTGGGCGAGGAAGAGGAAGGGGCGGGCGGTGCGAGCCCTCTGCCCGCTCCCCTCCGGCCGCTCCAGGCCCTGCGCTCGCCTCCCTTCCCCTCTGGCCTCGGGAGCTGCCCCGCCCCCGGCCTGGCCGGCTCTGATCGGCGGCACCCCCTCGACCCCCGGCTGGCTGTGATCGCGGGGGGCCTAGAGGTGCATGGCCCAACCCCGGCTCCCGGCACCGGGGGGTCAGGAAACTGAGCGGAAAGTGGGGAACGAGGCAGCCATTTGCAACCGGAGAGGAAAGTAGTGCAGCGCGGCGCCGCTCCGCCTCCCCCCCTCCGCCTCCTGTTCGGCCGGTAGGGTGGTTCCTGCGAAGGGGCTATTTCCTAGCCCAAGATCTCGGCAGCGGTCGTGGAGATTCAGGAAGCCTCCGGCGCGAGATCCGGGGGGGCCTTTTGCCTGGGGAACCCCACTCGAGAAGCGGAGAAAGGAGAAGACGCGGCCCTATTTTGTGTTGGAGCGGAGCGGCGGAGGGATACGGCCCTCTCCGAGGAAAGGTTGTGACTCTGCAGTTCTACGCACACGCTGCGGGATCCCTCCGCCTTGGGTTAACCCCGACTGCGCCGGGCCGGCCACTGTGCAGACACGTGGGAATGAAGCCCCCCTCCTCTGCGCCCCGGCCCTGGACCTGCCTCCTTCACCGCCCGGCTGGTGAAACTAGGACTCCGGCCACTTTCTAGTTCCGTTCCCTTCCAGTTCTCGGCCCCTGAAACCACCTGCCCCCTTGCCTTGGCCAGGGGCAATCTTTCGCGGGAGGGGGATGGAAGAAGAGCCAGGAGATTGGCCGCTGCTCTGCATCCTGGGAACTGGAGTCCGCAAATGGAGAAAGTGAGGCACGGCGCCTGGCGCTGCAATGGGTGGGTTCTTGCCACGTTCGGGGGCCCGAAGGAAAGCGGGATGAGTCCCTAGTCGTTCCTTCTGGCTCTCAAACCCCCTCGTGAGAAAAGAAGAGTCAGTGCCCTCGCAATCACCACACACACCTCCCCCATCAAAACATAAATGTAGAGTTTCCTTCCTTTCCCTGGTGCTCCCACTCCCACTCCCATCCCCAGTCTTTCTCTCGGGACCTTCAGGCCCTGTATTCCCTTTTTTTTTAGTTAACAGAGGGAATGTACCTTGGAACCTTGCTGCTACCTGGCCGGAGTGCTGTTACTCCAGACAAGATCCCCAAACACTACTTGCAGGCATTCCCCCACACACCCCCATAAGTCTGGGTGAGAAGAGATTGGAATGCCTTTTCTGCATTAGCTATAACCACGGATGAACAGAAGGAGACAAATTAACTATGTGCTAGATACTTTATATATTCTTAGTTATTTCTCACCCTCGTTGTGAACTACGTGGACTTAAGTCTATGATGATGAGATTGGGGCTGAATAAAATAGGTAAAATTTTCCAATGAAGCACATCAAGTGACATCCATGATTCAAACCAATGGCCATGTTTTTCCTAGGATTATATATATTTATATAATTAAAAAAAAATTTTTTTAAGGAGGATGTGGAGAAAGAGGCAAATCAGGTACAGGGCTGGTTTTGTGGGAAAGGGTTTACAGTGTTGTCCAATAGAATTTTCTGCAATGATAGAAATGCACTATAGCTACACTGTCTAATTTGGCTTAGCCACATGTAGCTATTGAGCACTTTGAAATGTAGGTGGTGCAACTGAGGAACTTTGTGTTTAATTTTAATACTATATTAAACTATGTGAATTGTGACTTCCACATTGGACAGTGCAGAAAACCTAAATCCCTGCCAACCAGCCAGGTTCATAGGAGGGACCAGAACTAGGCATATCCTGTGCTAGCCACATTGGCATCATATGCCCTGCGCTGCCCAGTCAGGTCTAGTTCAGCAGAAAAGTCCAGCAGCGACCCAATACCTGTCCCAGCTATAATGAATAAATTAACTGAGACAGAAGTTGGAAAATGGGGGCACCTGGCTGGCTCAGTCAGTAAAGCACTCAACTCTTTATCTCGGAGTTGTAAGTTCGAGTCCCACGTTGGGTGTAGAGGTTACTTAAAAATAAAATCTTTAAAAATAAACACTTGTTTAAAAAATTGGAAAATGGAAGGTCCCTCTCTACTTTATATCCAGAGGCAGGGAGGCTGACTTTCACCAAAAAGACATCCAATAACACTACGGCCACCATTTCTTAAGGGTTTATTTTGTATGAGAGACTGTGCTAAGCATTTAATATATCACCTCAATTTAATTCTCACCTCAACCCTATGAAGGTTTAACTACACTTCATAAATGAGAAACTGAGGCTCAGCCAGGTTAAGTGACCACACAAGGTCACACAGCTAAGTGGAAAAGTATTCCAACCTAGCCATTAACTATTATTCATTACTTTTATCAGGCCTTTGAGATTGCTTGATACACTTTTTGAAAACTTCAAACATTTCTAAGTCTATCCCAGACTTCATGGAAATGGTAGCAGGGCAATAGACAACCTATAATGAGTATTCCAGGTCAGATGTGCAAAAGGACCTAATTTTAATGTAAGGAAAGAGCGTGGTGACAACCCTAAAAAGAATCCTAAACCACTGAGATTGCTCTTTGGAGAATGCTCCTTCCAGAGGTCCTTATTTTTTAGATTCTAGATTAGAGATGCAAAAGCAGCTGGCAGAACTTTTAAAAACTAGCATGACAATCACCCCAACTGTATGCCCAACTAGCCTAGAGTCAGGCACTAGCAAGATCACTGCTAAAATTTTGCCCATCCTCCCCAACTAAGTGCATTGACAGAGTACCTCAGACTTCCTCAGGTGGCAAGAGAAGTCTGTGTCCTCCCTGTGAAGGATACTGTTCCAGTAACCTTTCTAAGTCCTTGGAGGAGGTATTAGGCCAGTTAGGCCCTAGGTCCGATGGGGGTGGTGGGTGAGCAGAAAAAGTAGAGGCAGATAGGACCAATTCTTCCTAGCTGAAATGTCCAGCCTCTTACTGAGATGGCCAGTTAATAAGAAAGAGTAGAAGTAGGGGTGCCTGGGTGGCTCAATCAGTTGAGCAGTCAACTCTTAATTTTGGCTCAGGTCATGATCTCAGTGTCATATCAAGCCCCCGGAATCTGCCTGAGAGTCTCTCTCTCCTTCTTCCTCTGCCCCTCCCCTCCCCAGGCTCAGGCACATGCAAGAGTGCAATCTCTCTCTCTCTCTCTCTCATAAATAATCTTAAAAAAAAAAAAAAAAAAGAATAGAAGCAATACCCTTTGACACCTAAAAAAGCAGCATGATTCCAAAGGTGTGAAGGGTGTGAAAAGGTCACCAAAGGTATGAAAAGACCAAAGAACATTGATTTAATGAAAGGCTCTGGGGACACGGGGAGCAGAAGGATTGATATACACCAGGGGCATTATTTCTTACTTTACTCAACTCTTAGAAAGCCAAAATCTTCACCAACACTTCAGTCCCTGCCTCTGCACTCCTTCTCAATTACTACATCACTAGGATGAGGGGCTTCCTTCCTCCCCAAACCTTAGCCTCTCTCTGAGTGCCAGTGAATGCCAAGGCCCAGGAGGGAAGCTAGGTCAGCATGTGGCAGCTGGCCACTAGAGGGTGGTGTTTCTGCAGTTAAGGGGATCTTGAACATCTACAAGGTTGGATGGGAGTGGCAGCCAGCCGGTACCTGTATAGGAGAACCCAGCAGAAAAGAAAGGTGAGAAAAACTAAGTAGTAAGTCTTAGGGTAATGGTCCTCCTGAATGAGTGAGGAGTAAGGAATAGGAATGAAGAAGAAGAAAAAGTTAGCCCTGATTCCCCACCAAAAGGCAGAGTCACCACTCCTTGGAAAAGGAGATATTGGCCCTGAGCTCTCCCCACATACAGAGAAGCCAACGACAAAAAGATTTCTCAGTTTATTTGCATATATACATTGTCACCCTAGGGAGCCAGCTCCGCTTCAGGAATCCCCAGCTCCCTTTACCCAGCCAACACCCAAAACCTGCACAGAAGACTGGGTCCTAAATAAACATTGCTTAGGACTCATATCCCAACCCTGCAGGTTGTAACAATTCATTTACCAAAAACAGAGGACTAGAGGCCAGTGCCCGTGAGACATCCTTGCCCCATTGTAAACATTGACAACCAGGCCACTGGAGCCTGGAAAAGTGTGCAAACATGAGGGTACCACACTGTGTGACCAGAGGACCGGGGACACAGCTGGCAACCATACCCGTGAAGTCCTAAGGGCCTACACCCGCTAGAGCCTGGCAAGTGCCAGGGGGCAGAATCAAGGTGGCCACCCAATGCCTGAGGGCTCACATGAGCCGGCAGCGGCGCTCTTGCCCATAGGAGTTCTCCACCCGGGCAATCTCCTGGATGACTTTGGTGAAGATACCTCGAGTCAACTGCAAGGCACAAAGATTCAGGACAAAAAAAAAGTCAGTTTGTTGCCAATACGACCCAGCTCTGAGGTGTATACCCCGCTCCCCACCATCCTCACCACCAAGAAGTGCCATAAGAAAAACACTGCTACCCTGATTTTGCCCCTAATTTTCAGGCCAAGCACCTGATTCTCTCGAGCAGATGACTCCATGAACGTTGCACCCCAGGACTCTGCCAGCTTCTTCCCTTCAACTGCCTGGACCTCCCTAGAAGCACATTTGGAACATGAAGATGGAAGACAGCAATGTCCCCATGTCCTCTGCAAAATAATTATAGAATCTAGACTTCATCTGACCCATCCTGCTTCTGAGCTTTGGGAGGTGGGTTGAGAAAGGAGAAAAAGGAGAACTCAGAAGCCTAGGACTGAGGCTTGAAATATGAAATTATAGCTTTTGCAAGAAAAGGGTTATCTTGTCTTAACCTTCACGTTAGAAATGAAAAGAGGTGAAATGATTTGTTCAAATCAGTGGCAGAGCCAGGACTAGAGCCTGACTGATTGCTAGTCCATCTCACTTTCCTTTACCTTGAGCTATCGAGATCTCCGTACCTGTCTGGAGAGAGATCTGCCTTGTTCCCCACTAGCACCACCGGCAGCCTGTGAAGAAATAACAGTTACTATAGGAACCCCTCCCACTCCACATGGAACCCAACTTCCTTCGCACCAGGGCTGGACAACCCCCCCAGCAGATCAGACAGGATCTGTCCTGGTCTCCTCCCTCACTTAGACCCTCCACTCTCTTCCATCCCCTCATGTCCATACTATGTCTCTATCCCCCAGGGCCACTTACCGAGTTTTCCCGTGGCCTTCATGTAGCTTTTGGTACAGACTCTCAATGACTTGGAAGCTTTAAACACAAGAAATGGAGCTATAAACTTATTCTGGGACAGCCCTCAGATCCTCCCAAGTCCCCCACTCATAACCTTGGTCACTTACCTATGCAGAGAGGTGACAGAATACACAAGCACATAACCATGGACCCCAATGATGAATGAATAGGGCAGAATGCTGTACTCATCCTGACAAGAAACAGAAACATCAACCTAGATACACAACAGTCAGATGGCAAAGGTTGGTGGATTGCATCCTGGGGACCCTCCCTGGGGCACTCCCTACTCAGTCATTTCTATTCCACAAGTATTTACCGAGTAGTTCCAATGTGCACTGCACACTACCAGCTGCTACAATGCTTTTCTTTTAATACTACTTTACAGATGAGCCACAGAGGAAACCAGACTTCATCTCCCACAACTGAACTGCCACGTTTAGATTACCCTACCCCAAACTGGTACCTGCCCTGCAGTGTCCACCAGGTGTAGGTGAAACTCATCTTTGCCAAGAGTCACTATCTTGCTGTAAGCTGAAAAGAAAAGAAAACTTGACTGTGAGGTGCCTTGTAGGGCTAGCAATGTGTGCCCCGATACGTTCTTAACCCTACAGGTGATATATAGATGGACAAGGTCCGGGGAGCTCTCCAGCAGCTGGAGAGACAATGTTAAGGTTCTTATTGTCTAGTCTAAACCATCCTGGATGCAGTATCCTGCAAAATCCACACTCTAGCTCAACTCATAGAACAGGATTGCTAGAGAAGAGATTAGATTTAGTGGATAATTAGATCAGCCCCTGGCACCAGAAAAATCCCAAATTACGGAATTGGGTGGGGTAACAAAGACCTCCCTGCCCCACCCCTAGGGAAGAAATCTACTCACTGTTCTCCACTGTAGGATCATAGCCTTCCAGGAACTCGCCCTCCACAAACTGATGTGCCAAAGATGTCTTCCCTGTGGGAAGCAGTGGTAGTTGTATCCAAATCATCCATCCACATTTACATCCTCTGTCCTTCCGGGCTGTGGCCCAGGACTAAAGAGGACCCCAAATTAGCGCCCTAGCCTGTGGGTGCCATGCAATGTTTTTACCTAGCCTACCCTCACCCTCTTTTCGTCCTGGGTCTCTGCACCCTGGCCACCGGATGCATTCAGTAGCGCGGCAGGAAGCCTTTCCTGCCGTCTTTCCCCACCCCAACCCTGGGAAGATCCGGGATTCCCCTAGGATCAGGTCTGCCCCTCACCCGGACACCTGAGACTTGCCACCCACACAGACCGCGCCCCCGTCATCAAATCCTGACCCCATCCCCACCCCTCCCAGAGTAACACTGGAGACCACTCTGGTGTTCTGCAACCAAGCCCACATTAACCCTTACATGCTCCTACTTCCTGCAGCCCTCCACACACTACCACCACCCCAGCCTTTCCTCCTCCATCCTTTCAATCTTCGTCCTACAACCCCGTTCTAACGATGCCACCATTCCTCTCTGGGTCGCGTTCCGCGACAGCGCGCCTCCTCTGGCCACAAAGCCGCGGTGCGTCGGTGCTCTCCCCAAGGCGGAGACTCACCTACAGAGCGGTACCCGAGGATGACCACCTTCCTGTAGCGAACTAACGGCATGGCAGGAGCCGGCCCCGAAGGGCTTGCCGAACTGCGGGCTGAAAGAGCCCTAAGAAGAGGAGATCAGAGTATAAGGCAGGCGCAACAACCGGCACAGCAAAGTCGCTCACCCCGAAGCTGCCAGGGACAAGCTAGAGGGAAACCAAAACAAGCGCCGCGCCCGGAGCTGGCCACGTGATCACAACACAGCAAGACTAGCGCGAGGGAGCCGGGCGCCGGGGGATCTACAGTGCCGCGCCGCTCCGGGCTCCGCCCCCCAGGCCGCTCGCCATTGGTGCGTTAGAAAGGATAAGGGCGGGGCCGCCAGCGGGAGGGAAGGGTGGGCCTCACGTGGAGCAGGAGAACCAGGAGCTGCGACTGCGCAGACTAGAGCCGGTTCATTCATAAAGAAACAGAAAGGAGCCCGGGGTCCTAGAGGTGTTTGCGCATTTTCAACCTAGCAGAAGTGGCTGAGAAGAATCGTGAATGGAAAAATACCCGTTGTGGCTGGGCTGGAATTCCTTCTCAGAAGATTCTAGGCTTCCCTTTTGCGAGGTCTCTGAGATCCTTGGATAGGGGAAAAAAAGGCCCAAATACCAGTACCTCTGTTCCCCCCCCCCCCCGAATTTGGCCCCAGATCTTTTATTGTCAATTTCCACAGTCTACCAGGATCTTCGGAAATGCTATTCTTATTCTTGAAAAAGTTGTTAGAATTTGTGGCCAGGTCGTCTGAAATTTTGTTGTCGTCATGATAATCAATGCATTCATTTATTTAACAAATATTTATTAAGTATATACTATATGTTTCAGGCATTGTTCTAGCTTTGGGGATGGAGCGATTAGCATGACGGACGTCTCTGTGCTCACAAAGCTTAAAACCTAGTATTAGATACTATTAAGTGCAATAAAAGGTGGTATAATAAGAAATGACCACATTAGATTAGTAATACTTCCTCTCAAAGGAATTCCTATTTAAACTGAGGTCTGAAAGACAATAAGAAGCCAGCTAGAACAAAATTCTGACAGAAGAATCCATCAGTGCTATGGGTGCTACGATGAAAATAAATTTGTTAAATTCCAGGAGAAAGGGAGGGAGAGCGAGGGAAAGAGAGAGAGTGTGTGTCAACATAAAGCAGATGAAGTCTAAGAGGATGGCAGGGGCCAGGCCATGTAAAGAAGTTTGGTTACCCAGAAGGTAGTTGATGATCTGAATATCTGAATTGTGTTTCTAAAAGATTTCCCTGGTTAAAAATAATAATAATAAATCTCTCTGTGAAGAATGAGGGGGGCAGGAGCAAGAGGGGAAGGAGGGAGATCAGCTAGGAGATTTACTTGTAGTTCAGGTGAGAGGTGAAGGGGGCTTGACTAGAATGGTAAAGATGAATGAAGTAGGGAATTCTGGATTCATTTTGAGGCTGAGGTCAATCTGACTTGCTAAATGATTGGATATAGGAGGTGAGGGAGGGAAAAAGAAGAAAGAAAACAGCTAGAGGGGCACCTGGGTGGCTCAGTCGTTAAGCGTCTGCCTTCCACTCAGGGTGTGATCCCGGCGGGCGTTCTGGGATCCAGCCGCACATCAGGCTCTTCTGCTGGGAGCCTGCTTCTTCCTCTCCCCCCCCCCCCCCGCTTGTGTTCCCTCTCTCGCTGGCTGTCTCTCTCTCTGTCAAATGGATAAATAAAATCTTTAAAAAAAAAAAGAAAAAGAAGAAGAAGAAGAAAAGAAAAGAAAACAGCTAGATTTATGGAGTTCTACTTTGCGCCAGGTGCATTTCGTTGTTATCTCATTTAATATTCACAACAGCCCTAAAGCTGGTAATTGGTATTATTTACCCATTCATCAACAAATATTTATCAAACAACCATCATATCCCATGCACCCTTCTAGATGCTGGGAATAGAGCAGCACACAACACAGACAATGTCTTTGCTCCTAAGGAGCAAGTATTCTTTTGGGAGAAGAACAACAATCTTCAGATAAACAAATAATAAGCTATGATAAAAAAAAAAAGTAACAACTGCAGTGGGAGGAAAAACAAGGTATTAATGGGCCAGAGAGTAATGGGGTATGGTACTCCTCTTCTTTCATATGATATCTTAGAAAGCCTGAGGAGGTGACATTTGTACCTGAGGCTTGAATGATGGGTAGCTATTATCACCCTTATCTTACAGATGTGGAAACTGAGACTTAGCCATATAGATAGCACACAGAAGGTAGTTCTTCTGGAAGGGCCTGATGAAGTGGGTATGTAGCAGTTAGATTGTACCGGAGGACAGGCTTTGTATAACTGTGGAATTTTCTGCTTTAGAAAGTCCGTGTCTACGAAAGTTGTTTCAAAGAGCCACTTACTCTGACCTCAGAAAGGGACCCAAATACCTTTTCAACTGGGTAAAGGAAGTTCTTTGCAGACCAGCAATTTTATGTTGAATTATTTGGCCTGAGTGAGTTGGTGGAGATTCCAGATTGGGTCTTAAGCACTGCAGGGTAGATCAAAGAACTAGATTCAATGAAATTCAATAAAAATTTACTCGTCTCCTATTTTGTACCAGATACTCACACCATGTGTTGCACAGTATGGATATAAAGATAAGTGAGATGTCTTTTGTACTGTTTGTCTTTCCAGATTAACTCTCTATTCTTTTCCACCCAGATTTGTTTCCAGGAGGCAGACCTTGCACCCTGGATCTCAGCAGAGTTCAGCCTAAGGGAAGCCCTCCCAGAAGGTCAGATGGAGTGGGGAAAGTATCTGTGATGCCCAGCTGAAGGTCCTAGCACCCTTCAAGTCACTCCTCCAACATCCCCCCCACACACACACACACAAGTGTCTTGTTCTGTTTCTAGTTGCTCCCTCCCCTTCAGGCCTACATTGGTAATAGCTTCTCTGATACTCATCCTAGGGTACTTCTGTACCCCTGTGGTTTCCCTACACCCTGTTCACACCTTTGTAAATAGTCTCTTTATTAAATCATTCTCCAATTCTCTGGTTTTCAGTCAGGAGGAAAACAAAAGGGCTAAGACAAAGGGCTTCCTCCTCTTGTGGCTTTTTCTTTTTATACAGGAAGAGAAGATCTCACAGCAGATTTTCACCTACATCTCTTCAAACCAAACTATTATAGGCCATCTCTAGCTGCAAGGGAGCCTGGAAAGTTTAACACTTTCTTTTCTACCCTCTATAGTAAAGGAAAGCAAAAGAGAAGGTGATTAGGAATAAATGTTCAGCGAGCCAATCTGCAAGACCTGCACTCCTCAGAACGAAGGTATGTGTTTATTAAATATCAATGACCTTAAAGCGTAATGCATAAATGGTTACTTTGTAAAGACCACAGATATACAAGGATCACCAATATAGGACCAACTAAAGAAAGTAAACTATCCTAATGGCAGGTAAATGGTCTTGGAATAAAATTTCTAGTGACAGTGTCATATATTTTGCTATGGCTCAAACAACTGAGACAAAATAAAGGTTAAATGCTCTCAGAAAACTGTGTTAAGTATCTCTTTGAAAAGTAAAAACATTTTTATTATGTTTGTATCAAAAGTATGGGTTCCAGGGCACCTAGGTGGCTCAGTTGGTTAAGCGACCAACTCTTCGTTTCACCTCAGGTCGTGATCTTGGGATCCTGGGATCGAGCCCTGTGTTGGGCTCTGCGCTCAGTGGGGAGTGTGCTGGAGAGTCTCTCTCCCTTTCTGTCTCTCTCTACCCCTCTCCCTTCTCGTGCTCTTACTCTCTAAAATACAAAAATAAATTATATTTTAAAAAGTATGGGTTCCAGGGACACCTGGCTGCCTCAGTCTGTAGAGCATGCAACTTTGGATCTCAGGATCCTGAGTTTGAGCCCCACGTTAGGCATAGAGATTACTTAAAAACAACAACAATGACGACAAAAACTTGGTGGTTTAAAAAACAATGTATTATTTCTCCCGATTCTGTGGGTTGAACTGGCAACTCTTGTTGTTTCTCTTGGACTCACTCATGTGGTTACCAGAGGCCACAGACCCTGTTGGGTGGCCCTTTCCTTCAACTACAGCTACTTACAGCTCTCTCTGGATTCTTGTAACCCTTCCTTCCCTGGCCCCTTCGGACCTAGGGGTTACTACTTCTAGTGTTCCTCACTGATGCCAGACTCAATGTTTCACCACTCTTGTCGATATTCTTTAACACTACCCACAACTGTATGAACCGTAAGAACAATTCTTTCATTATATTTTCCTCAGTTTCCCCATGTGAGTGTGCAATCTGTTTTCCCCAAGGACTCTGAATGCTATACCTCTGAATGACATAGAGGGGAAATGATCAAGTAAAAGATTAGAGGCAAAATTATATTAAGTCTCACATCACAGTATGAATAGTTAGAAGCATAGAGAGAGAAACCATTCTCAAGAAAAAAAAAGAAAGAAAAGAAGGAAGAGAAGGGAAGAAGGGAATAAAGGAAGGAAGGAAGGAAGGAAGGAAGGAAGGAAGGAAGGAAGGAAGGAAGGAAAGGAAGGAAAGGAAGGAGGGAGGGAAGGAAGGAAAGAGGGAGGAAAAGAAGGAAGGGAGGGAGGGAGGACAGAAGGAAGGGGCTTGATTCTGTCTGGAAAGATCAGAGATTTCACATGGTACTTGATCATTGAGAGGGGCCTTACCACTTGTGAAGGCCCTAGGGGAAAGAAGCAAAAAGTGAAGGGAAGACTGGAAATACAGTGTCTGGAAATACAGTGTGGACCCTGTACCTGCAGCCCTCTGTGTGTATTGGCTCTCTGGAAATTAAACCTGGAAATTAGACTGGAATCAAATCATGGAGGGCTTTGAATGCCAGCTTTAAAAATTTGATTTGACTGGGTGGCTCAGTCGATTAAGCATCTGACTCTTGATTTCAGCTCCAGTTATGATCTCAGAGTAGTGAGATCGAGCCCCACATGGGGCTCTGTGCTGGGCATGAAGTCTGCTTAAGATTCTCTCTCTCACTCTGCCCCTCCCTCACCCCCGCACATGTGTTCTCTCTCTCAAAAAAAAAAAAAAAAAAGAATTTGATTTGGGGTGTCTGTCTGGCTCTGTTGATAGAACATGCAACTCTACGACTCTTGATCTCGGGGTCATGAATTCAAGCCCCACATTGTGGGTAGAGTTTACTAAAAAGAATTTGACCTTTATTCAGTATCCAGAGTTCTCAAAATATACCATTAGTGGTATGGAAGATGATTCAGGTAATACACACTCTTTAAAATTTTTTTTGTTATGTAATTTTTAATGTGTCGTGGGAAAAACAATAGTTATAACACCAAAACTATGACTTCACAAATATTCTTGCACAGAAGCTAAAGCTGGTAGTAAGAAAAGTCAATAGAATTCGAGAAGAATACTAAACATTTATATAGGTGGAGAGACACCATGGACATCGTCATGAAAACAGTACAAGGTTTCGGTAGCACTGCAGTGAGCAATGGGATCTTTGCCAGTAACTTGGTGGGGTGATGGGGAGAGGCAGTACCACAAGGAGAGCTGTGCTTTATGAGGTCACACCAGTGGCCCCGTAGAGGACGTAGGACCAAGAGAGGTTGGGGCCGGAGGCGGAAATTGTATTAGGAGGCCGATACCCGGAAAGGAGATGACGGCCCGGACCAGGTAACAACAAGGATAGTGAAGGCTCATAGAGAGGGCGCTGCAGATAGAAGTTGCGAAGTTGATGACCTGATTAAAGCAGACAAAGTGAAGGAAGATGGCAATTCCATCAATAGGATTAGAAGACATGGGAGGAAGAACATTTTAGGGGGGGTAAGGGGAGAGTACTGAATTAATGCACTGATTTTTGACATGTGGATTTGGGGGCACCTCCCAGCTATTCACCTGTTGATGGGCCATTGAAGGATATGTGTCTCTGGGCACTCCACAGAAAACTAACCAGGATATACATGCAGGCGTCTTCCTTGCATGTTCCCTAGGTCTGGTTCTCCCCTCACTCCCACACCTACTCTTGACTTCTGCTAGTACGGAGATGATAAATACCACTCCATTTCAGGGAAATGAGAAGTACTTAGCTCCCCTCAGGGGACCTTGCTCAATCCAGGGACCATAACTAGCAATATGCAAAATAATTGAATTATTACCTATTAGGGCCGGTGATCACCTGGTATCACAATTTTCTCCAGACTATAGGCTGAGAAGCAGCAGCCTGGAGAAGGAACGCGATTCACAGCAGCAAAACAGAATGGAAAGAACATGGACGTTGCAGTCAGCCAGACCTGGTGTCAAATCCTAGCTTATTCCCTACGTGATCTTAAGCAGTTTACTTCACTACTCTGAGCCTCAGTTTCTCTTCTATGAAATGGTTGGGACAACAATAGCAGATGTCTCCAGTGGTCCCTGTGATGTGCTTAAATCCTCTGGAATTGGGGGCGCCTGGGTAGCACAGCGGTTAAGCGTCTGAATTCTGCTCAGGGCGTGATCCCGGCGTTGTGGGATCGAGCCCCACATCAGGCTCCTCTGCTGTGAGCCTGCTTCTTCCTCTCCCACTCCCCCTGCTTGTGTTCCCTCTCTCGCTGGCTGTCTCTGTCTCTGTCAAATAAATAAATAAAATCTTAAAAAAAAAATCCTCTGGAATCAGATACTTACTTTTGCACAGCTGTGGTGAGGAGTAAATGCAATAATGTATGTGATATACATTTGCTTTTTTCTTTTTAAAGATTTTATTTATTTGTCAGGGAGAGAGAGAGGGAGAGAGAACAAGCAGGGAGTGGCAGGCAGAGGGAGAAGCAGGCTCCCAGCTGAGCAAGGCCCGGATGTGGGACTTGGTCCCAGGACCCTGGGATCACGACCTGAGCTGAAGGCAGATGCTTAATCGACTGAGCCACCCGGGCATCCCTGTGAGATACATTTCTTAATAGAGTACTGAGAAGTACTCTACTAAGAAAGAGCTGGTATTCGCTGAATTAACACCATCATAATAACTATCATTATTAGTTTGAAAGTGAATTCACAATTTGGCTAGAGAGGTATGCCCAGAGGAAGGCAGATGGTCTGGCTCTCTCCCCGGACACCACTGAGAAAGATGATCCTGGGAAGAACACTCAGTCTAGCCAATTTGGGAACTGGACTTGCTTGGGACACCTCCAAATATTCATATGCTAGGAAAGCCTTGCAATAATTTCTGAGTGCCTGATCTGGGTCCTACTGTGCCAATGTATCCATCGCATTCCCTTTCCACCACCCAGAATGCCTGTGTCCTCTATCTGGGGCCCTCCCTTTTCTACTGAGGTACCAGATTGCTACCTGATGAGTAGAAAATTAGGACTCTCTCAATGGGGTATTTCAGACAGTTGTCTGGAGGCCTGAAGAACCATTCCTGTCCCACCAATGACCACACTGGGCACCTCTCTCACCAAGATCATTCTGGGCACACAGTAATAATTCTTATTGACGGAGTGTCCATTTTACCACATTCCATTTTGAATTAATGGAGTGATATTGGCTGATCAATTATTCTTTCTCTTTCATTTCATTTTTTTAAAGATTTATTTATTTATGTATTTATTTATTTAGAGAGAGAATGAGAGAGAGAGTGGAGGAGGGGAGGGACAGAGGGGGAGAATCTCAAGCAGACTCCATGCTGAGCCAGACTAGGGGCTCGATCTCATGGTTCTGAGATCATGACCTGAGCCAAAATCAAGAGTCAGACGCTCAACCAACGGAGCCACCCAGGCGCCCCCTTCTCTTTCATTTTAGATACATTAATATCACGCAGCTAAAATTGAGAGGAATCTTTTTCTCATCCTCCTTACTCTTCACTCCCTACTTCATCCTATCAACCACTAGGTCCTATCAATCCCACAAATATAAATATTTCCTGCAACTGTTCCTTTCTCTCCATTGTCCATTGCCATCGCTGTATCTCACCAGCATCATCTCTCATCTGCACCACTGCACTACCCTTTTTGCTTTTGCTCTCCTCCCTGGACTCACTAACTGCCTTCTAGTCCATTCTCCACTCAGCAACTAGAGTGATCTTTCTAAAATCCAAATCTGATCAGGTCATTTCACAAAGCTAAAACCTAATTAAATTATTCCATCTATTCAAATGACTGCCAGTTTCTCTAGAAAAATATTAAAAATCCTTAGCATAGTAAAATGCCTATTAGTACTTGCAGGGACCTAATAAATATTTGTTGAAGGGAGGGAGTCAAATCTCTGAGCCTGGGAGGAAATGCCTTGTTCTTTTGTGTGTTAATTTGCCTTGTTCAAATCTCAGGGCACCTCCTTCTTTCCAGCTTCTTGGAAGTACCGCATTGTAGCCTCTGGCATCTCTTACAAAGTGATTTCCTCAAGGTCACACAGCTGGTGCAAAAGCACCAGACAGAATATACAGCCCTATTGTTTGCGACTGTAGCATCACAGTTAAGGGAGAAGCAATCGTGGTTGACACGTGACAACCACCCATATGATGTTTGACCCTCCCGTAACACTCCCACCAAGTCTCTAGGCCGTGGTGTAGAGCTTTTCCAAGATAAAGGAAATCTACCTCCTCACCCCACCGAAGGAGCCCCTTCTTCTTTAGACAATTCTAACGGCTATTGAAAATCGGACAATTCAAAGAATAATCCAGCCTAGCCCGTTTATCAAAGGATAGAGAGAATGAGAGAAAGGGGGTCGTGTCTGAGAGAGACCCACACCCTCCTTCCTGTGATGGTCTGAAGGTGCTTTGGGCCAGCTCCCTCCAAGGGGAAGGTGGGTGACTTAGGCTCCAGCTTAGTTCAGGGACAGACTTGTAACATTTAGTCTCAAAACTTCTAGGAGATACTATAGACTAGCCAGGGACTAGAACAGGGAAGGGATATGTGTGGAGGAAATGGGATTAATCCCAGCTCAAACATTGGGTGGAATCCCAGCTGCTGCAGCTGCTGAGGGCTTAACCAGCTGTTCCCTGGGCAGCTGCAATGTTCAGCCCAGACCTGGCTCTCAGGGTGGCCACTCGGTCTCAGCTCAGGACCGTCAGCTCCAAAGTAAGCCAAACTCTGCTGAAAGAATGGCTGGAAAGCAAAAGGGAAGAGCAGAAAAGGAGTTCCCAGTTCCAAGGACTTCTGTGTGGACACCGTGCAGTGTGGAGTCAAATAACCATGTGCTTAGGTTCTGTGGTCCCAAGGAGAGACGTTGAGAGATAGTTTGGGTTTAGGTTTCAGAGAGAAGCAAAGCCAGGGCTGGAGATATCACCTTCAAATCTGTCCCTATCCTATCCTGCCCTGCTCCAATATCCCTACGCTGTCCCCCACCAGCTGGTCCATTACACACTGTGGGGATAGGGGCATTGGCTGTTTGTAATCAGAACTAGAAATACTCACATGCACAGAGCAGGACCAACCTACTTAGGGATTAAAGATGACCCTAAAAGCCTATCCAGTTGCCAATATCTTTTTTAAAATGCAAGTTTGATTTCCCCCGTCAACTGTTTCCAATCCTACCCTTGCTTTTCATCTTCAGGATAAAATTGAAAATCTTTCAAGTATATCACACCTCCCTTTCACTAAACTGAACTTACTGATGCTCCCTTACTCTTGAATTGATGTTCAGTTTACTCTTGCTCCCCAGCTCCAGGCCTTTGTATATGCTGGTCCCTCTGCTTGAACAGCTCCTACCCATCTTTCAGGCCTCAGCTTCAATGTCACTCCTCATCTCTTTCACCACACTCAACAACCTTCCGACCACTCTGTCTTGCCAGCTGAACTGTGAGAGCCGTGCCTGACTTACCGTCCTCTCCCCAGGGCACAGCACGGCATTTGGCACAAGGTAGGCACTCAGTAAAACCTGACTGAAGATGTCCCCCCATCTAATGGGAGATGTTCATGTGTATACATCAACCAATTCACACATAGAGACAGTAACAGGGAGAGGAGAGTCTGAATGTGCTAACTGGCCACAAAATCCCCACAGGGAAATACCCTGACCAGCCATAGCCTTCTTCCCGTAGACAGTGGCGTCAGTCTTCCAGCCAGAGAAGAAAGTTTCCTCCAATATAGTAGAGACCGCAGAGGCACAGTCAGGGATAAACACATCAAGCCTCTAGGTCGGAAATGCTCACTTTTCAGAGTTCATTATTTTCACTAAGTGAAGACTCCCATCTTAGCACTGGCTTCTTCTTACTTCAGACATTTCTGGAAGATTGTATTGGTCTGATAGGGCTGTCATGACAAAATATCATCACCTGGGTGGCTTCGACAGCAAACATTGATTTTCTCACTGTTTTGGAGGCTGGAAAAGACCGAGATCAAAGTTCTGGCTAATTTGGTTTCTGGTGAGTACTCTCTTCCTGGCCTGCAGATGGCTGCCTTCTCACGATGTCTTTCCATGGCCTTTCCTTGGTGCATGTAAAGAGAGAGCAACTTTCTGATGTCTCTTCTTATAAAGATACTAATCCTATCAGATCAGGGCCCTACTCTTATGATTACATTTGACCTTAATTACTCCGTTAGAGGCCCCATCTCCAAATATAGCCACACAGGCGTTAGGGTTTGCGTGTATGAATTTGGAGGGAGACACATATATTCAGTCCGTAACAAAGCTTCGTCTCCCCTCTCCTCTACCCTGGAGGATTTCCTTTACCGGCTAGGTAACTTTAGTTAAGGAAGTCAGCGATCCGGGCAGGAGAAAGGAGAGCCAATGGAAATGAGAGAGAAATAACTGTCAAAAAGCTAGGACTTACTAGTGACTCAGTGAAGGGAATGAGAATCCCAAACTTTTTATTTATCCATTTGAGAGAGAGCGAGACGCAGAGGGAGAGGGAGAGAGAGAATCTCCAGCAGACTCCCCGCTGAACTCAGAGCCCAACCCAGGGCCCAATTCCATGCCCCTGAGATCATGACCTGAGCCCCAAAACCAAGAGTCAGATTCGTAACCGTCCGAGCCACCCAGGTTCACCAAGTCAAAAACATCTGAAGGCCCTCTGGGATGGGGCCCTGTCCATCAAGGCAGTCTTATTTCTTATTATTACTGCTCCAGGTCTACCACCTACCAGCGGTGGTAACTTGCGCCAGTGACTCAAACCTGTCTTTGCCTTGGTGTCCTCATCTGTAATACAATCCCACAAGGTTATCGTAAGGAGGAAATGAGAATGCATGTAAAGAGCTAGCACAAGGCCTGACACGTAGTAAGTGCTCAAGAAACATTAGCTGCCTGTAGGTATACTCCCCAATCTCCCACTCTAGGCAGCCTGCACAACTTCATTCCAGATTCCAAGTGCCTGCTCATGTTGTTACTTCTGCCTGGAATGCCCTCTCCGTTCTCCTCCACCTACACGCTTCATCATCCTAGCCGGGCCCTCCTTTCTCCACAAGGCTTTCTCTGTACTAATATGACATTTTCCACCCATTCAGCTCATCCTGATTAAGTCACAATGTTGTTTTGGTAGTTAACCATCTTCTACCTTCCCTCCACGGAGGAAGCTGTTTCTTAATATTTTGTGTGTCTTTCATGCCTAATACAGTGCTATACTGTAGACGTTCAGTAAATCCAGCTTGAAGAGAGGAAGGGGGGGAAAAGTCTGGATTCCAGGGAGTTAAAAAGGTCAACTGAACCTTGAGGCAGTGGCTCTCAACTCTGGTTTCCCAGTATGCAGAGAGATCTTGCCAAGATTATCAAAAAATATTCTGTAAATTCTCAAAACAAGATCACGTTTAATTATACCTTAGTTTTAAAGCAAGCCCCAATCTTTCACACAGCACCTTTTGAAGGAGTGTTATGAAATCAAACAATTATAGGGGCAACACAACCCCCCAAATATTTGGGAACCACGGATAAATCCTGCTTCTAGTAGAGTGGTGAGGAGAGAAGCAGACAAACAGCAGAAAGCAGCAAAGACAGTGAGAAATGGGAGCAGAGTGTAGAAGACATTGCCCGAGTGCCTATTTTACATCAGGCACAGACATTGATCTTGTCAACAATCTTCTTGGGGTAGCATCAGTATCTGCAGGTCTGCCTGACTTCCAGGCCATGCTCTGGGAAAGATCCACAGCTTGGATTGTGAGATCAGGAAAGGGGGAAGGAAGTGGCAACAGGAACCTGGTACGGACTGAAGGAAATGGTGCGTGGAAGGACACTAAAGGTAAACTTATTCCGCTTCCAATCGTTGCCTTTATCAAGCACTTCCTGAAGCCCTAAGTGTGCTTTCACGTCCAGACACTGAACTCAAGGGTCACAAGGTGACGGAGTTGAGGTGGCAACTTGGAGGTGCACAGAATCTGGCTACAACTATACCTCCAGCTTCTGGGAGCCACAAAGCTAAACCAGGCACGAGGGATGCAAAAATGCCAGGCTTGGACGGGTTTTCGCAAGGAGAGGTGTGTGGGCTCACCAGCCCTTGACACCTGTGGCTCGGCCCTGGCAGCTCACCAAGCCCCACCCACCCATCTCTCGCCTCCTGAGAGAAGGCTCCTCTGCGCAGGTCCAGTCCACCCATCCCTGCAGTACATAGTTATCTCTTTCCTCTGGTCTGGAAGAGAACCGATCCTGACGGCCACCAGAGGGCAGTGTATAGCAGGGACCCTGCGGACTGAAACTGCACAGCTGCTTCGGGCAAGGGCTGGCTCCTTGGTGGTACCACCAAACCCCTCCATCTACAGACATTCCCCTTCCACTGAAGCCCAACTTCCTCCCAGCTTCCATTCTAACTCAGGAGCATCTGACTGTCTGAGTTCCTGCCTGTCTACTGCATTGGACCCTGAAGGTTGCAGGAATATCCAGGCCAGGGAAGCAGAGCCAGGAGAATGGGGGAGGGAAGAGGGGGTGGTGTGGTGGAGGAAGCCAGTAGAAACAACAACTAGGACAGGCGATCAAGAAGAGGACTCCAGTTGTAATGTCTATATGCCCTTGCTTGGAGAGCCTACCCATCTCCCCTAAACAAACACGCCAGGGCTTGAAGCTGTTCTCTGCCTACAGCCCTTCAGGACAGATAGGTTCCAGCCCTCTATTCCCGTTCTTTCTCTTGACCAAGATTGTGTGGGGACTATCAGTTAACTTCACTAGGGATTCCCAAAGGTCATCAGTTGGTCCAGGGACATCCCAGAATAAAACATCACCCCCATTCAGACTCTGACACCAGGGTAGGATGGGAACTAGGCTGATTCATGGCCTTCAGGGAGGGACCAGGACTGCAGGCTAATGATCAGGGACCAGAATTCTTCAAGTATCAGTAACACAATGGCCTGAGACCTCGCGGGAGCCTCTATAAAGGAGAAAGGACACGCACGGACCCTCCTGCTCCTTCAACAACCCTGGCCCCTCCAACATTCGGTATGCAATCATGCGGGCAGAATGCCGGTCCTCTCTGGGAGGGAGAAGGGACCCGCAGCCTAGAAAAGGGCACGACTCTTCTGGTCACAGTTGCCTATCGATTGGGACGCCCCCCTGAGGGGAGGAAGCAGGCAGGAAGACCTGCTGGGCAAGGAGGGAGGAGTCGGAAGCAAGGTATTGACTCAGAGTTGGTCCCCTTCTCCCCTCCTCTGGAGGTGAAATCACCCTTTGAATAGAGATATTCTCCAATAAGCTCCTGCAAGCCTTCCCTTTATTAGCCCACCTGTAGGAAAATGTCAGACATCAGATTGGCTGGCTGTGTCAAACATTGTTAACGCCGTGCCCTGGCCCCTCATCTTGCCAGGCGGGGCAAGCATATCATTATATTACAATTTATAAATAGAAAATAAAATAAAATAATCGGGTGGGGCTGAGGCACTCAGGAAGAAGAGGCGAAATAGTCCTTGTCAAGGAGTATCCACCGTCAACCCCATCTACCTAGGACCAGGGATCTCCTCTCAGGTGGAGGTTGCCCCTAAACCAAGCAGTCCCGTCTTGCCTCCATTTTTCTCCCTAATCCGCCCCTCGCCCCCCACCCCCCGAGTCAGCATCCTCTGCTGCCCACATCCCCAGATCTCAGCCCGCACGCCCGGGTTTCAGCAGGCGCCTGGAGGTTTCTCTGTCCGACGCACTCAGCCCAGTAGCTCCTCGGCCAAGCGATAGAGGAACCGAGAGTACCAGTGCATGCCGGTCGGCTGGACCGCCCCGCCCGGAAGCAGCGCCCCCAGCGCGTGGAGCAGGCGCAAAGGAGCGAAGGCGCGGTGCGCCCACTGGTGACTCTCCAGAACCGCGTAACACGAGGCCAGGACGTCGTTGACCAGCAGCGTCCCGTGTGCTGTGAGCGGCGCGAACACGCCCACGGCTTCCTCCCGCGCCACGCGGGCCACGCGCGCTGGCCGAAGCGCGTCCCCGCCGGGCGCCAGCACCGAGTCCCCCGCGCGCAGCCGGCGCGCGAACACCGGCGCAAAGTCGCCTGGCGCGGGCGCCGGCCCTCGAGCGGCGAACACCAGGTGCCAGGGCGTGAGCAACAGCTTGCGCGGGGGCCGCTCGGTCTCCACAGCCACGAAAGAGGCCCGGCGCTGCAAGTCCCGGTCCAGGAAGAGCAGAACGGGCGTGGGCACCACCCGGCCTGCCGCGTCTGCCGCCAACACCCAGTCTCCGCGGTGCAGTTCCCGCAGCCCCTTCCGCTCGCCGCTCCGCAGGCGCACGGTGGCATTTCCCGGAAAGCAGCCGCCTGCCCTGACGGCCAGTGAGTTATCTGCAAGGAACAAGCATAGCGATGATTGAGTCAAGACCAGCAGTTCCAGGATGTTGGTACAGATTCTCAAAGATGTGGGTCAAGCCCAGAGCAGACCTCGCCAGTCCTGGGACGTGTAATTTCCCACGGATCTGGCCCCAACCTGGGCAGAAATGGAAGGATGGTTTATAACACTAACGCCCACTTGGTCTCCCCTAGGGTCGCACCAGAGCTGTGCGGTCTCAGTTTCCCCGGAAGGAGCACCCTTTGGGCGGACCTCACCACCCACCCTCTACTGTACCGGCTTTGACGGACACGTGGACGTGGTTGCGGGACTCGTAGTAGACCCAGTCGAAGCCGGCTTCCACTGCCAGGCGCGCCAGCAACCCATACTTATTGCGGTCGCGGTCGGACGTGGTGATGTCCAAGGCACGACCTTCGTAGTGAAGCGAGTCCTGAGCATGGTGGCCGTCCTCGTCCCAGCCCTCGGTCACCCGTAGGCGCACTCCGGGCCACATGTTCATCACGGCAATGGCCAACGCGTTCACCCGCTCCTTGCAGCGCTGGCGGGGAATAAAGGGGTCAGTCTCCTCACTACCACTACCACCGCAGGGGTAAAAAGGACCTGGAAGGGAGGGTCGATTCTTCTTTATTTTCCTGGCCCCACACCACTCCCTCCCAGCTTTTGAGTGTCCTGGGGAAGTGAGAATCCGAAGAGGTGTAGTCGCCAATATGCACTCCCTTTCCAGAGCGTTGTGGGAGAACTGTGGGGTCACCTCAGAGATTGAGAGGGGTTGCCTATACCGAACTCTTTCCCCACTTTCCACGCCCGCCCCTCACTCGTTATGGGACCTGGGCTCAACCTGGGAGAGGGCGGGAGTGGAGAGGGCGGTGGAAGCTCTGTCAGGGAGGGGTTGAGCAGCCTGGCTGCCCAAGAGGAGCCCCTGTTTGAGCCTGGCCCCCGCCCCAAGCCCCGGCTGCCCTCCCTCCGCCTGATTCATCTTTTGTTTCGTTGCCTTCCCTGGCACCGGGCATCGCTTCCTTCCTTCCTTCCTTCCTCCTCCTCCTCCTTTCGGCCCCTAGCATTAACCCCTTCGTGGTGCGAGTGCCCCCCACAGAGGTGCCCAAGCGGAGCCGTGCGGTATCAAGGCTGCTGGAAAAAGGGTTTGGGTGGCGGGGGCTGCGCGAAGTACAATGGCCATTCTCCGGGATGACTTAACCGAGCGAGAATCCCGGGCCGAGGCCGGGGACGCGCCGGGAGAAGCGGACTCAGCAGCTCCATCCACAAAGGCGCTTTTCAGCCGCCCCGGCTCCGGGAGAGGAAAGGGCAGAAAGCCGCGCCCCCCATCCCTGCTCCCGCCCGCCGGGCCCCCTCCCCCCGCGCGACCAGCCCTCCCAATTCCAGCTCAGGCTCTGCCAGCCCTGAGCCTCCGTCTCTCCATCTCTGTTCCAGATGCAGCCCAGATAGGCGTGGGAGTTAGCACCTGAGATTAACCGGAGCTGCCCTTGCGCGGAACTGGGGGGCCCCCTGCAGGGTGGGAGTGGAGAGGAGGAAAAGCAGCGGTGGCTGGAAGCCTGCACCCGGGGGAGTGAGACCACGGTTATCTGGGCGGCTCTAGTCTGGGAGCCGGAGACCTTGGCGCGCACCATAGCACGGACACGGCGGGAGGAGGCGCGGAGAGGACAGTTTCCTTTTCTTCTCTCCGCTCCGACCTCTCACCTCAGACTTGGTTTTCTCCTAAGTGTCAGAGGGGGCATTTTCCTCCTTCCCTTCTTCCCGAATTTTCTACACCTCCGCAAGGTTAGAGAGCAGAGGAGGGGAAGACAGGAAAAGTGGTAACTCCTTCCAACTTTTTGTCGTTTTGTCCCCTAAGGAGGCCCTGAGGCCTTGACCTGCGGGGGCAGCAGCCCAGTGCAGAGCCAACTCAATGGAGGCCTTTTGCAGCCAGGGTGTGGGAGATAAGCAGGACCGAGGGGTTCCCAGGCCTTGTCAGAGCCCCTCCTGGGCCTGTCCCTTGTCCTGGCCCCTCCGCTGCAGGTGGCAGCCAGGGGAAAGGGCCACAATATTCCATGAGCAAGGAGGGAAGGAGTGTCCCCCTTCCCAATCTCTGAGTAGTAGTAGAAGGAATTCTTTCTCCCCTGCACAGGTTTTCCTAACAAAGTAACCTGGAAAACTATGGCAATTAATCGGAGGAAATCCGTACCCCTCCCTCTCCCTCCACCTCCCCACTCCATACACAATTAGGTGGTGTAATGGAAAGTGTATAGACTTAGAATCAGGAGTCCTGAATTCTAGTCCCAGCCATGCCACTAATTAGTTTTAAGATTTTGATTAAATCGCTTTTCCTCTTGGGGCCCAGCTCTCAGCTGCAAAATTGAAGCAAGGAGGTGGAAGAATGTGATTTCAAAGTTTCCTTCCAGGTCTGACATTTGAGATCACTGGCCAGAGGTGGTCCTTCTCTCCCAAGGCATTGCTGACCTCATCCTAGGTCAGCTAGGTTCCATATTGCAGCAGATGCTTGATACAAGCTAATTGAATTTAATTCTTTAATTCCAAGGAAAACCCCTGAGCTAAGCTGAGCTTGAGGGATGTGGGAACACTTTTTCAGGTGGGCCCATCTGTTCTTCCCATTGAGAACTACTTTTCACCCAAGACAGTCATTTAGACGCTAGAATAGTCTTGCCTTGGTTCTAGGATGCTACCCCCATGCTGAAGACAATTCCTGCCCAGCCCCTTCTCAGGTAGATGGCCTGGTGACCTAACCCTTGGCCACCCCTTTCCCAGCCTCCTTCAATCTCTTTAGCCCACAGATCTTTCCCACAATCAGGTCAGGAGCCAAGCTAAGGGTAGAGCTTTCTGTCTGCTGCCTAGCCCGCTCCTGGCCCCCAGCTCACCCCAGCCCTTCCTGCCTGGCTCGGTAGCTGACCCCCGGTCCACGCCTCAGCCATTTCCCGTCTCGCCTGCCGCCATCCTCTTTTCCCCGCCCTCGCTGTCTCTCCCAGCTTCACTCTCACTAGTCCCTCCTCCCCTCCCCATTCCAGCTTCTCCCTGTTAGGATCCCTCCTGACCACTTAGCCCAGTGAGCACAGGTTTGGGTTTTTTTTTGGGTGGGGGGGAGGTGGAAGGGTAGGGAGAGGAGATCTTTGAGATTAAGGTCTCTATCGATGAAGCCCAGTTTACCCTCCCGGGCTGCCACAGGAGTTGGCAATGCCCTGGCGCAGGTGGGGAGAGGTCCTCCTTACCTCGGTCATCAGGCGGTCTGCACCACTGTTCTCCTCATCCTTAAAGATGATGTCCGGGTTGTAGTTGGGCACCAGGTCCCGGAAGCGCTCAGAGCCCCTTGCCACTCTCCCCTCGGCAGGCCCACTGGCGCCCAGGGTCCGCTCGGGCACGCTGGGCACAAATTGCTTGTAGAGCAACGGCACGAGCTGCTTGCGCACGTAGCGGCGCCGGCCAACCGGCCCCCGGCCCGGCCCGCAGCTCTGGGCGGGCAGCGCCAGAAGTGCCAAGCAGCACAGGGGCACGAGCCTGGCCGGCAACGCCATGGATGCAGAGGACTCGGGCCAAAGGGAACGTTCTTGTCCTCACCAGCTCGCCCGTCAGTTGGGCATTTCCCCAGGCGCCAGAGAGCGCAGCAGGCAGAGCTGCCCCCAGAGTGCCCTAGAGCTCTTGTGGCTCTGCGCACCTGGCTGCCGCTAGCTCTGCCTACATGCCCCCAGGGGGTCTGGAACCTGCTACTGACGGCTCATCATAGCAGGGAAGGGGGGTCGTGGGTGAGTGCCAGCCCAGCCTGGCTCTGCTGCCCGGCTCCGGCGCTGCCAGAACACCCCGGCTCCGCCTTAAGTGGCCCCTAGCCCCGCCCCCCGCCCTTCTCCCAGGACCGTCCCGCCCNCTCCCACCGGGGCGGGGGCTCTAGCCGGTCACCGCTGGTCCATTTCGCGACTGAAGCGTGTCCCATCCTGGAAACCAGGCAGGCACCTGTCTAAGAAATCCTAGTCGCTTTTCAGTCCTTAGCTGCCTGGATAAGCATCCTTCTACTTCCAAGCCTAGGCTTGGCACCAAACCACCCTCCTATGATACTTGAATTGGATCTTTACTCTCCCAAATCCTATCCTGGCAGGCCAGTGTCCTCTGCTGTCATCCAGGAAGTATGGGTTCCAGTTTCTACCCAAGGCCAGTCAAGCCCTTTGGGCATACAACCAGAGACTTTCTTCTCTGTGGTCCTCCCCAACTTTCCTCTCTCCTCCTTGGCAGAGTAACCAGGACTAGAAGCGGTGGGTACCAGGAGACCATTTTCTCTGGTAACTTTGCAGCCTTCTGCTGAGAGCCTCCCCCAGAATCAGGGACAGATCTCTGTAGTTATAATTTGGTTCTGGACTTCAAACTTCTGCCTCCTGTCTTGTCCTTGCCAGACACCAAATGGCTGCTTCTTTTCAAATGCCTAACTTGTCAATTGGAAGCTGCTGGAGGGCAGTGGGTAGAGTCATAATCTTTAACAGGCTAATGGTCTCTTCCCTTTACCTTCCATCTAGGCACCTCTCTGGACCCCCTGGGGCTCTGCTTCCTACCACTCCTCTCAGAGGCTTTGAGCCTGCAACACTTCACCCACCAATCTATTGTTGTTTAGAAATCACTTTCTCAGGGTGCCTGGGTGGTTCAGTCGGTTGAGCATCTGCCTTCAGGTCAGGTCATGATCCCAGGGTCCTGGGATTGAGCCCCATATTGGGCTCCCTGCTCCAAATGGGGCCTGCTTCTCCCTCTCCCTCTGACTGCAGCTTCCCCTGCTTGTGTTGTCAAATAAATAAATAAAATCTTAAAAAAAGAAAGAAAGAAAGAAAGAAAGAAAGAAAGAAAGAAAAAGAAAAATCATTCTAAGAAGACTTCCCTGATGTCCTGACACTGCCCACCTGTTTCCCTGAGAACCAGTAACTAACTGCGAACCATTGTGGTATTAGAATTATATCACCCCTACAAGACAAAGCAACTCTTAAATACAAAACTGTTTACCATGAATCCCCATGGCTAAGTGCCTGGCCTATAGCAGAGGGCTCACCAAGTATCTGTGGCATCCACACTGTCTGGTGTTCAATACTCCCCCCTGCCTCAGCTCCATGGCTAGCACTTACAGTAACTTGGTGTACATTAGAAAAAAGTGTTCCTTCCTCAAGACACCTGACTGCCATTTGCAAGAAAATAGTTGTAGTAACTCTATATAAGCCGACAAGTTGAATGGTGGCCCCTACAAGTTGCACAAAGTGCATCACCTTGAGCAGAAACTTTGTCCCTACCCCCAACACAGCAGGAGGGCTTGCACAGTGTTCTAGGCACTGACAGCCTCTGGAAAGACAGAGTTATGTTCTTTTCTGAGAACCACAAACCCATGTCAGTCAGCCTTCTTTTACTTTAGGTCCAACCCAAGTCAGGGAGGACAGGGCTGAGGATGGTGTGTGAGTATAGGGGGAAGTTATCCTATTCCTACACCCATGCCCACCTACCCCAATAACCAAGGCATAGAAACCAGGCATGAGTATAAGGAAGAGTCAGGGACCAGCCAGCTTTAAGCAAGGCTAAAGGAGGAGGAGCTCCCCACTGCCTAATCGTATGACCTAACACGAGACCCAAGGCCCTAAAAGATACTAAGAATGCAGATGGAGGAGAAGGGAAAGATGGAGGCAGGATCCCTCTGTTTTTCTTAGTTGGTAGATTCAGAATTGGTGGGAATAAGGCTGTTCAATAGACACAGAGACAGACCCTTTAAAAAACCAAAGCAAACCCTGGGATCAACTTTATTGCTGATGGTTGTGGTCTCTTCTTCCCTACGCCCTTGTCTCTCTGATGGTCCAAAGCCCCTCCAGAATAGCACAGTGCTTAGGCTCTGCTGGGCCAGAAGCAAGGGAGACAACCTGCCTCCCAAGTCAGCCCCTGGCTCAGTTTCTCCCCTGTCCCCACCCCACCCTATTGCACATCAAATCATGTAAACATGGCTACGGGCATGGCCCTGAACCGCAGTGAGGCAGATTGATGTATAAACAGATTTGGGACCAGGAGCCAGACCCAGTCACCCAGCCCCACTCCATGCTGGGGCCCACAGTTAAATTTGGAAAAGCAGGGGGGCCTGGTCCCAAACTCTGGCTCAGATTATGCAACAGTGCAGACAGCTCAGCTCCCCTCTACCACCCTCTCAGATTCCAGGTCCTGTGGTCCACCCACCCCTGGGCGCCCCTCCAGGCCTGGGCAGCAGATGGCAGTGTCCAGTTTTCTCCCTCCCACCCCCAGCTGGAAGTCATTGGTGCTGGGTCTTCCGAGATGCCCGGGGAAAACCGGAGACGGGCAATGGCAATCTGTCCAGCCCTAGAGAAGAGGGAGGGTGGGCAGTCAAAAGCAGGGCACAGGTCCGGTCTCAGGGATAAGACAACCAAGCCACAGATGAGGTACGTTACAAACAAAGCAGACAGCATGCCATCTCTCCTGCTTGGATGACCATGGTTCCAGAGGGCCCCACCTCACAACCACCCCATCAGCCTGCGCCCCCACTCCCTCTCACCAAAGGCCCGGATCAGCTCTGCCCGCACAGCCGCGGTAAAGGTCTTCACCAGACAGAGAGTGGTGAGGCCCGCGAAGGCTGCGTTGTAGAGGAACACGATGTAGAAATTGCCCAGCCAGTTGAAGCGTCCAAAGTCACCCAGCAGGTCAAAGCGAGTGAGCCCTGAAGTACAAAGGCCAATATGGGAGTGGGCTCCCCAGCTCCTCCCTGGCTCAGAGCCCAGTTTTCTGCTGCCTCCTAGTGGCCATATCTCAACACTGCAATTGACAGGTTGGCCTCTTCTATGTATTAATTGTTCCTACTTCCCAACTTGTCTCAGAGGGAGTTATGGCTGGTGAAGAAAGTGTCAGCAGCTAGGCTTGCTCCAACTTCCCTTCCAAAGTTCGGCATCTTCTTCTCCAGTGGGCGCCCCCTCCCCCGGCTCCATGTGTCCCAAGGAGCTCCCTGGGCCTGCTACTTGTTCCTGGGCCAGGAGCCTAAAAGCTGATCACCCAGTGTGGAGGCTAAGAGCCCCGACTCTGATCAGGCGGCTTTGGTTCAGATCCAAACTCCACCCCTAACTAATCGTGTGATCTGCAGATTCCTTAAATTTCTGTGCCTCAGTTTCCTTCACTATAGAGAAAATAATGGGGCTGTGAGAATTCAATGAAACAACACATATATCATAATAATGTCATTGTAAGTCCAACTTTTGGGGCCATCCCCACTTAAAAAATATTCTTACCTGCATCCAACCTAAAGGAACTAACTAGTGGACTCACAAGCCTAGTTTCCTACTGAATCCCCATGGCGTAAGTACAATGGCACAGTGGACACAGTATGAACTGAAGAACCAAACAGAACTGATGTAAATACTAAATCATTTAGGATATATGGTTCATGATGTGGTGAAGGGGGAACTCCCATACTACCCTGGGGGGAACTATTACACTTCTGAACATTTTTACTGGGCAATTGTAGACGATAGCTCTAAAGATGGAAGAAGGACTGAGTGTATTAGTTGATGTCCCAGTGTGTGGGAAAAAGCGCTGGACTGGTGTTTAAGAGACAAGGGTTCTAGCCTGACTTGGCCTTGCTTCAAGCGAGCTGTTTAACTAAGTAAATTGATTAGCTTCTCTTGTTTCTTGTCTTTATAAAATGAGAATGTTTCTTAGAGGATCCAGCTCAGAGGAAGATTTGGGGGAAAGTGGTGCTTCTCCACCAAAAAATGGAAGTAAATAGGGAAGGCTGTGGGATATAGCTAATGGAAAAGTATGAGCTTTGAAGCAACACTATTCTGAAGCTCAACACAAGCATTTTACAGAGCCTCAATTTCTCCATCTGTATAATGGGGGTAATACCTCCTCATAGGTTTGTTGTGGGAATTAGAGAGAGAATGTATATAAAATGTATGCTTAGCACCAGTAGGTACTCAGAAAAAGCCAATTCCCTTACCTTCTTTTGCTACTTACCCAGGGTTCGAGAAAAGACAGGAAGTGCTGAGCTTAGGACCAGGAGACAGACACAGTTCCCAATTATCTAGGTGGGAGTAAGGAAAGGGGAGGTGAGGGTAGCAGAGCTGCCAGCACCTAGCACCCCGGTATGCCCCCGGGAGGCTTCCTTTATTCCTGCCTAGCTACCTGTGTCATGGCTGTGTCATGCCATCTGGGCCGCAGGCTCCGGAAGAATGGAGAGCTGTAGAATCCCACAACTGAGGATACCATCAGGTAACTGCCATTAGGTTAAGGAAGAACTGGCCAGCCCCCAAGGATTATGCCTCATCTCAAAGGGAATGGACCTCTCCCCCAAGCCTCCTTTCAAATAAAGTCTTTTCCTTCTTCCTGAACCCCAGGTGGGGGAAGACTTGCCCCCTTCCCCATCATTCCCACCACACCTCCCCACCACAGTCCCAGGAGATAGATTCAGTGAAGAGAGGCAATGATGGGTTTCCAGAAGGATACAAGATGAGTACAACCTGAATGACGGCACCAAAGGAGCCCAGCTTGGAGAAGGAGACCTGGCCCAGGGAGGCATCCTGAGAAATGGAGTGGTGTCACTATGGAGTACTCCCTTCCAGGAGCACCACCCAGCACCCAAATTCCTTCTGGCCTCAGCTTTTGTCTCTCATCCCAGCCTTTCTTAAGACCTCCCCAAAAGATAGGCAGCCTAGTACCTGCATGCCCCGGGGCATGGCAGCCTCATCGATGAGCAGCTCCAGGATGTGGATGGCCACAGTGAGCACAGAGAGGCCCTGTGGGAAGCAAGGTCATGGACTCCCATTCCTGCCCCAGCCCAGAGCTGTATTCGGAACTGAATGTTAAGAGCAGATACTCTGGTCCAACATTTTCAGTTTCCCATTAGCTGTGTGGGACCTCGTCAAGGTTACTGCTAGCAACAGAGCACCTTTGAGGGTATTGTAAGACACAAACTTTCGGGGTGGGAGGATTGCAAAAAGATCGAAGAGAAAAATCTTCCCCCAGACCGATAAGACTTATTTCCAAGTCCAGAACACGGCAAGTGGAGGGATGAACTGATTTCAACCCTTATTTTCACCCCAGAGAAAACCTGTGTAACTACTCAGTGGCCATGTATGACATTAGGCAAACTCCTTCACTCCTGTTTCTTCATCTACAAAATGGGGATTGATGTGCTCAGTACAGGGCAGGACACAAAATAGGCAATCAGTGAGAGGGAACTACTATTACTGATGATAACCGGGTCCCTGTACCTCCTTCCTCTTCCCTGAGAAGACCTAAAGTAGTCAAGAGCCTACTATTCCTCACCTCCACCAGGAATGGAATACCTACCGTCAGCACCAGCAAGCACAGCATGGCCAGAGGGTAGCCCAGGTTCCGCTGCCAGGCTGAAGCCTTCCGCCGCTTCTCTGTACAGGGATGGAAAGCTGTCAGCAAGGGCCTAGAACGACGGGCCACTCTCCTTGGGGAAACACAGGTATCCCAATCCCTACCAACCTACATACCCAGCAGGACCCTCTGTGTCTGCAGAGCCAGGACCTGTCTGTGCAGCAGCTCCATATCCAAATGCAGCCAGCAGGAGGTGGGATCTGAGGGCAGAGAAGATGGTGCTGCTTCCAGTCCTGCAGCCCCCATCCAAGCCACAGCCCCCGTCCCAGCTGGGGAGAACCACAACTCACTGCAAATCCTGCGGGTTAAAGCTGCCTCCTCAAAGGCTGAGCAGTACAGCTGCTCCTCCAGGTCTTCCAGCAGCTGGGGACAGGGGAAAGGGAGGGACTAACTGTCAGAGGCTCCCAGATCCCAAGGGCCCCAGGAGACCCCTGCTCATCCCAGGCTCCACAGTCTCATTCCTTCCCCTAACCCTCATTCACCACCCTGTGGCCAGAAGCTTTATCCAGTCCCCCCCAACTGCCTTTCGCTCTGCCTTGCATGTCTGGTGACCACCAGCTCCAGATGATGGCGTTGAAGGATACAGGAGCCACCAAAGGCTGTGGCCTTCCGCAAGGTGTGTGCTACACAACTGTAGGGTAGCTTCGCTGTTTGGTTCCAGCTTTGCAGGAATCAAAGGGCAAAAAGCACCACATACCCGAGGCTTGACCAGTAGCTTCCCAGTGACCGAGAACATGCGGGCGAGACCTAGTGGAGTACACACTGTGGGGACAGAAGCCGGTTACCTGCCAGACCCTTCGGTCCACCACTTCCCCTACCCACCCTTCCACCCTGGTTACTTTAATCCACGGACCTTACCCATTCCCTCCAAGACCCTGAACACTCACCCAGGAGCAGCAGGACCCCAAGAAAGGAGATACAGGAGTAGAGGTAGGGGAGGTAGTACTCCCAGAAGTCTAAGGGTAAAAAAGAAGTATGTCAGTTGGTCTCTCTTCCAGGTTCCTGGGGGCTGATGGGCCTCAGAGACTAGCAAGGACACCACCCATAAGCCTACAGGGGTTAGGCAAGTAATGTGAATGAGGAAAGCTGGCCCAGTGTCAGCAGAAGAGGGAGCAGTGGGGCTACAGCAAATTGGAGGCCCTAAGCCATATCTAAAGAACACGACTACAGGGGCGCCCAGGTGGCTCAGCAGGTTAAGCCTCTGCCTTCAGCTCAGGTCATGATCCCAGCGTCCTGGGATCAAAGACTGCACTGGGCTCCCTGATCAGTGAGGAATTCGCTTCTCCCTAAATAAATTAAACAAATAAAATTTTTAAAAAATAAGATGAAAAAAAAAAAAGGAACACAACTGGTATTAGGCCCAGTCCCTGAGGCCTAGTGTGGCCAGATCCTCAACGTTGTCAGGCAAAACCACAAATCTGGATATTAATGTGAAATCTCTCAATTATTGCATGTCAGCAACTGACTCATTTATATTTTTAATCATTGCATGGGCGCAAGGGATCATTTCTCAGGCTGGACTTGGCCTGACGTCCATCAGTTTGAAACTTCAGTCTAAGAAGCACATTCCCAACCTTCTCCACCTTAGAGGGATACAGTTGTTCCAGGCAGGGAACATCAGCCAACTGCAGAGCCACTCAGCCTGGAGGGGGGTGGGGGGAAGCCAGCCCTCTCACCATAGAGTGACTCCCTGCTGGCCTTGTTGTCCACAATGGCCGACGCCACCCACACCATGCCCAGCACCAGTAGGGTTAGGAGCATCAACATCACCACCGTCTCGTAGACCCGGGCCAGGACACCCTACAGGAGGAGGAAATAGGTAAGGGGCAGGATCAACATCGGGGGAAGGAAGGAGACATAGGATGGCAGCCTGGCTGGGGAAACCAGAGAGGGCTGGATTCAGGAGACAGGGAAGGGCGTCTCCTTCTTATTCTGCTGAATCACTCTGTCCTCCAACCCTACATCTAGGGCCATTCCTTATACCGGACAGTCTTCGTGGGCAACCCCCCTCCCCGAATCCCTTCCCCACCCTGCCTTGCCCTGAGAGGCTGACCCCTGAGGGCTGCATCACACAAGCTCTTTGCCCTCTGGTTCAGCTTGCCCAGTGAGAAGGACAGGCAGGAGAGTAGAACGTAGGAAGAGAGGGGGGTCAGGGTATTTCTTCAGTTTCCTTCAATCTTTGACACTATGGTTTTGGCAGTAGCTGTGAAACACCTCCAGCTTCAACTATCAGTCGGTTCCAGAAGCTATTTCTTCCTTTTGCTCCCACAGGCCTAGGGGTGGTAATGACTTCCTACTGGCAGTAGCACCTCCAATTTCTTGTTGATCCCCTTAACTCTGACTAAACCTGTGCAAAGTCTTTGTTAAAATCTCTTCACTTGGGGCGCCTGGGTGGCTCAGTCAGTTAAGCATCCGACTCTTCCTTTCGGCTCCAGTCATGATCTCAGGGTTGTGAGAATGAGCCCCACGTCAGGCTCTGCACTGGGTGTGGAGCCTGCTTAAGACTGTCTCCCTCCCTCTGCCCCCCCTAAAATAAACAAACAAACAAACAAACAAACAAACAAAACAAAATAAAATCTCTTCAGTTGAACCACCTGAGTGGAATTCTGTTTCCTGCCTAGATTGATTGATATATCCCCCACTCACCTTTCTGGAGCCAGCGAAGCCCTCAGACTCAGTGAAGAAGTATGCAAAGGGCATGAGGAAGATGAGGGACAGGTTGGAGAAGAGAAAAACGAGGTTCCAGAGGCCTAGAGCAAACAAGAAAAAGCCGAGGGGGTCAGTGTGGGGGGGGGCGGGCGGACAACCTACCAGGGACTGACCATGTGGTGGAGGAGGGGGCAAGGATGGGGTGATATATGACTAATTGGCCAAGACTGCCTGCGTCTGCATGAACCTAGTCTGTTCCCTGTCACCACCCCAAGTTGCAACCAGGAGCCACGTACCATGGATGAGGGAGCCATTGAGCCACTGGATATAGTAGTTCCGAGGCAGTGAGAGGAGCACCTCGTTGCTGATAATGGAGAAGGGCAGGAGCAGGACAGCACCCAGGGCAACCGCCAGGGTAAAGGTGCAGAGCTCGAGCCTGGGCAGAGAATGGGCAGTGCCCTTGCTTAGCTCAGACACTCACTTCTCTGGGCACCTATGGCTTCTCCTGGAACTACCTGTAGCGGTGACAGACTGAGGGAAGGAGCCATCCAGCTAAGGCTCCACTGACTGCCCCTTAAACTCCCCCTCCAAGGAAGCCCTGGCGCTAGGGATGGGCACACCTTAGGCATTCATGTCGTGGGTCACGACACTTGCCCAGACTATCCCCAGGAAGGTAGTCCTCCTACACATGCCTGCCAGGTACAGCAGGCATGCTAAGCTAAGGGACTTCTCTTCTCTTCTCTGCTCAGAGTATGGATTTCTGAGCTTGCCTTCTCTAGCGCAAACAAGAGCAGGGTCACCCCATATGGCTAGGCCCTGCATGAAGGCAATAGGCAAAGGGGGAAAAGAAGGACCTGAAACCCAGCTTCATAGCCAAGGCCTGTGTCCAGGGCTGCCTCAGGTGAACAGAAGAGACATTTTTACTTGGTCCACCAAGGCGGGAAGATTGCCTTCTTTTAATCTGTTGACTGGAGGGGTCATCTCTATATTTTCCCTGTTTGTGCTAATGAATAATAACAGCCTGGAGCAAGGGCCGTCCTGTCAGAACCAAGCCTGCCCTGCCCTTGAGGATTCCACCTTCCACATCCCCCGCTCTAGTCCATGGGTCTACGTCCCTGCCCCACTCCTTCCCTGATGACCACTGGGAGGTGAAGCCAAGCTAGAACCATTTCCGGTGACTCAGGCCCCAGCTCACAGTTCCTGGCCAAGAGGCTCCCAGAAACTCCTGGCCTAACCAGGGAGACAGGAACAACAACTTTTCCAAGCGTCCCCAGGGCGAGGTAAAGCCGGAAGAAGCCAGAAATGGAGTGGAAGCAGGAACCCTCTGTTCACTGTATGACATCCCACTCTCCCCCCAGCTCCAGAATTCTCACTGGATCCCAGATTCTAAAGGTTCCTAGTGCCAGGAGCTGGGAGAGCAACACTTACGCAATCTTGTTGACTGTGGCATCTTCATCGTCCACTACAAGAGAGAGGCATGGGGAAGAGGAGAGACATCAGTGGGCAGCTCTGGGAACCATCTGTGCTGCAGTGTGCCCTCCTGCCCCATCCCTGCCCCCTGAGGAAGGGCCTGGGCCACAGAGGCAGAGCTGGACAGGAGGCTCTGGGAGAGTTCACACTACGAACCCCACAACCTATTCTCTGGCCAAGGTGGCAGCTTAAAGATCTGTGGTCCCAGGTGGAAAGAGCACAGGCCAGAAATTCTCTCACTTCCCTCCCTCCCCATGATCTCTCTCATTGTAGGCTCCTCTTTGTAAGCTGAAAATATCAGAAACAACTGGTTTGGGAGGCTGATTACATCGGTGGCTTGGGGCAGCAAAGGGAAATGAGGCGGGGTGGGGGGGAGATTCACAGAGAAAGTCCTCGGGAGAATTATACTGAGGAGTAGCTAGCCTTCTTGGGTGGGGGTTCCTGAAGCCTTCTGGACGGGAGGAAAGACTAGGGCCAGGACAGGATGATCTGGATAGGCTGGGGCTAGGAATCGGGGCAAGTGTGTCCCCCCAAATCGCACAATGCCTACAGGAAGGAAAGCTCCGATCTGAGCACACTTAACGCTCCCTATAAAGAGCAAGGCCACCATCACCAGGTCCCGGGGGCCCCAGTGTCAGATAGGTCTCTGTTTCTGGATGTGAGTGCAGTGGTTGAGGAGAGGACAGAGCTTGTGCCCATGATAACATTCACTCTAAAGGTTGTCCATTTTAGGTTCACAGAGGGCTTTCACATGAACCATCTCATTTGGTCCACGCAAGGTCAATGAATCGGTTAGAGACTGTTAGGCCCATTTTGTAGAGGATGGAACTGAGGGTCAGGAAAGTCACAGGACTTGCCCAGGGCTTTATTAGTTGCAGACCCTTCTGTCTAGACTTTCCACTATCCCGCCTTGCCCCGGCCTGTGGAAGAAGTGAAGCAGAAGCGGCAAAGGCTGTGGAACAGCTACCTTTCCTTTCCCAGCAGCACACATGGCCCACTCCCCCGAGGCTGGTCCCATGTCAAGAGGAACACTGGCAGAGGGTAGGGGAGAGGCAGGGCAGTCGCAGGTACCTGTGGTGAACTCAGCAGGCTTCTTGAAGTGGGTCAGGGCGACATGGCAGAGGATGTAGAGTGTCGCAAACAGAAGTGTTGAGATCTGCGGCAGAGTGGGAGCTGGGATGAGAAGCTCCTAGCACATTCCACAGCCCCAGTGGGCCTCTCTGTTAATTCTATGGGGTCACTTTTCCAAAACAAGGCTCCATACTTCTAGGGGTTCCATCTTTCTCCCCAGCATTTCCTTCTAGTCAGGGCCCTCAGGGGCCTCTAAGAAGCACCAGACAAAGGATGGGGAAACAGCATTATGTCCAGCCCTGTGAAACCTTTTCCGGGAGAAAACAGCTTCAGCTGAACCCTGGTTGGTAAATAGGCAGAGAAAACTCCTAGAGACCCATATACACACATACCTGAAACAGGCCACAGAACCTGAGGGAATTTACTCCTAGCACATTATTGAAAAGCGAAGCAGGTTTCAGGGAAGAAGGGGATGTTTGCATTGTCCTGACACTCTGCTCCTCCTCCCACCCCTCCTTGTCCCTGCTGCCACTTTGAACCAAGCTCCAGGAGACAGTAAGTAGGAATCATGCTCCTAGGCTAAGTCAGAATTTCTAGGGTCGCCTGGGTGGTTCAGTCGGTTGGGCGCCTGCCTTTGGCTCAGGTCATGATTCCAGGGTCTTGGGACAAGCCCAAGTCGGGCTCCCCACTCAGAGAGGGAGTCTGCTTCTCCCTCTCCCACTGACTCTCTCCCCAGCTTGGGCTCTCTCTCACTCACTCTTTCTCTTTCAACTAAGTAAGTAAAATCTTAAAAAAAAAAAAATTCTACTCTGTGTTTATTCAGGGCCCCTGGAAGATCAGGTCTGCTCTGGGACAAACCAGAGCCTCATTTAATCCCTTGCCCCGAGAGTAGACCTTAGTTGGGGCCCCACATCTAAAATCTGCAATGTTTCTAGAGCCACATCAGCCCCTTTAAAGGCTGTCAATTCCTGGTCCCTATTCAAGTGACTTCCAACCCCAGAGCCAGGCTGTCCCATGGCCCTGGGCAATTGGCCCTCCAATCCACAGTCATGGCAGGACTTGGCCAAGTTAGTCTGCACATGCATGTATCCCTACCCTACCCCAAGTAAGCTGCTGTTGCCCAAGGGAGGAGTCTCTGGTCAGCCTGGCTTTACAATCAGAACCAGAGAGTCCTGAGATGTTATTGCATTTATTTTTATTTTTTAAATTAATTTATTTAAGCAATGTCTACACCCAACATGGGGCTTGAACTCATGACTCTGAGATTAAGAGTTGCACACTCTTCCAACTGAGCCAGCCAGGCACCCCGCCATGTTACTGCATTTAAAGTAAGCCAAGAGGGCACCTGGGTGGCTCAGATGGTTAAGTGTCTGCCTTTGGCTCAGGTCATGATCCCAGGGTCCTGGGATTGAGCCCCCACAGTGGGCCCCCTGCTCCACAGGGAGTCTGCTTCTCCCTCTCCTTTGCCCCTCCCCACCCCTGCTCCTGCTTTCTGTCTTGCTCTCTCTCTGATTCAAATAAATAAACAAATAAATAAATATTTTTTAAAAAATAAAAATATTTAAAAAAAAATAATAAAGCAAGCTAAGAAAGCAGGATCAGTCTCCTGGGTCCTCCAGTCTCCAAGAGCAGCTGACCCCACAGGGAATCCACACACAGTTATCTATACGTGGAAAGAAGAAGTCAAAGAGACCCAAGGACAGTGATGGGTCTAGAACAAAATTTTAGCTTTTAACATTAGGGAAGCAGAGTAGAATGAGTTACTCAGATTGTAGTGAAGAGTTCTACTGCCTAGTGCTCCCTCTGCCCTTGGGCTTGCATAATAGCCAGGAAGGTGGGAGGGATCAAAAGGTCAGGCTGGAGCTCCACGCAGTTCCAGCACAGGCTAGGTCATTCTCTAGAGCAGGGCATGGGAGCCAGGTGGGGGAGGCACCAGAAGCCTTCAGGCTGCCCTTGGCCAGCACTGATGTCCTCAGCTAATAGGACTAAAGAATGGGGGAGACATCTAGGAGGCTGCTTCTCTGTCCAAGGTCTCATCCCTCCCTGTTCTCTAGGAATGTGGGCCTCTGTCCCTACAAAGTTTCAAAGCCTGGGCGTGTCTCCCAACATGCCCAACCTCACCATGTGGGACTATCCACTAAGGATCACACAAGGAAAGTTGATCCAGAGTTCCACACATGGACAAATATATTCCCTTCCCTACTTTTCAGTCCTCACAGGTGGCTCACTTTACCCCTCCTCCAGTCTGAGGCTGCCCAGGGCAGAATGAGAAAAATAAAGGATGACCCCATCAGTGCGTCCCCTACTCATTAACACTTCTATTCTTCCAAACCTTTCCTTTTTGCCTTTCGTTTAGTGTTTGGGGGTCAGGGCTACTCTGGGGAACTCTGAGGAAAGAGGGGAGAGATGAGAATTGAAAGCAGGCCTGAGGAAGATGCAGCTCCCTAAGTTTCCCCAGGGATTCCCCTGGGGCCCAGAGGCGAAGAGTCCATCGCCGTGTGGCAGGTTCAGCTGTTGCTCAAGGTGGCAGTGGGAGAGTAGGGAACGCAGCCTGCTGCCCTGAGTGGGGGCGGTACCACTCACAGGGGAAATCCCTGAATGGCTGGGGAGCTAGGAACCTCGGCTTACAGGGGTTTCCAACAAGCACCGATGAAGGGGGAAATAAGGGGATACCTTAGTTGTTCTCCATCTCTACACAGCAGAATCCACCCCACAAGAGTCCTCCCTTCCGAAGTAGGAGACCCATCAGAGTGCCCCGTTCCTCTGGCATGCCACCCTTACACCTCCCAAGTCTTTTCTGGAAACTAGTTCAGTGTTTGGACGTCTCCCTTTCTTCAAACATCAGCGGAGTTGGCGGGATCTCCCCCTGTTAAACCCATTCCTCTCAGACTATCCGATTACGATCGAAATCACTAGACTCGCAGACCCACGCCCTGAACCCCCGCAGGGGTGGGGGACTGGAGGGCGGGCGGGGGGAGGGGCGTGTAGAGGGGAGGAACGGAAACCGACCCGCGGCTTTGTTTATCGCGCAGCTACCCAACTGATCCGATCTAGAGGTTCACCAGCCGGGGCGCCGGTCCTTCCGTCAGGCCGGGGCTATTCGTCCTTCGCCCCTGGACCACGCAGGCCCTAATGGGGCTCTGAGCCTGGGTGGTCGCACTGCGACCCGAACTTCTCCCTCTCCCGCGACACCCGTGCTTCTCCCCCGCTTAGTCCTATTTACCCTTTCTGCCCGGGTCCCGTACTCACAATGCACTCGCGAACCCTCTCGTGGAAGAGCTGCTCTCGCACGGATAGCACTTCGTAGTCAGCTGCTTCCATACTCTGCTCAGCATGACTGGGGCGGGGGTGTCTCCGGGCCCGGGGAGGACAAGCGGGGATGAAGCCGCCGCCGCCAAGCACCCGGACCCAACCAAGGAGCCTTTCCTCGCAGCCTGCGGCGGAAACTCGAGGTAATTTGGAGCTCAGATTCAGTCTTCCGGACGCCTTAAAGGGGCAGGCACCGGGCGCCTCGTTTTAAAGGGCCCCGGCCCCCTCTGCTCCCTCCCCTTTAAGGTCCGGACTCCGTCAACTTTAACGCAAACACCCTCCAACAAATTTGCAAAGAGGAAGCGCAGGTGCTGGTTCTATCTACCGAAGACCAACTGACGACGCAAGGGATGGGCGGGTTTCTTCCAGTGAGCGGAGTTCATTGGCTCCTAGGGAGCTGCCGCTCATCGCGAGAAGAACGTTGATAGGCTCGCCCCGTGGGAGGAGGCGGGATCTTTGGGGCCTCAGAGTGCTCGCTCTAAAACTAAGCAGCCGTCTCCTTCAGCTCCTGCGTTTTCCGAGCGACCAAGATTTTAATTTGACTGTAGTTAAATGAACCATTTGGACCAGGCCGGCCAGGCAGGATGTGAGAGCACCAAGGGGGTTCTGAAAGGTACCGCTGCCCAGTCACCCAAGGCCTGTAGCAGCATTTTCTGAAAGTGTGTTTCTGTTGGGGTGGGGCCCTTCCAGGGCTAGGAGCTTTCACTCAGTCACTTTTGTGGGAAGCCTAGTGTGTGGTGGAGCAAATACTGAAGAAAAGCGGATGGAGAACCACAGGAATATCCTTCTGAAACTTTGTGAGGAAATACCCCCGGGGATCATTGCTTAATGGGGCTGAGTCAAATGTTAGCTGACCACCTACTCTGTGCCACTCACCTTATAGACTTTCATCTCCTTTTGACATCACAACAGCCCTGCAGAGGAAGGTATGATTAGCATTTTAGAGATTAGAAAATGGTGAGAAGTTGTCATGTGCCAAGGTCACACAATTAAGGAATGCCAGTTACCCTCCTGCGACCTTGGAATATGTACTGATTGGGAAGTTCCACCTTCATGAAATTGAACCCTTCTCTAAATTGGAGAAGTAAGGAAAACCTAAAAAAAGGGCTGAGTTTTGCAGACTGCCCCGCTGAAGAATTAAGAGCCCAATTGTAAAGGCCTGGACTGCATCCAGTTACTATCTGACCAAGATTCAGGGGCCAGAATTAACAGCTGAATTCTATACCCCGGTAACTTTTCTGGAGCCAGTTATTTTGGTTCCTTTTTTGTTTCCCCACTGATTTGCAACAGAACCTTGGGAAATAAAAGCATGTACTTGTATACATGTATATGTACACACATATATATGTGTGTATACACACATTTGTCTTTGGTGATAGCAAGATAATGAAAGGAGCTAAAGAGCTGATTTGCCTCTTAGCAACCAAGCTCAGGCTGAACGGAACTCCAGTGGGAAGAGTGGGTAGTTACAAAGAGAAGCAGCTAACTGCCTGGGTCCAGGGATCTACTGCAAGGAAGAAAAGGAGAGGACAGAGAGGTGCCTTGGGCCTATTGAGTGTGTTTTAGGAAAAAACATATTGTGTTTGTTTGGCTCATGGTGTTTTTAACAAATTTGAACAAACATTTAAAAATCAGGATACCTTAAAAATTCAGATTTCTGTCTCTTAATGATTTTTTTAAAGATTTTATTTATTTATTTATTTATTTATTTATTTATCTATCAGAGAGAGAGAGAGCAAGCAAGTACAGAAACAGGGGGAGCAGCAGACAGAGGGAAAAGCAGGCTCACCACTGAGCAAGGAACCCAGTGCAGGACCCTGGGATCATGACCTGAGCCGAAGACAGATGCTTAACCGACTGAGCCACCCAGGCATCCCAAGATTTCTGTCTCTTAAATAGAAGATCTGGCAGAACTGGGCAACAAGGACATACAGCTCAGTAGATGGAGCAGGATATGCTCCAGTCCTCCACAGTCCATATCACTTGGGTAAGCACTTAGACCTCACCAGTTTTTCCATTTACATTGTCAGCCCAGCTGTGCATTTGAGGTTGTGACCTATGCGCTAATCCCTCTACTGCTTCAACTTGCTACCATCTTCACCCTGGCCTTGGTCAGTTCCTGGTGGGTCCTGCCAAGCTCCTTCCTTCCTTAAGTCTCTGTACTTGATATTTCCTCTTCCCCTCCCTCTTCCCAGTTCATTTTGGCTGACTTCAGTCTCTTTCAGGTTTGAGCTTGAATGATACCTGTTCAGAGCCTTCCCCCACTACATTATCTAAAGCAATCTATTTTTGTCATATTATTTATAACAAGTTGCCATAACTTAATTTGCTTGCATTTGTCTGCCTCCTCCATATAGGCGTGTAAAGGGAAAGAATCATATTTCTCTCTCTCTCTTTTTTTTTAAGTAGGCCCCAGCATGGAACCAAATGCAGGGCTTGAACTCATGACCTTGAGATCAAGACCTGAGCTGAAATCAAGAGTCAGATGCTTAACTGACTAAGCCACACAGACATCCCATATTTGTCTTGGATGTAGTTATTTTCCTAGCCCTTAGCCTGGTGCATAATACATGTAGACACTCAAATATTTACAAATGTGATAAGAAAAGATAGCAGGCATTTCTGATAATCAGAAGAGCTGGGTCTGCTTCTAGCACTGTCATCCTGGACTACACTTAATGTCACTTGCAAAACTAGAACACTCTTCAGATTGCTTCTAAATCTAAAAATCTAATGTTCACAGTCCTTTGCAGTTTACAAAGTGCTGTGACATCACCAGAGCCGCAGACTATTAAATCTGATTCTTACAACAACTGATTAGCATAGATTCTGCTTAGAGACTTATCATCATCCAGAATGTACAGTTATGTACAATTGAAGTGAACTTTAAAGGCAAAATGTCAATAAACATATGAACTTGGAATTGTGTAGTAGAAGACAAGCTCAAGCTCAGAACAGAGAGAAAGAATCTAGAATACTTCCTAGAGAAAGTAGTTTTGAGCCCAGTGGCGATCTGATATATTTGCTTACAAGTCCTTGAGCCATTGTCTACAAATCCACTGGCAGCACGGTAACTTTCTTTTCAATGCCTATATTTAGAACTGGCGAGAGATTCTCTGATTACTGAGTTACCACTCAAAAACTATGCAAAAAGACTCTCCATAATAAATTTTTAAACTTACCAAATCTCACTTTGTCCAAATCCTATCTACTTCCAAGGCTCAAAACCAGTAATGTCTTTTCTTCAATTCTTTCCTGAAGGGATTTCTGCCTGTATAGTTTCAGCTGTATAGTTCAGTGAACAATTAGGCATCTATGCACTGTTTCATAACATTATCTTGAGCTATTATTTAAGTCTTTCATATTGTTTAAATTTACCTCCATTTATATCTTTTCTCCTTTCCCTCTCCTTCAAGGATTGGAAACCTGTATTTGGCTTCTAATTCATCCCGTTCCTTCCAACCTCAGTGCAGTTCTCATAGTAAACACTCAGTGTTTGTGGATTTGATCTGCCTATGAGATTAGTAACCCATTCCTCATACGGAAGGGGCTACCTTGGTTATGGAGGGTTAATTTCAACTACTTCAAGCAACACAAGGAAGGGAACTAAGCCAGGTTGACCCTCCACTAAGTGCTAAATATTAATAGATACTTTACATAGATTATTTTGTTCAGTGTCAAAAGGACCCTAGGAAATAGACTTTATTTTTTTAGAGATGAGGAATCAGTTCAAAGAGATTAAGTAACGTGTATAAGGGCCAACAACCCCAGGTGGTGGAGCTAGGCTTTGAACTTGGCCTGTTTGATTCCAAAGCCTCCCTTTTTCCTGACATTCTGCTCTTGCCTCTTAGTGGATATATCCCCCACTTCTGTATTCTCCTTATTACTATATTGCTTAGATATTCAGTGTAATAGGAACCTAAAACTTGAACTTCAATACCTTCAAGAGCCCTGGAACCCTTCCGTCTGTATCTGTGAGATCACTTTTGAGCTTCCAAATGATGAAGATTTATTGATGAACAGCAGCTTGAGAGGAACAGCTAGAAGACCAGAGGCACCCACTCCCCAAGGTGACTGAGGCAGGAGAGGGACAGAGAGGAGGATTAGGAAAAGTTGCCCTTTTCTTTAAACAAAGATTACAGAAACTTTCCAAATTATGGATTATCTTCATTTTCTCTTTGCTTGCCTACATGTCCTAATTTTTCTACAGAAAATACAATAAGTACAGAAAAATCCTGCTTACTCTGACTACCTTCAAGGCCATTTTATTCCCAGGACTTCCTGGGTCTTAAGGAAGAACTTCTTCAGCTCTGGGGTGAAAATGCTATAGGCTGTGCTATTTTGTGTGAATTTTGTTTCCAGGTGTCCGAAATTAATGTTAGTCAAATTATACCACAAAAAAATTCATATTTTTTATATGACCCACAAAGTGATGGTATTAGAAATTGGGGCCTTTGAGAGGTAATTATGTTTAGATAAAGTACAGCTCCCTTGTTGGGATTATGCCCTTAGAAGAAGAGAAAGAGACTAGAGCTTTCTCTCTCTGCCATGTGAGGACACAGTAAGAAGGCAAGCAAGGAAGAACGCTCTCACCAGACACTGATTCTTGGACTTCCTGGCCTCCAGAACTGTGAAAAATAAAAGTTTGTTGGTTAAGCCATCTAGTCTACGGCATTTTGTTGTAGCAGCCCAAGCTAACGCTGTAAACCTCCTCCTTTCTCTCTGATGGAAATTGGACCAGTTCCTAGAAATGCACTGGCATCTTTGGGATTGCCCTCTTATCTCGGGTGCCAGGGAAGCCAGAAAACCAGAGGTTCATTTTAGGTAAGACCTGGGTCTGAGATCCTGTTGTTGTTGGCAGGGGTTGGGGAAAGGGTTTAAGAAACATGCTTTGAGAGATTCTGTTCCTTTGTCCCTACCTATCTCTGACCTTTCTAAAAATATTTGAGAGGATAGTCGTAATGAAAGATCGGCTTGAAATAGAAGAAAAAATTGTGAAATCCTGGATTCTGGGAATGGAGAGGGATCTTGGAAATCTTCAGTTCTCCCTGTTTGCCGTTCACAACATGGACGGCATAGTGGCCCGTTGTTGATCCTAGCTGTTTATTAGAAAGTGAGCTGCAGGGGTGCCTGGGTGGCACAGCGGTTAAGCGTCTGCCTTCGGCTCAGGGCGTGATCCCGGCGTTATGGGATCGAGCCCCACATCAGGCTCCTCCGCTATGAGCCTGCTTCTTCCTCTCCCACTCCCCCTGCTTGTGTTCCTCTCTCGCTGGCTGTCTCTATCTCTGTCGAATAAATAAATAAAATATTAAAAAAAAAAAAGAAAGAAAGTGAGCTGCAGTGTTTTCCGCCATCCTTTGCTGTGCACTCTGGGTTTTTGAGGAGTGAGGCTGCTGCCATTTCTGGACAGCAGATCTTCACTGGGTTTCTCTATTCCAATCTAAACATCCTCAGTTCTCTGAGTTCCTCTACCCAAGACTCCTTAGCATTCCACTCACCCCTTGGAGGGAACTCTCTTGCTTTTCTGTACCCTCTTGGAGGTGCCCAGAACTGGATACACAGTTTGCATAGCAGGGCAACCAGTGAAGAGGATGGTGGGAATGCTCAGCTGCCGAGCTTTGCATACTGATGTATAGATGGAATGTCTAAGGTGACACCTGCCTGTTCTGGCAGCTGGGTCACACTTTGGCCCCTGGCAAACATTCATTTGGTCAGTGTGAGTCAGCAGAAGTTCCTGCATGCTAGTATCATAAGACACTTGAGCTGGGCCAGAGAGAGGGTGAGGGATCTTATTTATGAAGAATCTTTAGAACAGATCTTATTTATGAAGAATGTTTACAACAACTTTCCCTTCTACCTTCATTGGATGTCACTGTCTACCCTGTGGTGTCTTCCTGAGGCATCTTAGATCTTTGGGCCTGGGAAAAGGGGGAAAAGGGGAAGACATTGGAGTGGCAGTCATCTCTAGCTTTCAGAGTTAAAAGTTTGAATCTTTGTTCTTGCCCCAATTAATTCGTGGAATATTTATTGAGTGCCAGTCATGCACTAAACACCAAGCTAGGTACTCGCAATACAATGGTAAGCACCATAGACGTAGAGCTTATAAAATCCGGTAGGGGGAAACTATATTAATTAAATAATCACACAAGTAAGTATATAATCCAAAATATGATCATGCTTTGAGACAAAAGTAGAAAGTTCTATGCAAATATTTAATAGGGAATCTGACTGAATCTGACCAATCCTTAAGTCCTTGAAGAGGTAACACTTCAGTTTCCATTATCAAAGGAAGAGTATGAGTTAAGTGGGCAAAGATGGGGTGGGCAGTTATGGCTGGAAAAGGTATTATAGGTGGAGGGAAGAGTGAAGGCCCTGGGAAGGAATGAGATGAGCTCAATTCCATCACAGTTGGACACAGTAGCAAACTGCAAGCTGTTAGTTAGGAGATGGGTTGGTCAGTTGAGGGATGGGTGGGGAAGGGCATTTATTGTGGTGTATGGACCAAATGGCAGAGAGGAAGTCACTGGGCCTCACAACACAAAGATACCAGTATCTACATGATAATTTCCACATCATCAGGTGGTTACTGACTTTGTGTCAATAATGAGTTCAGATTGATCTGGCAATCTCCCTTACTACATGTTGACCCCAAGACCATGTTTTTATACCCATCCCACCCTGGGGAGTAGAGGCAGGAGCTGAAGTTAAGAACTTGGGTATGGGAGTTCCTAAATCCTGTGGCTGCCTGATTCATAATGGCCCCACATGAGGCTTAGCTGCCTCTAGGAATGGACAGAACAAAAAAACGACAAGCCAGAGATGCCAAGTCAGTTACTTCCTGTTTGTTATATATCTTTTAGGCTCAGCTCCAAGGTGACAGGGCAGAGTTCACAAATCTGAGCTCTGCTCTTCTGGGCAGAGAACTCGTTGTCAGTGGTGCCATCTGCAGGGCATTAAGGAATTTGCCAGGAATTTGATGGGATCGGGAGGGGAAAATGCCTTCTCCTCTCTCATTCAAGCCTCAATCTGAGCATGTACTTGGTCCTCCATAGAGCTGAAAGACTCCTATTCCTTCTGATCTTTTGGCAGGCAATATTTAAGGCCCTTGGTCCTACAAGGCAGGACACAGGGCTGTAGTATCACTTCCCTTCTTCCCTGCCAATTAAATGTCATTTGTGTAAAAAAAAAAAAAAAAAAGGAGGCACTGGGCTCCTCTCATTTTAAGGTTATCTCAAGGAGGTTAAGAATGCTGCATTGTAAAGGCATTTAAGCATTCTGGTGTTTAAAAAAAAGGTGGGTCGGTGGGTGTAAATTGGAAGTCTTTTTTTTTTTTTTTAAAGATTTTATTTATTCATTCGACAGAGAGAGAGACAGCCAGTGAGAGAGGGAACACAAGCAGGGGGAGTGGGAGAGGAAGAAGCAGGCTCACAGCAGAAGAGCCTGATGTGGGGCTCGATCCCATAACACCGGGATCACACCCTGAGCCGAAGGCAGATGCTTAACCACTGTGCCACCCAGGTGCCCCAGGAAGTCTTGATGTACTAAGGTTAATTAGCAGCAGCAGCAGCAGCAGCAGCAGCATCCTCGCCATCTCTAAGTAAACCCTCCTTGAGTTTTACTTATTTCTATTTCTTTTCTAAATAAATGGCTCATTTTTCTTTGGCAGTGGCTTTGGTGTCTCACTGAGTAGAACTGTCAAGTCCTGGGGTGCCCTATCCCTCATCTCCTAAGCTTAGATGCACATCGCTAAGCTTCAAGTCCTTCTAGACTTGATTGTCCTATTCACCACCCTCTTTTGAGAAAGGCAGAATGAGAATCTGGAGTGCAAAAGGGAAGCTAGGCCAGGGCACCTGGGTGGCTCAGTCATTAAGCATCTGCCTTGGGCTGAGGTCATGATCCCAGGGTCCTTGGATCGAGCCCCACATCAGACTCCCTGCTCAGTGGGAAGCTTGCTTCTCCCACTTTTCCTGCTTGTGTTCCCTCTCTCTTTGTCAAATAAATACATGACATCTTAAAAAAGAAAAAGGGGGGGGGGATAGGCCTAGGAGGTTAAGAGAGCCTGACTAATGACAACAAAACCTCAAGTGTCTCAATCTGCTTCCTAGGCCTCTCTACCCTGAAATTCAACTCATGAGGTGCTTAAAGAGACCTGGGCCTGAAAAGAAAGTGAATATGTTTTTACAAAACCCTCAGGTTTGATGTTTGTATTGAATAGAATAGTAATCTATCCTAAGAGGGAAACAAATAATCCTTATTTTTACTTCCATTAGAGCAGTTGGTGGGCCGTTAATCATTAGCAGGAATTGTGCTTGCTGCCAGGGCAGATATATAATCAGACCCCAGTGCCCCCAAAGGAATGCTTCATGGCATTTCCTGGCTGCCTTGGCATTTCATTATAGGCAGCCCCTCCTCCCCACCCCAGTCCCACACTTGATATTTCATGTCACCAAAGGTTTTGACTATTCGTAACTACTGGTCATCATGTTGCATATAAGATGATTAGGAACAGAGGGGACAGAGGGAATACTGAATTCAAGCAGCCAGTTGGATCAATAACCAAATAATTAGAGTATAAAGAGTATTGGATAGTTCAGGACAAAGGTAGATAGGAGGTGTCTCTTCTAAAGATAGCTTAAATAAAGACAACCACATATGTTGAAATTTGAGTTCAAACTGTAGAAAATGGAAAACCTTTCTAAATTACAGGTTTCCTCCCTTTCATTTATTTATTTTTTTAAGATTTTATTTTTAGGTAATCTGTGTACCCAACGTGGGGCTCGAACTCACAATCTGGAGATCAAGAGTCACATGCTCCTCTGACTGAGCCAGCCAGGCACCAAGGTTTCCTCCTTTTTAAAAAATGAAATATATCAAGCACACTGGGGGGGGGGGGAAGGATAATATAACCAATATTGTTCTATCCTATAGAAACATTTAAACCTTAGGGGTTTGTATGTAACTCCCACTGATTTTTGCCTCCTGTCAATGTGTTGTTTCCTCCCAGATTAAACAGGAATGACGTGTAATTAATGGGATATTGTAGAAATTAGAGAGTGTGACTTTCAAGGTTAAGTCTTAACATTGCGGTTTCCAACTTCCCTCTCTTGGATCACTCACTCTGGGGGAAGCCTCCCCCCATGTTCTGAAGACACTCAAGTGGCCGTATTGGAAAGAGGTCCACGTGTGAACTAAGGCCACCTGCCGACAACCAGCACTAACTTGCAAGGCAGGTGAGTGAACTGCCTTGGAAGGGAATCCTCTAGTCCCAGAGAAGCACGTGGGGACTGTAGCCTCAGTCAACATCTTGACTGCAACCTTATGAGAAATCCTGAGACAGCGCTAGCCAGCTAAACCACTCCCGAATTCCTGACCCTCAGAAACTGCCTGAGGTCTCATCCTCTGGGAGCCTGCTTCTTCCTCTCCCACTCCCCCTGCTTGTGTTCCCCCTTTCACTGGCCGTCTCTCTGTCAAATAAATAAATAAAATCTTAAAAAAAAAAAAAAAAAGAAACTGCCTGAGGTAATACACATATATTGTCTTAAAACACAGAGTCTTGGTACAGTTTGTTATGTGACAATAGGTAATAAAATTGCAAACAACTATGTACCTCGCACCAGCCTGTCATCTTATATTTTGCTTTGTTTACTACAAATTAATCTTAAAACTACAGTCCTCTGTCCCAACAAACACACACAAAATCCAACCAAAATAAAACATCAGGGGGCTCTGGGTGGTTCAGTCAGTTAAGTGTCTGCCTTCAGTTTGGGTTGTGATCCCAGGATCCTGGGATTGAGTCCCACATAGGGCTCCTTGCTCAGTGGGGAGCCTGGTGCTCCCCTTGATTGTGCTTGCTCCCTGCCCCCCCCCCCCAGTGTGTCAAATAAATAAAATCTTTAAAAAAGCTAAAAAACAAAACATCAGATGCAGTTGAAATGTTGGCTTCTTGATCCTGTCCCTCCTTGTGCCTCGGAACTCTGAAAACGCACATGGCACGCTGTGTACACTGAGTATGTGCTTCCCTGATCTCAGGCACCCAGGACGTTGTCCTGAAAAGCAAGCTCTTCTCTGCATTACTTTGCCCCTGTTTCCCGGGCTCTAGCCTAGCTACCTTTCCCTCTTGTTTCACAGGAGAGGGACACATCAGAGGGTTTTCAGACATGTCTCGACTGACTTTCTTCGAGTTCAGCACTAGTTCAAAACCTTCAGTCCCCATTTGGTTGCTAATTCAGTTTAGGGTTCCCCGTAGCACTTCACAGCCCTGGCTTCTGCCTTCCCCTGGGTCCTGTGTTGGCTCCATTTGTGTTGCTGTGCTCAGCCTGCAATGCTACCCAACAGCACTTTCTCTGAAATATCTGACAATCCAGATTGTTTCTTTCAGGAGCTGAGAACTATTTTGTAAATTTGTAAGGGGAAAAAAAAAAACTGGAAAACTTTAGTATTCCATACTTTTTAAACCAAGGATCAACATCTTCAACAGACCTTAAGTCCCTGTACTTCTGCATTGCAAATGTGCATTTTCTTTGCGGTAAGACACTCTATTTGCATCCTGTTTGCCTATCTCCTACATAGTCCTTTCTACGTAGCCAAACTATATGAAAGAATGTAAACTATGCCAAGTGCCCTAAATTGTAAAATCTTAACCTAACCTGTACAAATGTTGCCACTTCACCCTCTTGTAAAGCAGTGCTCTTCCACAAACATCCAAGGCCTATCGCTATTTTTAAAACCCACAGCTTATTTGATTTTCTATCAGGACTTTTGTTCACAGTAATCATGATCCTGCAGCTTTTACCTCATCGTGCTCAGAAGTTTCTCAGCCATCTGTTTTCCTGTAGAAGGGTCACTTTTAAATTTTTAGTTACGTTGATAGGTCAGCAGCCATGGATTTGTAGGACATTTAAAAGTTCCTACACCTAAGTCATTAGTAATTAATTAACCAATAATTTCAAAAGATAGATTATCTCTGGACGAACATTTTCCTAAGCTCCCTTTGATCTAGAGTCTAACACTGGTTGAGGTGATATTAACAGATCAGTGTCAGAATCCAGCTTTCCTGGGGCGCCTTGGGTGGCTTAGTAGTTAAGCCTCTGCCTTTGGCTCACGGCGTGATCTGAGAGTCCTGGGATTGAGCCCCACATCAGGCTCCTCTGCTGGGAGCCTGCTTCTTCCTCTCCCACTCCTCCTGCCTGCGTTCCCTCTCTTGCTGGATGTCAAATAAATAAATAAAATCTTAAAAAAAGAAATCCAGCTCTCCTGTTTTTCTAGTCCACTGTGCTCCCTTTTCCCCAGAGGTGGCTACATAGGAAATGGGATCCTTGGTATTACCACCCTGCTGTCTTTCAGATATAGATGAGTGGTAGCACATCCTGAATTGGAGAAAGCAATTTAGAAAAAGCACAGAGTCAATCTTTCTTAAAGCCTTTACTTTGAGACATGATGGAAAAATGCGACAGGTACACATGGAAAAGACATGATCACAGTTAGAAGTGAAGACAATCTAACCAGAGAGCTTTAATGCCTGTCAGCTAATGTTGAAGCTTAAGCTCTGAGTGTGACATGCTGCAGGGCTGAAAGGAACGGTAATCAGTATTCCTCTCCTTCTTCCTCACCCTCTCCTTCAACAGAATCCACACCAACCTCCTCATAATCCTTCTCCAGGGCAGCCATGTCCTCACGGGCCTCAGAAAACTCTCCTTCCTCCATGCCCTCCCCCACATACCAGTGAACAAAGGCACGCTTGGCATACATCAGGTCAAACTTGTGGTCCAGGCGAGCCCAGGCCTCAGCGATGGCTGTGGTGTTGCTCAGCATACACACAGCCCGCTGCACTTTGGCCAGGTCTCCGCCAGGTACCACAGTGGGAGGCTGGTAATTAATGCCCACTTTGAAGCCGGTGGGGCACCAGTCCACGAACTGGATGCTGCGCTTGGTCTTGATGGTGGCAATGGCAGCATTGACATCTTTGGGAACCACATCGCCACGGTACAACAGGCAGCAAGCCATGTATTTACCATGGCGAGGGTCACATTTCACCATCTGGTTGGCTGGCTCAAAGCATGCGTTGGTGATCTCTGCTACAGAAAGCTGTTCATGGTAGGCTTTCTCAGCAGAGATGACGGGGGCATAGGTGGCCAGAGGGAAGTGGATGCGGGGATAGGGCACCAGGTTGGTCTGGAATTCTGTCAGATCAACATTCAGGGCTCCATCAAATCTGAGGGAAGCAGTGATGGAGGACACAATCTGGCTAATAAGGCGGTTAAGGTTAGTGTAGGTTGGGCGTTCAATATCGAGGTTTCTACGACAGATGTCATAGATGGCCTCGTTGTCTACCATGAAGGCACAATCAGAGTGCTCCAGGGTGGTGTGGGTAGTGAGGATGGAGTTGTAGGGCTCAACTACAGCTGTGGAAACCTGGGGGGCTGGGTAAATGGAGAACTCCAGCTTGGACTTCTTGCCATAATCGACAGAGAGACGTTCCATCAGCAGGGAGGTGAACCCGGAACCAGTTCCCCCTCCAAAGCTGTGGAAAACCAAGAAGCCCTGAAGACCTGTGCACTGGTCAGCCTGTTGGAAAAAAGGAAGAGAGAAAACATATTAATATATTATTGCTCTTTGCAATATATAAGTAAATATACTTTTACTTTTCATACAATTCCAAGAATATAGATCTTATTTTGACAAGAAATGCTTTTAAATACATGTAGACCTTCCTAGAATTACTAAGCATTTCTTAATTAAAAAAAAACCCATAAAGGAATAGTTTACCTCGCTCTATTACATTTTAATTCTGTGTTTGAGATGAAAAGAACAGATTTCAAATGTCTTTCTTAGGATCACTGTTTACTTTGTTCTTGAGAATAAACATACCAGCTTCCGGATTCGGTCCAAGACGAGGTCAATGATCTCCTTGCCAATGGTGTAGTGCCCACGGGCGTAGTTGTTGGCAGCATCTTCCTTGCCTGTGATGAGCTGCTCAGGGTGGAAGAGCTGGCGGTAGGTGCCAGTGCGAACTTCATCTGGAAAAGGAAAACAAAGCAGCCGCCCATCACTCACCGCCTGCACAAGCCTGCTCGACCCCAGGGTGTCCATGGAGCCTCAAGACAGACCCCCTGTCCCAGACCCCCGGGCGCTCACTGGGGTTACTGAAGCCAACTCACCAATGACTGTGGGTTCCAGGTCTACAAACACAGCCCTGGGCACATGCTTGCCAGCGCCCGTCTCACTGAAGAAGGTGTTGAAGGAGTCATCCCCTCCCCCGATGGTCTTGTCACTTGGCATCTGGCCATCGGGCTGAATGCCGTGTTCCAGGCAATAGAGCTCCCAGCAGGCATTGCCGATCTGGACACCAGCCTGTCCGACGTGGATGGAGATACACTCACGCTGTGAAAAAGTAGATTAAAAAAAGAAAATCAATATTAAACTAATCTAGTAATGACTGTAAAGCAGAACAAAATAATTTCTGTAATCAATCTTACAAACTTCCCCTTCTAAAACTATTTAAAATGTAATACGCTTCTAGGGGATAATCACTATACTTTTGATCTGCATAGCTTTTAATGAATTTCTTTTCCCTATCTAAATTGGGAAGGTCTCTTTCCAGACTAAGAGAGCTTAGTCACAGTTCCTCCTTTGGAAGACGAAGATAGGGAGGCCATTCATCCAGTGCTCAGGCCTCAGAATTCCATTTTAGACTAGGTGGCCAGATTTCCGGGCAGCTACCATCACAGGAAGCACGTGGCCAGAAGAGTGCAGAGGAAATGTCTGGCCGCAGGGACAAAGGGCGGGGCTTTGCGGCACAGGATGAATGAGCAATTCAGGGTGTGCGCGCGCCCGCGCCCCTCTGCGGCCAGCGGGAACGCGCAGCTGCAGAGACACGCAGCAGCCACGTCTGCAGAGGCGCCTGCCATGGCCAGCCATCATCTGCTCCGCCAGGCACGGGGCTCAACCTTCACATCTGTCAGGGCACAGCAGGGGATTATAGGCGGCCCAGATCTGGACCAAGATCCGATTTCTGTTCCCTCAAAATCCCTCACCGCCACCACCTGCTCCTATGCGCATTCCTAACTTAGACCAAGGAAGGGCAGATGGCCTCTAGAAGCTGTCGGGAGCTAATTGTCCTAATAATGTGGCGTAGTGCAGCACACTGGCAAAGACCCGTTCTCTACATTCATCTTACTATTCTCGTTAAACCTCCCCTCCGCCCCCAAAACTCAAGGCTCACAGAAGACAACGCCCTACAGTGGTAGAGCCGCAGCGCCTTGACGCGCACGCGCAGACTGCAGGGGCGGTCTCCCGCCGCTCCCTGGCGGGAAGGTAACGGTCGCGCCTGCGCTTTTGTGTCGGGCTCCTTCCCGCCTCCGCGTTTCTGGCAGAGGAGGAAGTGAGGGCGTGGAGAGCTCGCGCGCGCGCCCGCCAAAAGCGGGGGAAGGAAAGGGGGATGGGAACGCGCGGGAAAAGACCGTAGGGTCTCGGGTCGCCGCGCCCAAGAGGTAAGGGCTAATTGAGAGCCCCAACCACGGTCTGGGAGCCGATGCCCGGCCATGCCCTCCCAGAGTCCGAGAAGAAAACGCAGCGGTCCCCCATTTTGGGCCCCAACCATCCTCACTACTTCCACCCTCGCCTCTCGCCTCGCTTTTCGCCTTCCAAAACCAGAGCGCTGATCCCTGGCTAACGGCCCCCCCGAGACCGCCCGGCTCGCTTCTCCCGGTTTTCCAGAGCGAGGGCGGCGCCCTGACCGGCCCACTCACCATGGTGGCTACGGGTTAGCAGGCGCAGGCGACAGCAGCAGACACCGGGTCCCGGTTACCGTCCCCGACAAGCTAAGAGTCGAGGTAAGTAACGCACTGAGGCGGAGGCGGTGCCGGAGCCACTTAAGTAGCGGTCCGGGGAGGGGCGGGCGGGCCCAGGCGGTGCCTCGGCCGCGGGCCCCTCCCCCGGCCCGGCGCGCCCACTCGGCGCCCGGCTCGGCCGCCGCAGAGGCGGGCTCCTGGCCCAGAGCCCCCTCCCCGCGCCGGCCCTGCGGGGCGGGGTCCGCCGCGCCTGCGGACAGCGAGCTCTGGTGCTGCAGTCCGCGGCGCATGGCTGCCAGGGCCTGGGCGGGGGGCGGGCGCCGGCTCGGAAACCAAGCAACATGGGCACGGGAAAGGAGGCTTGCCTTAATTTGGATGAACCCTAAGACTTAAGAAGTCTGTACAGTTTTAAAGATGAAGCACCATGAGATGCAGAAATTTCTGGTCTGGATAGCTCAGCTGATTATTCTCATGTTGCCACAATTTGTCAGTGAGTTTTGCCTTTTTCTCTTCTCAGTTCCTTTGAAGGCAGTGCATTCTTTACTTACCTGATAATGTGGAGGAAGCAAGGTTTAGAAAACAGACTGGTTTTATTTGGTTTATTGTAATGACTTGTTCGTTAAACTAAGGTGCCAGATGTTGGAAGCAAAAGTATTTCAGTCATTCAAAGAGTAGTACCTGAGCATTGAACACCGGAGCTGTTGAAAGGGCCTACTAGGCCTCATTTTTAGACATAACTGACGACTTTATGGAACAGTCCCAGGGGCTTTTAGAAAGGGAGATTCAAAGATACATTTCAAATTTGGTAGCTGAATTGTAGAAGTGAGGACAGAAACTTGGGTAGTGAGGAAATTGACAATGAAGGATATTAGGAGGTAGGGAATCCTTGTGTTACATAGAGCTTTGTAAAACTATATAATAACTGCTTTCTGTTATGTCAAGATAGATATATTGGTTATAGCCTCCTTCTAGGAGGCCCAGATTATAGTGGATACACTCTTCCCCACCACTGCCTTTCAGGGGACTCTATTCCAAGACCATAAACTTTATAAACCCTTGGAAATGCATAAAGTGGTTAGTTAGGGTTAAAGTGTGGCTTTAAAATGGTTCTAGCAGAAACCTGTTGTCACCCTATTCAAAAGAGCCTCCCAGTGATAGTATGTAACAAAAAATAAATATAAAACTAACAATTCACAGTTCATATTCAGTTATTACCTTGCTCAGATTTGGTAAAGACTTCACCCTTCATATCAGACAAATAACAGATTTACACTGTTTTTATGTGTGTGTAGTTTCTAAGGATATATATATATGCACACACACACAACACACACACATATATTTTTACTCTCTTATATATGTAAAATTTCCACTCATAGGAACCTGGAATACAAACAAGGAGTTTTTCTTTTATTTCTAATAAATATATTTTTTGTTATCCGTTAAAAGGTTTTCTTTCTTTCTTTCTTTCTTTCTTTCTTTCTTTTTTCTTTTTTTGGTAAGATGACTTTCTGTTAAAAGGTTTTCAACTCAAGATCCAAATTTGCACATATTTTCCAAACTATGTTACTGGGAACAGGAATATATTTGAATATTGTCTCATTTATTCTTAGAGGAGATGGAATATAATTAGTTTGGACCAGAAAATGAATGTTAGGGAACCACCCTGCTTAACTCCATTTTGCTGTCTGCTCTGGATGAAAGCCATTTGGAAGCAGGCACCTCCCTCCTTCTAGCTCTCTGCAGAACCTTAGAGCTTTCACTGCAGAGATTTGCTCCTGTGGGCCTGTGTGTCTCCCCAGATACCTTCCTAAAATCATTAGCTTTGCTAGCCTTGTTTCTGTGAATTCCCCTATTGTGAATGAGGAAGTATTTGAGGGTTTTTTAGGTCCCTGATGACACCTTAATTTTCAGAGAGTAATTTAGATCCAAGATGGACTTTTAAATATAATCTAGTCTGGTATCTTTATGCCAGAAAAATATTGAATAATGATAAATTTATTTTGCTCCTTCTTTAGTACCTGAGAGGAAAGGCTGACATTTTTTTTTCTTTTTTTACCCATATTAAACTCACATAGGTTTATTTGCTTATATTATATATAGATGCATATACTTTGTATATATTTAACAACTAAATAGTAGTTATCTATTGTTGGAATATAAAAACAGTATTATCCCCTGTCTTAACATTTTAACTGATTATTAGATCTTTGTTTTGTTGGACTGTTTCAGGGCCTGTAACTATTTGCTTTAAGTCTTTGGTGTAATGGGAAACCCTGTGTTGCTAATTGAGCAACTCCCGTTTTTGCTACTTAATATCGTGGCCATTTGCTACTGTTCTATGCAGTCAGCAACATTTCTCATAGTTCCATATGGTGCTTTAGACACAAAGTTCACAATATATTTTGTTCCTCCAACTGACTCTAGGAGGAAAGACAAAAATAAGTAGCAATAACTTACCAAACATCAACTATTTTCAAATATTTGACCTTGTTTTCTTATTTATTGCAGTGTTATAAATTTACATATGGTATTTTGTGTTCTTTCGCCCCCCACCCTCCACCCCCACCCCCACAGGTAGATGGTATAAGGGAAAGAAAATGGGTTTTGGTTTCAGATAGTACTAGATGCAATTTTAACTTCGTCAGTTAATAGTGGTATGACTTTAGACCCTTAATTATCTTTCTCCAGCTTCATTTATGAATGGGAATCGGTGAATTTGAATCTTCTTTTTCTCATACTGTCACATTCAAACCCATCAGTAAATTTTATCACTTTTATCTTTAAAATATGCCCATCACTTTTTATCACATCCCCTTAATTCTTAACATTTATAGAACCTGAAATTATCTTGTTTGTATATTTATTTACTTGTTTAAAATTTCTCCCTAATGACATGCAAGCTCCATGTCTGTTTTTTGTGGAAGCCAATCTTGGTGGCCCCTCCAAAAAACACCTTCTATCATTCTTCTTTGTCAAGATAACCTCTTTCTCTCTCTGCCTCTTTTAAATGCTTTTTAAAAAAGATTTTTATTTATTTATTTGAGATTGAGAGTGAGAGAGACAGCACAAGAAGGGTGGGCAGCGGTAGAATGAGAAGCAGGCTCCCTGCTGAGCAGGGAGCCCCATGCAGGGCTTGATTCCAGGACTCCAGGATCATGACCTGAGCCGAAGGCAGCTGCTCAACCGACTGAGCCACCCAGGCGCCCCATTTCTGTCTCTTTTTAAAGGATATTTATGTGATCAATCCCAGAGGATAAATCAAGGGAACCCTATTTCCCTTTACCAGATATTTACTTGCTTTTTCAGTCTCCTTCATAATTGGACCCAGTTCTGGCTAATGGAACATAAAGGGAAGTTGACTAGGATATTTCTGCAAATGGATTTGGAAGAGGACTTCAACTACCTCCATTTTGACCTCAGTCTGAACTTTCTAAGTGATTAATTTCTTTTTTCCCAAACCTATCTCTCTCTCTCTCCTTTTTTTTTTTTTTAAGGATTTTATTTTTAAGTAATCTCTACACCCAACATGGGGCTCAAATTTACAACCCCAAGATCAAGAGTCACAGCCAGCCAGGTGGCCCACACCAAACTTATCTCTTAACTCAGGCAAAAGACCCTGTGGGCAAAGCATCCCCTGATGGGAACCCAAACTACCCCTTTGAGCAATAAGGACTGCCTTAAACCAGCAAGACCCCTCATGACTGACCCTAAGGCAATGATCAATTTAACCTTCACTGCCTACCTGCATGTACCCACCAACCTTTGCTCCACATTTTCCTTATGTATACCTGGAAGTATTTTTGACACTTTGGAGTCAGTCTTTGAGATGTTGGTCTGCTGTCTTCCGGGTGTTGGCCTCACTGAAATAAACTCCTTTCTTGTTTCACCGCCACTCTTTTCTCTGCCTTTGGATTTTGTCAGTGGTGAGTGGCTGAACCTGATCTGTTTGGGACCTTCAGAGCCAGGTGCTCTTGCACCCCTGTGCCGCAGCTACAGTTTTTCTCCCTGATCAAAAGAGATTGCACCCTTGAGGACCTTCTGTTTCACTCTTTCCCCTTCCTTTCTGCATTTGGAAATGTTCTGCGAAGGTGTGATGCTTATAGCCAATTTAAGATTTCAGGGTCTTAATATAAAGAGAATCAAAGAGATGAAAACTCAGCGCTCTGACACTGTGAAGATGCTGAGCCAACCTTAAAACCAGCTACCTCCAGATTTATTTGTTTATTAAGAGATTATATTTATTTATTTTAAAGAGAGCGTGTGCATGCTCACTAAGAGGGGGAGGAGCAGAGAGAGGGAGAGGGAGGAGGAAAGAATCTCAAGCAGAAACAACCAGTGCCCCCTCCTCAACTCCCCCATGTCCCATACCCAGTGCTGGATCCCATGACCCTGAGACCATGACCTGAGCTGAAACCAAGTCAAGTGTTGGTTGCTCAACAGACTGAGTCACTCAGGGGCCCCCAGATTTATTATTACAGTTAGTGCCTAATATGTCATTTGTTGTTGAATGTCAGACTTGGTGATTGATTGGATACAGGATTTGAAGGAAACTGAGCAATGGAGGTTAATTTTTAGTTTTGGGGTTTAAATAACTGATTGAATGGCGGTGTTTTTCACTGATACCTGAATACTGAAGGAAGAAGTGGATGGGAACTGAAGAAGGGACACAGGAGAAGCTACCAATTCAGCTTTTGACATGTCTTGAGGTTTAAGTGTCTGGTACATATACCTGGAGATGTCCATTAGTCAGTCATATACGCAGATGTGGAGAGAAGAGAGAGATACAGATTTGAGAGTCTTCAGCATAAAGATGATAATTACACCATAGAGATGGATAAGACCACTCAGGGGGAATGCATAGAGCTTAGAGAGTGGCGAACTTAGTAGAGAACCTGGCCTTAGTAGAGAATTTGAAGAATGGTCATATTTAAAGTAGAGAAAGGGAACGTATAAAAGGAGTCTGAGAAGGAACGATCAGAGAGGGAGAACTGGGGATCTCACAGTCCAAGGAAAGAGAGAGTTTCCAGAAGGAGAAGTGGTACAATGCCAAATGCAGAGAAGTTAAGCAGGATAAAGGCTGGAAAGTGTTCATTGTATGTATATAGAAAACAATATGACTTCTGTTTTTATTTATTTATTGGACAAATATTTATTGAGAGTTTACAATGCAAGTACTCCTTTTAAGTGTTGGGTGGATATAGGAGCGCCTGGGTGGCGCAGTCGTTAAGCCTCTGCCTTTGGCTCAGGGTGTGATCCCAGTGTTCTGGGATTGAGCCCCACATCAGGCTCCTCTGCTGGAAGTCTGCTTCTTCCTCTCGCGCTCCCCCTGCTTGTGTTCCCTCTCTTGCTGGCTGTTTCTCTGTCAAATAAATAAATAAATCTTTAAAAAAAAAGTGTTGGGTAGATATAACAATGAATAAAATATGTCCTTCCCCTCATGGAATTTATATTTTAGTGAAGGAGAAAGAATATAAATATATAGGAAAGAGATGTGAAATATAATGTCAGGTGCTGCTGGGTGTTATGAAGAAAAATAAAGTGTGGAAAAGAGATTAAACCTACAGAGGAATGTTATTTTAGATAAAGTGATCTGAGAAGGCCTTGGAGGTAGTTATTTGAACAAAGACCTGGATTAGGTTGTAGAGTGGGCATTTCAAGCAGAGGAGCATCAAGTACAAAAGCCTGAGGTTGAGGGTGTATGTCTTTTTTTTTTTTTAAAGATTTTTTTAATTTATTTATTCGACAGAGATAGAGACAGCCAGCGAGAGAGGGAACACAGCAGGGGAGTGGGAGAGGAAGAAGCAGGCTCATAGCGGAGGAGCCTGATGTGGGGCTCGATCCCAGATCGCTGGGATCACGCCCTGAGCCGAAGGCAGACGCTTAACCGCTGTGCCACCCAGGTGCCCCGGTGTATGTCTTTTTTAAAGCAATATTAATAGTCAGTGAAATAAGAGCAGAGGAAATGAGGGAGAGAGTATTGTGAAATGAGATCAGAGAAGTACCAGTGTCTAGATCATATAAGTGTCTTTCTTATTAGTCATGGAGAGACTGTGTTTTATTCTAAAATCAGGGAAGCCATTACATAGTTTTGAGCAAAGACGTGACATATTCTTTTTTTTTTTTTTTTTTAAAGATTTTATTTATTTATTTGACAGAGAGAGACACAGCCAGAAAGAGAGGGAACACAAGCAGGGAGAGTGGGAGAGGAAGAAGCAGGCTCCCAGTGGAGCAGGGAGCCTGATGCGGGGCTCGATCCCAGGACTCTGGGATCACACCCTGGGCCGAAGGCAGACGCTTAATGACTGAGCCACCCAGGCACCCCAGACATATTCTATTTTAGATTTTAAAAGGATTGTTCTGGCTGTTATGAGAATAAACTATAAGAGGTTAAGAGTAGAATAAGGAATATGAGTTGGAAGGGAATTGTAGTAATGCCTTTAAGAGGTGATAGTTACTTGGACCAGGGTGGACCCGTGGTGGAGGCGGTAAAAGGAGGTCAGTGTATTTATATATTTTTGAAGGTAGTACTGGTAAGCTTTATTAATGCGTGGAATGTAGAGTGAGAAAGAAAGAGAGGAGTCAAACATGACCCAAACATTTGGCCTGAGTAACAATGGGGAATACTGAAGGAGGAACAGTTATAAGGAAATGGAGGGGATCAGAAGTTCAGTTTTGGACATGTTAAGTTTGAGATGTAGTGTATTAGTCATCTAAGTAGAAACGATGATTAGGCAGTAGGCTCAAGTGTAGAGAAGTCATACTGGAGATAAATTTAGGAGTCATTAGCGTAGAAACTGGGTTACATCACCTAGGAAGAAAGTGTAGGTTAAAAGAGGACCAAAGAGTGAACCCTGGAGCACTTCAGCTTTTAAAAATTAGGAAGTGGGTCCTGTAGTCAAAGTGAGAAGGACCAGCCAGTGGTGTAAGAAGAAAAACATGAGGGGCGCCTGGGTGGCTCAGTCGTTGAGTGTCTGCCTTTGGCTCAGGGCGTGATCCCAGAGTCCTGGGATCGAGCCCCACGTCAGGCTCCTCCGCTGGGAGCCTGCTTCTTCCTCTCCCACTCCCCCTGCTTGTGTTCCCTCTCTCGCTGGCTGTCTCTCTCTCTCTCTCTGTCAAATGAATAAATAAAATCTTTAAAAAAAAAAAAAAAAAGAAGAAAAACATGAAGAGTGTGGTGTTCTGGAAACCAAATGAAGAAAGTGTTTCAAGCAGGAGAGTGATAACTGTGTCAGATTCTTTTGGGAGGTTAGGTAAGATGAGGTCTGAGAGTTGGCTAATAGATTTGGCAGTGTGGATGTCACTGGTGACTTGGGCAAGAGTGGCTTCAGTGGAGCAGTGGGGATGAATGAGGGACCTGACTGGGGTGGGTTTGAGAGAGAATGCAAGGTGAAGAAGTGGAGAAAGTGGGATAAAAATCTCCTTTGAGGAGTTTTGCTTTAAGAGCGTAAAGGGTGATAGCTGGGATAGCTGAATAAGGTGTTTAGCTGAAACTGTTAGATCACCACTGTAAAATAGAAGACAGTAGATGTTAGTCACTGAGAAGATAATTGAATATCTGAATGGATTTTAAAAAACATGTAGTAAAAACAGTAGACTTGAAAGCAAAACTTAAATACATCTTTTGAATATTTAAAAATTCTCATGGTCCAAAAGTTGAAGAGAGGGGCGCCTGGGTGGCTTAGTCAGTTAAGCATCTGCCTTCGGCTCAGGTTGTGATCCTGGGGTCCTGGGATCAAGCCCTGCATCAGGCTCCCTGCTGAGCCTGCTTCTCCTTCTCCTGCTCCCTCTGCTTGTGCTCTCTCTCTCTGTGTCAAATAAATAAATAAAATCTTAAAAAAAAAAAAAAAACCAACAAGTTGAAGAGATAAGCAGATATACATTGAGAAGTTTTGCTTCTACATTGTGATGGCTAATTTTATGTGTCAACTTGACTGGGCCAAGGGATGCTCAGATAGCTGGTTAAATATTATTTTTTGGTGTGTCTGTGAAGGTGTTTCCAGAAGAGATTAACATTTGAATTTGGTGGACTGAGTAAAGCAGTTGGCCCTCTCCAATGGGACTGGACATCATTCAAACCATTGAAGGGCTGGGACACCTGGCTAGCTCAGTCAGTAGAGCATGTAACTCTTGATCTCAGGGTCGTGAGTTCAAGCTCCATTTGGGCATAGAGTTTACTTAAAACAAAACAAAACAAAACAAAAAACCCCAAAACATTGAGGTCCTGAATAGAACAAAAAGGCAAAGGAAGGTCAGCAAACCAAAAGAGACTTGGAATTAGAGTAAGGACTCTGACTAGAGACTAAGGCAGGAGCCTAGATACCAGCACAAGAAGTCAGAAGACAGGTGGGGTGAATGGCTCATCAGAGGCCATCAGGATAGAAGTTTTACACCTTGCTTTTTTCACTTTTCAGTATATTCTGGGTATCTTTCCATATCAACAACCCCTAAAGAGTATCTTTATTATTTTTATATGCCATCTACAGAATGTCGATGTAAAATGAACAAGCCTTTTAGGATCTCTAAACATAAGAAAGAGAGTGTTATTTGAGCCCAAGTTAGGATAACTGCCCAGGAAACGTGATCTCTACAAGGAAAGTACTCTGAGAATGAACAATTTTTACAAGGTTATATACTTTTTTACATCTTGCGAAAGCTCAAAGGATTACAGATTGGCATATAGGCAGGAATCACAAGTTTTATCGTAAAAGAATGCGGGGAGTAGGAGCATTGATGGATATCTCAAGGACAAGATGGTTTTCCTTTAGGCTACTTGTTCAAAAAGCAGATGTACAATGCATACGTGGCAGGTCATAAATCAGGCTTTTGGTTTGAAAGAAGTTTATGTACAGTCATGCTGACTTAGAAAGAAATCTAAAATGACTTCTCTTGTGTATCAGGCCTTTAGAGAGTTTTTCTCTCATCGAGAGTATTCTGTTGTTATGGGTGTATCATGATTTATTTAATAATATTTTGAAAGCAAGGCTTTTCTTTGAAAGAACTGGTTTTTGTTTGTTTGTTTGTTTGTTTGTTTTAAAGATTTTATTTATTTATGTGACAGAGAGACAGCCAGCGAGAGAGGGAACACAGCAGGGGAGTGGGAGAGGAAGAAGCAGGCTCCCAGCCGAGGAGCCCGATCCATAGAATTGTGAAGAATGCATGATGATGAAAAAATCATTATCTCCCCAAAAAGAAGTAAGGATTCAACCAACAGACAGGAAGTAGTGAATCTAAAGAAGAGTGGTTAAAGTTTAGCTGCTTGTGGGTTCCTGAAACCAGATCCAGATTCTCATATCTTAAGATTTTCTTACTTTACTTCACTGGGCCTTGGTCCTGGCAGTTGAAGTTAGGGTAGATTAGCCAGTTCAGGAGATAGTCTAAGTAGAGAAATCTTGTTTCACTTTCTATGGTATAGGTTGGAGGACTGCAAGATTCTTAAAGAAGCCCAACATCTAACATAGTGCCTGAGTAGTTGAGTAGGCATGGCTAAAGGGGGTACCTAGGCAGCTGAGACTAAAAGCAACCATACAAAATTTCCCCTACACCCTACCATGATGATGGGCAAAGAAGCTGAGAGCACCCAAGTACCCAGTGAAATGTAAAATTTCTGAGAAGGTCAGCAAACCAAAAGAGACTTGGAATTAGAGTAAGAAGGACTCTGACTAGAGACCAAGGCAGGAGCCTAGATACCAGCACAAGAAGTCAGAGCAGGTGGGGTGAACGGCTCATCAGAGGCCATCAAGGATGGAAGAGAATATAGGGATCAGATTCCCTTCCTCCAATTCAAGAACAAAACTTAAGCCCCTCCAGGAACTTAGATCACTTTAGAGAAGATAAGAGGAGAAGGAGAAAGAGTTTAAATCTTGATTTAGACTTAATATTTACTCAAGTGAGACCATTTTAAACAAGACGTAACTGATTTACCTTGAAGTAGTGTTTCTGTTTCCTGTCCTTGCTGAGGGTTTGTGAAATATTGAATTTCAGCTCTTGAGAAAGGAAACCAAAGGAACAACAAGAACAAAAATGTAATTAATACTACTAATGGGCTTTTGGCAGAGAGATGGGAGCATTTGGAAAATTTTATATTGAAAAATCAAGCAAAGATTGAGGCAGTTATGAGGTTCAGGAAAAATAAAAGTTTGTATGAGAAAGGAAGTATGATTACAGTGGAGAGTTTGCTTCAGCAATGACTAATACTTAAATAATCACAATAATACAAACACTGGCTGATTTCAATTAAAACTATGTCAATAGTTTGTCAATTAAAACTATTGTCAATAGGGTCAATATAAAGTAAAAGATGGATTAAGCCTCATTTAAGAGGTAGACATATTTGTTTTTGTCCCTTACCTACTTTGTAAAAAAAATATATCAGCTTTATTGAGATAATTCACATTCCATAAAATCCACCCTTAAGGAGTGGAGTACAATTCAGTGTTTTTTAAAGCGTATTCATAGAATTGTGCAGCTATCACCACTCTCTAATTCCAGAACATTTTTATCACTGCAAAAGAAACTTGGTACCCATTAGTGGTCACTTCTCATTTACCCCTCCCTCCAGCCCCTGACAACCCCTAATCTACTTTCTGTTTCCCTGGATTTGCCTATTCTGGACATTTCATATACATGGAATCATACAATATGTGGCTTCTTTTACTTGGCATACTGTTTTCAAGGTTCATCTATGCCATAACATGTATCGGTACTTTATTTCTTTTTATTGCCAAATAATACTCCATTGTATGGATATACAACATTTTCTTTATCCATTCAGCAGTTGATGGACATTTGGGTTGTTTCCACTTTTTGGCTATTGTAAATAACGCTGTTATGAACATTTATGTCCAAGTTTCTGTGTGGCATATGTTTTTGTTTCTCTTGGCTATATGTCTAAGAGTGGAATTTCTGGGTCGTATGATAACTTCACATTTAATATTTTGAGGAACTGTTAAACTGTTTTCCAAAGTGGCTGCACCATTTTGCAATTCCACCAGCAATGTATGAATGTTTCAGTTTTTCCCCATCTTTGCTTATGCTTGTTATTGTCTGTCTTTTTAATTATGGACATCCTACTGAATATAAGGTAATACCTCTTTGTATTTTGATTTGCATTTCCCTGATGGCTAATGGTGTTAAGCAACTTTTCATGTGCTTACTGACCATTTGTATATTTTCTTTGGAGATATGTTTATTCAAATCTTTTGCCCATTTTTGCATTTTTATTTATTTTATTTTATTATTATTATTTTTAAGTAAGCTGTATGCCCAACATAAGGCTCAAACTCATGACCCCAAGATAGAGAGTTGAATGCTCTTCTGACTGAGCCAGCCAGGTGCCCCTTGAATTTTTATTTTTATTGTGGAGTTATATTTCTTTATGTAGTTTGGATATAAGTCCTTTCTCTGATATTTGATGTGCAAATATTTCCTCCATTAAAAGAGTTTTCTTTTCACTTTTTTGGTGGTATCTTTTGAAGCACAAAAGTTTTAAATTTTGGGGCGCCTGGGTGGCACAGCGGTTAAGCGTCTGCCTTCGGCTCAGGTCGTGATCCCGGCGTTGTGGGATCGAGCCCCACATCAGGCTCCTCTGCTGTGAGCCTGCTTCTTCCTCTCCCACTCCCCCTGCTTGTGTTCCCTCTCTCGCTGGCTGTCTCTATCTCTGTCAAATAAATAAATAAAAATCTTAAAAAGAAAAAGTTTTAAATTTTAATGAAGTTCAATGTATCTTTTTTTTTTCTTTTGCTGCTTGTGCTTTTGGTGTCATACCTAAGAAACCATTACCTAATCGAAGACCATATTCACTCTAATATTTTCTTCTAACAGCTTTATATTTTAGCTCTTATATGTAGATCTTTGATCCATTTTGAATTAATTTTGTATATGGTGTGAAATAGTCTGCATTAGTTTCTTAGGGCTCTATAACAAAGTACCATAAACTGGGTTACTTAAAACAACAGAAATGTATTCTTTCATAGTTCTGTAGGCTAGAAGTGTGAAATCAAGGTATTGACCAGGTTGGTTTCTTCTGGAGATTCTGAAGGAGAATCTGTTCCATGTTTTTCTCCTAGTTTTTGGTGGTAGCTGACAATTCTTGCCCTTCCTTGTCTTGTAACACATCACTACAATTTCTGCCTTCCATCACTACGTGGCAGTCTCCCTGTGTGTCTGTATCTCCATATGGCCTTCTCATAAGGACACTTGTCACTGAATATAGGGCCCACTCTAATCTAGTAATACTTCATCTTACCTAATTACATCTGCAAACACCCTATTTCCAAAAAAGGTCATACTCTGAGGTTGTAGGTAGACATGACTTTTGGGGGGACACAATTCAACGCAATACAGGATCCAATTTCATTCATTTGCGTGTGGATAGCCAGTTGTCCCAGCACTATTTTCAGAAAAGCATATTCTTTGGGGCACCTTGTTACAGCCTGGCAAGGGGGAAAATCCAGGCTCCCCAGTCAGCATTGTTGGCATGGGTGGGGTTGGGATCACAGATTTTTTTGTGGTGCTTGCCTGGAGAAGAACACTTCTTACCTAAAGGTTTTCTGTTTTGCTAGACTTCTCTTTCCCTGATCCTTTGGCTAGGGAGAGCAGGTTTGTTGTTGTTGTTTGATCTGCACACTTTGGTTGACATTTCTGGATTGTCCGCTTCTTCAGCTCCAAGGAAATCAAGGCAGAAAGAAAACCCAGGGAACTCACATCATGTCGTTTCCTGGACCCAAGTTCTCTAACTAGCCTGCCTTCTCTCCATCTTTCGGAGTCTTATGTTTGTTTTATATGTAATGTCTAGACTTTTTAGTTATACTTAGAGGGAGGAATTAGGGAAATATGTCTATTCTACTTTTCCAGTGCATTGAATTTACAGATCAAATTCACACAGAATTTATATCTTTGTAACTTGATACTTCCAAATCATGACTGATATATCTCTCAGTATATTAATTATAATACCTTCATAATATCTCTGAATAAAATTTTAGAATATTTCCCTTAGCCGTCTTGTTCATTTTTTTGTTAGATTTAATCATAGGTACTTGATACTTTCTGATTTATTGTAAATAGTATCTTTGAAAACTTTTCATTTTATGTTTGTAGTGAGTGTATACAATACAGTTTATTTTTGTGTATTAATTTTGTACTTAATAACAACCTTGCTGAACTCTTATCTAATAGTTTATACGTAAATTTCATTTTTGGGGGGAAGTTTTGTATAGATAGCCATTCTGTAAGGTTCTTTCTGACACCAAATGCATGGTGTTTTCCACACCAATTTTTTTTTAATGATTTTTTATTATATTATGTTAGTCACCATACAGTACATCCCCCGGTTTCTGATGTAAAGCTCGATGATTCATTAGTTGCGTATAACACCCAGTGCACCATGCAATACGTGCCCTCCTTACTACCCATCACCGGTCTATCCCATTCCCCCCGCCCCAGGCCCTCAGTTTGTTTCTCATAGTTCATAGTCTCTCATGTTTCATTCCCCCTTCTGATTACCCCCCCTTTCTTTATCCCTTTCTTCCCCTACCGATCATCTTAGTTCTTATGTTCCATAGATGAGAGAAATCATATGATAGTTGTCTTTCTCTGCTTGACTTATTTCACTTAGCATTATCTCCTCCAGTGCCGTCCATGTTGCAGCAAATGTTGAGAATTCGTTCTTTCTGATAGCTGAGTAATATTCCATTGTATATATGGACCACAACTTTTTAATCCAGTCATCTGTTGAAGGGCATCTCGGCTCCTTCCACGATTTAGCTATTGTGGACATTGCTGCTATGAACATTGGGGTGCATATGGCCCTTCTCTTCACTACGTCTGTATCTTTGGGGTAAACACCCAGTAGTGCAATGGCTGGATCATAGGGTAGCTCAATTTTTAACTTTTTAAGGGACCTCCACACTGTTTTCCAGAGTGGCTGTACCAACTTGCATTCCCACCAACAATGTAGGAGGGATCCCCTTTCTCCACATCCTCTCCAACAATTGTTGTTTCTTGCCTTGTCTATTTTTGCCATTCTAACTGGCGTAAGGTGGTATCTCAGTGTGGTTTTGATTTGAATTTCCCTGATGGCTAATGATTTTGACATTTTTTCATGTGTCTGTTAGCTATTTGTACGTCTTCATTGGAAAAGTGTCTGTTCATATCTTCTGCCCATTTTTTGATTTGTTTATTTGTTTCTCATGTATTGAGTTTGAGAAGTTCTTTGTAGATCTTGGATACCAGTCCTTTATCTGTAGTGTCATTTGCAAATATATTCTCCCATTCCGTGGGCTGCCTCTTAGTTTTTTTGACTGTTTCCTTGGCTCCACACCAATTTTTAATTCTCTGAAACCACCTGGGTGTTTAGCATTCAATTCAGTCCTAATGCTAACTATATGGGATTAGTGAAGACCCAACCAGTTAAGGGCTTAGTCACACAAGACTGCCCCCACTTCGGGTGCCAGTTGCAAGTCTCAGTTTGCCATCTGTACTTCTGACCCCCCAGCTTTAAGTTCAGGAGTTCACATGACCCTTTCTCTCAGGTTCAATAATTTGCTAGAAGGACTCAGAAAACACTTTATTTACATTTGCCAGATTATTATAAAGGATACAACTCAGGAAGAGCCAGATGCTTCGAAGAGATGTACAGGGCAAGGTATGGAGGGAGCATGAAACTGCCGTGCCCTCTCCTGGTACACTACCTCCCAGCATGTTGTTGTGTTCATCAACCCAGAAGCTCTCCAAATCCTGTCATTTAATTTTTATGGAGATTTTATTTTATTCTCAAAAGATTATTTATTTATTTGAGAGACAGAGAAAGCAGAGCTAGCAGGAGAGAACGCAAGTGGGGGGAAGGGGCAGAAGGAGAGGGAGAAGCAGGCTCCCCGCTGAGCAGGGAGCCTGATATGGGGCTTGATCCCAGGACCCTGGGATCATGACCTGAGCCAAAGGCAGATGCTTAACCAACTGAGCTACCCAGGCACCCCTAATTTTCAGATTTTTAAATTTCTTCTTGAAGTTCTTTTTTCAGTTCATCTTTGTTTACAAATTTATTTGCATTAAATTATAATATCCTAGTTTGTCTTTTTAATGCATATGACTTCTGTGGTGATGGCTCCTTTTCATTCCTTATAGTGGTTATTTGCACCAACTTTTTTTCTTCGTAACCAGTTTTGTCAGAGGTTTTGTCAATTGCATTGTTGTTTTCAAGGGACCAACTTTTGGCTTTATTGATATTCTTTATGTAGATTTGTTTTTTACCTTGTAAATTCAGCTTTTAACTTGATTATTTTCTTGTAATTTTTAATTCTTTTATTATTATTATTATTATTATTATTATTATTATTTTAGTAATCTCTACCCCCAGGGTGGGGCTAGAACTCATGACCCTGAGATCCAGAGTCACATGCTCTACCCCTCTAATGTTTTATGAGGAGTACTTTGCTCTTTACTATTTAGCTTTTATTCTTTTCTGATACGTACATTTAAGGCTATAATTCTTTGTGTGTGTGCTTACACAAAAAACCCTCTATACTATAATTGTTGAGTAAAATGTTCTCTACATATCCATTAGATCAAATTTGTTCACCAGAATATTGAAGTATTTTATATCTTTACTATTCTTTGTATGCTTGTTTTGTTTTTGTTTTAATCTATTTATTTATTTTTAGAGAGAGAGAGAGAGAGAAAAAGTGAGTGTACGAGTGGTGGGGAGTGGCAGAAGGAGAGGGAGAGAGAGAATCCCAAGCAGACTCCCTGCTGAGCATAGAGCCCAACTTGAGGCTTGATCCCAGCACCCTGAGATCATGACCTGAGCCAAAATCAAGAGTTGGAATCTTAACTGATGGAGCCACCCAGGCACCCCTGTATGCGGTTATGGAGATGTGTTTGTGGTGATTTGCTATGGCAGCTCTAGGAAACTAATACAATCATTGTAATTTTTATCTCTACTATTTCTGCTTTATTCTTTTTTCTAAACTGCTTGGTCATCTTTTCTTGTTTCTATTTCTTACAGATATTTTCAAGCTTCTCTTTTATTTTTTGAAATAAAGTATGCAGTTATTTTATAATCTGGATCTAATAATTCTAATACCCAAAACTTTGCTGACTTATTTCTGTCTTATATTGTTTTTTTAAAAAAGATTTTATTTATTTATTCGACAGAGATAGAGACAGCCAGCGAGAGAGGGAACACAAGTAGGGGGAGTGGGAGAGGAAGAAGCAGGCTCCTAGCGGAGGAGCCTGATGTGGGGCTCGATCCCATAATGCCGGGATCACGCCCTGAGCCGAAGGCAAATGCTTAACCGCTGTGCCACCCAGGCGCCCCGTCTTATATTGTTTATACTAGGTGATGCCTTATTTCCTTGCATTGCGTAACTTTTTTTTTTTTAACTACAAAAACTCATTTTCCTTGGGAAATTGGATTTTTTTAATGCTTCTTTTATAAAAAATTAAATTAATTTTAATTTTAATTCCAGTGTAGTTAACATACAGTGTTATATTAGTTTCAGGTGTACGATATAGTGATACAACAGTTTCATACATCATCCAGTGCACCCAAGTGCTCTCCTTAATCGCCATCACTTGTTTCACCCATTTCCCTCCCCCCCAACCTATCCTCTGTTAACCAGTTTGTTCTCTTTGTTAACAGTCTGTTTCTTGGTTTGTCTCTTTCTATCTCTTTGTTTTTCTTTTGTTCATTTGTTTTGTTTCTTAAATTCCACATATGAGGGTGCCTGGGTGGCTCAGTCAGTTAAGTGTCTGCCTTCCGCTCGGGTCATGATCCCAGGGTGCTGGGATCGAACCCCATGTCGGGCTCTCTGCTTGGTGGGGAATCTGCTTCTCCCTCTCCCTCTGCCTGCTGCTCCCTAGGCGTGCTCTCTCTCTCTCTGTCAAATGAATAAATAAAATCTTTTTAAAAAATCCACATATGAGTGACATATGGGTATTTGTCTTTCTCTGACTGACTTATTTCGCTTAGCATTATACTCTCTAGTTCCATCCATGTCATTGCAAATGGTAAGATTTCATTCTTTTTTATGGCTGAATAATATTCCTTTTTAGCTATATGCCATATTCTTCTTTATTCCATTCAATCTGTTGATGGATACTTGGGCTGCTTTCATAATTTGGCTATTGAAAACAATGGTGCAATAAACATAGGGGTGCATGTATCCCTTTGAATTAGTATTTTTGTAGTTTTTGGGTAAATACCCAGTGTGATTACTGGATCATAGGGTAGTTCTATTTTCAAACTTTTTTTAAAAAAGATTTATTTATTTATTTGAGAGAGAGAGAGAGCATGAGCAGGAGGGGCAGAGGGAGAGTCAGAGAGAATCACAAGCAGACTCTGAGCTGAGTGCAGAGTCTCACCTGGGGCTCAAACTCACGACCCTGAGATCATGACCTGAGCGGAAACCAAAAGTCGGTGGTGTAACTGCAACACCCAGGCACCCCTATTTTTAACTTTTTTTTTAAAAAAAGATATTTATTTATTTGAGAGAGAGAGAGAGAGAGCATGAGCAGGGAGGAGAGGGAGAAGCAGGCTCCCTGCTGAGCAGGGAGCCTGCTGCATGGGCTTGATCCCAGGACCCTGGGAACGTGACCTGAGGCAAAGGCAGATGCTAATCAACTGAGCCATCCAGGCAGCCCTGTTTTTAACTTTTTGAGGAACCTGCATACTATGGGAAGTTAGATTTTGAGGGTGAAATTTTTTGATGCCTAAGGTAGGAATTTGCTTTATCTTCTGCTAGATGCCTGAGGGCACTACCTATCTAAGATGACTTTGAGCTAAACTTATGGCTTTAGGACTTTTTGGAACTTCCAAGTTATGTAGATTAGAGTTGCAAATTCATGCAAGAACTGGTTGTTTTGGACATATCTCAGGTATTGTTTGTTTGTTTTTCCCCTTTATCTTTCTCACACCAAGGCAATTTTCACGGCAACTCTCTGGATGAGGGGTTGGGGTAGATTTAATTCTGGCTCACTCTTACTCTGAGGATTCAGACCTTTGGAGTTTCAACTTTTTTTTTTTTTAAGATTTTATTTGTTTATTTGAGAGAGAGCAGGAGAGCACAAGCAGTGGGAGGGGCAGAGGGAGAGGGAGAAGCAGACTCCCCTGCTGAGCAGGGAGCCCGACTCGGGGCTTGATCCCAGGACCCCGGATCATGATGCTTGACTGACTGAGCCACCCTCAGAGTTCCAACGTCTGAGCAGGTCCTTCACTTACTATACTTCTCCTTTTGGGTGACCCTACGCTTCACATTCCATTCTAGCACTTGACAGATCTTAGGAAAAATGGCATCAGTGTTCCATTTCCCCCTGGCTTAAAGATTCCTTACTATCATACCAGTTTTTTGTAACTTTTAAGAAAATGGTTTTATCATTTTATCCAGAGTTTTTAGTTTTTATTGGAAGGCACGTCAGAATATCTAGTCCACCATATTGCTGGGAACCCAATTTTCTCTTATCTTTTAAAAACAGGTGATGGCAGGTATCAAATTACTGTGTTTTTAGGGGCTCCTGGGTGGCTCAGTTGATTAAGCGTCTGTCTTCAGCTCAGGTCATGATCTTGGGGTTGTGAGATCGAGCCCCGTGTTGGACTCTGGGCTGGGCATGGAGCCTGCTTAAGATTCTCTCTCTCCCTCCTCCTTTCCCCCTCCCCACCTCATGCATGTGAGTACTCGCTCTCTTTCTCTAAAAATAAATAAAAAATAAAAAAATGAAGAGGCATGTAGTTTCAAAAAATTTTAGGTGATACACAAGCAAAAATGTGAAGACCACTGATCTAGAGAAATGGTCACATAAGTATAAAAGAAGACATATATACCCATCTGGTCTCATGACTTTAAATATTATCTATGTACTGGTGACTACCAAATTTATATCTTCTACCCAGACCTTTCCCCTATTCCCTGATGCGCATATCCAGCTGCCTACTCAACATCTCCAACAAGATGTTAAATAAACATCCTAGATTTATCATGTCCATCTCCCCCCCACCCCATACTCACATGCACACAACCTACTTCTTTCGTCTCCTAGTGTTCTCCGTCTGAGTAAATGTTATCTCTGTTCACCCAATTGTGCAGGCCAAAGACCTTTGAGTTATTCTTGACTTTCATTTTTTTAATATTTCATCTAATGCATCAGCAAATCTGTCAGCTCTATCTAAAAAATATATCCTGAATTGTCTTTCATCTCTCTTCCAGACACAAAAATAGTCTACTTACTACTCTTCTGTTTCTATTCTTATAGTCTTTTTTTTTTTTTAAGATTTTATTTATTTATTTGACAGAGATAGAGACAGCCAGCGAGAGAGGGAACACAAGCAGGGGGAGTGGGAGAGGAAGAAGCAGGCTCATAGTGGAGGAGCCTGATGTGGGGCTCGATCCCATAACGCCGGGATCACGCCCTGAGCCAAAGGCAGACGCTTAACCGCTGTGCCACCCAGGCGCCCCTTTATAGTCTTTTTTTTTAAGATTTTATTTATTTATTTGAGAGAGAGACAGCCAGCGAGAGAGGGAACACAAGCAGGGGGAGTGGGAGAGGAAGAAGCAGGCTGCCAGCGGAGGAGCCTGATATGGGGCTCGATCCCAGGACTCTGGGATCACGCCCTGAGCCGAAGGCAGACGCTTAATGACTGAGCCACCCAGGCGCCCCTATAGTCTGTTTTTAAAAGTGATCCGGGAAACAAACTGAGGGCTTGGGGGTGGGGGGATGGGATAGGCTGGTGATGGGTATTAAGGAGGGCACGTATTACATGGTGCACTGGGTGTTATACTCAAGTAATGAATCATGGAACTTTACTTCAAAAACTAGGGATGTACTGTATGGTGACTAACATAATATAATAAAAAATATTATTATTAAAAAAACTAAAAAAAAAAGTGGTCCTATAAAACTATAACTTTGATCATGCCTACTCTGGAGTCTTCTTTATCATTCTTAGAATAATATCCAAATTCTTACATTCTTCTAAAAGGTTCTTCATGGTTTGGCTCCTGGCTACCTGTCCGACTTCATCTTGTATTATTTTTCCCCTCACTCATCCACTTCAGCTACACTGGCCTTCTTGCTATACCTCAAACACAGTAAGTATGCTACTTTGCCTCAAGGCTCTCCACTTTGGCTCCCATTTGCCTAGTTTCCTTTTCCCCCAGATATCCATTTCTGCATTTCCTTAAAGTTTCTCTTTCAATATTTTCACCCCAAAGAGGCCTTGACCTTTTTTTCTAGAATAGTACCCTCCATCCCTTCTTTACCCCCTTAACCTGCTTCTTTTTTCCTGTTAGCACATTTATTGCTTATTTGCTTATTTTCTGTCTCCCCACTGGAATATAAATCCTAAAAGGGGTGGGTCTCGTCTGTTTTATTCATGGCCTTAGCCACAGAGTCTTATGTAGTAGGTGGTGGATAAATACAGTTTTTTAAAAGATTGATTGATTGATTGATTGATTTGAGAGAGAGAGAGTGGGGGGAGGGACAGAGGGAGAAAATCATCAAGCAGACTCCCCACTGAGTGTGGAGCCCAATTTAGGGCTCTATCCCACTACCCATGAAATCATGACCTGAGCCGAAACCGAGGGTCAGAGGCTTAACCAACTAAGCCACCCAGGCGCCTCTAATAAAAATGTTTTGAATAAGAATGGAATGTAGAAGTGTGGAACCCCAAATGGCTACCATAGGGCTATGTATATGTTTGGTATTGGAAAGATATTAAATGATGAATGGATACAGCATCACTCATGTACTTTATCACTACCTTTGTATGGGAAGATTACATTTTGCATCATGTAAGGACTGGTTCCTTTTCACTTTGTTGAATTTTGAGATCAAAACCCAGGTTATCAATCTTTTTCTTTTCTTTTTTTTAAAGTTTATTTTTAGTCATCTGTACACCCAGTGTACGGCTCAAACTTATGACCTTGAGATCAAGAGTCACATGCTCTTCCAACTGAGCCAGCCAGGTACCCCCCAGGTTATCAGTCTTAATCCTTAACACCTCAAATGACTCTCTAGGGTCTCCATCCCCTAATTTCTTTCTTTCTTTTTTTTTTTTTTTTAAGATTTTATTTATTTATTTGACAGAGAGAGACAGCCAGCGAGAGAGGGAACACAAGCAGGGGGAGTGGGAGAGGAAGAAGCAGGCTCCTAGCGGAGAAGCCCGATGTGGGGCTCGATCCCAGAACGCCGGGATCACGCCCTGAGCCGAAGGCAGACGCTCAACGACTGCGCCACCCAGGCGCCCCTCCATCCCCTAATTTCTAACAATGAGAATAGCTTCAGAGAAAGCCTTCCCAGGGAAAAATTTAAAGGGCAGATAAATTACTTAGATTTTTAGAGTGTGGGATTTTATGTTTTTTTGGGTTTTTTGTTTTGTTTTGTTTTTGCCTTCCAAATGAATTCAGATGCCCTTGGGCCACTTTTCTTGCCTATACTATAAACATTTTACTCCTGCAGAAAATATTATAAAGTGATTTCATCTTGTGAAAAAGAATTACTTGTCATTTTGGCACAATCCAGGTTCAAGAATTAATTCTTGTGTTTACTGTCAGACAATACTCATTTCCACGTGATAGAAAAAACAAGGAATTAAAGAAAAAAACCAGCCTGTAAAAATACCAATCACATTATCTAACATAATTGCACATAGGTATTAAACTTGTTAACTCAGAAGGAATAGCAATTATGTTGGGTCAGTAGTAAAGAAGCTGTTTTTTACCTCTGGTGTTTTTGAAGGCAGGATAAGCTATTAAAAATGGATGAGAGGCTGGTGATTTTGAAGTACTCATTCAAGTTAAATTATCACTAATAAAAGTTTAAAACAATATAATTTGTGAGGGAAGAGAATCAATGTTTAGTTCTGTACAGTTTTTTTAAAAGATTTTATTTATTTTAGAGAGAGCACATGTGTGTGGGGGTGTGTGTGCATGCGTGTGTGCATGCGTGAGCCGGGGAAGGGCAGAGGGAGTGGGAGAGAGAGAATCCCAAGCAGACTGTGTTCTGAGCTCGGTGCCCAAAACCAAGAGTCAGATGTTTAACCAACCGAGCCACCCAGGCGCCCCTAGTTCTGTATAGTTTTTTGAATTATCTAAGGTTTTTCTTTTCTTTTCTTTTTTTAATTTTTAAATTTATTTATTTATTTATTTATTTATTTATTTATTTATTTATTTATTTAATTTATTTAAATAGGCTCCATGCCCAATGTGGGGCTTGAATTCACAACCCTGAGATCAAGAGCCTCATATTCTACTAACTGAGCTAGCCAGGTGCCCCTAAGAAAGATTTTTCTTTAAAATTAATGAAATTTATAACTCCCTGCGTATACTAGCTTCGATACCCCTAAAAACATAAACTGGGAGTTATAAAATATGTACCGCTGAAGCCTATTTCAGTTATGAAGAATGTTGGCATATATTCAATCAACCAATATACAATCATGTAGGGGAAGCAGGCAGATATTCTGCTTCTCCCTCTCTCTCTCTGTGTGTATATATATATCTATATGTACGTATATATATATATACGTACATATATACATGTGTATATATATTTATATATGTGTATATATATCTATGTGTATATATATCTATATATACATATGTATATATAGATACATATATATACAAAAATTATGCTGTGTTTGAATTTCCCATCTGGCAGAACTTAAGGTTCAGAATATTAAATAAGGTTTCTTTAAAAGTTAACTTTCTGGGGTGCCTGGGTGGCTCAGTTGTTAAGTGTCTGCCTTCTGCTCAGGTCATGATCCCAGGGTCCTGTGATCGAGCCTTGCATCGGGCTCCCTGCTCTGGCGGGAAGCCTGCTTCTTCCTCTCCCACTCCCCCTGCCTGTGTTCCCTCTCTTGCTGGCTGTCTCTATCTCTGTCAAGTAAATAAAAACTCTAAAAAAAAAAAAAATTGGAAGACTTAATATTATTAAGATGGCAGTATTCCCCAAGTTGATCAATAGATGCATTGTAATCCCTATCAAAATCCATAGCTGGCCTCCTCACAAAAATTAACAAACTGGTCCTAAAATTCATTTGAAAATTCAAGAAACCTAGAGTAGCCAAAACAGTCTTGAAAAAGAAGAACAGAGTTAGAGAACTTATGCTTCCTGATTTCAAAACTTTCTGAAAAGCTGCTGTAATCATGATGGTGCAGTGCTGGTGTAACAATAGGTATAATAGATTAACGGAATGGAATTGAGAGTCTAGAAATAAACTTTAACATTTATAGTCAATTTTTTTTGACAAGGGTGCCAAGACAAATCAATTAAGAAAGAATAGTCTTTTCAACATAGAGTGCTGGGACAACTGGATATTCATATGCAAAAGCATAAAGTTGGATCCTTTCCTTGCATAAACACAAAAATTAGCTCAAAATGGATTATAGACCTAATGTAATGGATAAAATGATGAAACTTACAAGAAAATGTGGAAGTAAATCTTACTAACCTTGGGTAAGGCAGAGCCTTAAATAGATATGACACCCAAGGTATAAGCAACAAAAGAAAAAAATAGACTTCATCAAAATTAAAAACATCTGTGCTTCAAAAGACACTATCAAGGAAGTGAAAATACAACCCACAGAATGGGAGAAAATATTTGCAAATCATAAATATTATAATATACCTGTATCTGGAATATATAAAGAACTATTACAACTCAATAATAAAAGACAATCTAATTTGAAAATGGGTGAGAAAATAGGCAAAGAATTTGAATATACAGTTCTCCAAAGAAGATATATAAATGACCAGTAAGCACATGGAAAGGTGCGCAAAATCATTAGCGACAGGGAAGCGCAAATCAAAACCCCAGTGAGATACTGCGTCACACCCATTAGCATGACTACAATCAAAAAGACCGATAATATCAAGTTTTAGAGAGGATTTGGAAAACTTGGAACCTCATACACTACTGATAGGAATGTAAATGGTGCGACCACTTTGGAAAACAGTTTGTCAGTTCCACAAAATATTAAGCCTGGAGCTACCCTATAATCCAGAAATTTCTCGTCTAGTTATATACCCAAGAGAAATGAAAACATAGCCACACAAAAACTTATACACAAATGTTCATAGCAGCTGAATGGGGAAAAATATTTTTTCTTCTACCCTTGTAGGCTTTCGGCTGGGGCTCTGTAACAAATTAACAAGAGAAAAAAAAAAAAGAAGTTTGTTAACATGTTATCTCATATATACATGGGAAAAACTTGGGGATAGTAACTCAAAGGTTTGGCTAAACTTGGGCTTATATAGCACCGTAGCAAGGAAATAATAAATCTTTAGAGAAGTGACAAGACAAAGGAAAAGAACTTTGAGTCTCTAGGGTCAGCAAATTGTAAATATAAGGGAGCCTCATGGAAGGTAATGGGGCTGGTCAGTAAGGTTTGTGATGCAGAGTCCTCTTGTGCTGTCTCTGGGCTGATAAAAGTCTAGGATTGTTAGTGATTAACTTCTGTACAAATTTATGTCTTGCTTTTAATCTTATTTAAGTCCTTCACCTTAGCCTGATTAGCCAGATTAAAAGGATCTATATTTAGATTCCTGAGTAGTAACTATTCTTACCCTTCAGGTTTCTTATAAGTACAGAGAAAAGCAATTTATAGCATAATGTAGAGCTAAACAAAGTGCCTGCATAAGTGATTTCTACCCAAGCATTAGAAGGGTGAGGAGGCCTGCTCTAGAAGCACACACCTCGAGCACTTTCTTTGTCTCATGGTGCCACTATTCCCTGTGTTGTGATCAGCAGGGACATTTGTTCATTCCATATTTACAAAATCCTCTGGTGTGGTGCCATATGTGATATGTGCTCTCTGTCAAGTGCATACTTAGATAATGTGCACGTGCATGCACACACAGTCTTGTGATTTTGATTGAAATTGCATTGAATCTATGGGTCAGTTTGAGAAAAGAGCTGACGTTTTTATGAAATGGCTCTTCCAATCCACAGACTAAGTATGATTCCATTTATTTAGGTATTCTTGTGTTTTTCAATTAAGTTTCATTAAAATATGTCCTGAACACTTTGGGTAATTTCATCCATATGCATTTTATTTATTTTATTTTATTTTTAAATAGGCTCCACATCCAGTGCAGAGCCCAACACGAGGCTCGAACTCACAACTGTAAGCTCAAGACCTGAGCTGAGATCAAGTTGGACACTCAACTGACTGAGCCACCCAGGTGCCCCTGTATGTTTTTTGATACTATTATGAATGATATCCTTTTTAAGTTAAAATTTCCATCATTTTTGGTATATAAAAATGCAGCAGCTGATTTTTGCATATTTTTGTATCCAGCAATCTATATTATTTTTTTAAAGTATTGCCTTTTTTCCCATCTGTTCTCTTGTCCTCTGGAACTGCTATTACTTGCATACTAGGTCTCCTGGATCTTATCTATAAGTCTTATATTTTCCATCATGATTTGTTCGTATTTCAGCTCTTTGCTTTGAGATAATTCTTCTACTCAACTTTCCAGTCACTAATTCAGATCTTGACAGTAAATATTCACTCCTTCAGTTCATCTGCAGTTTTTTTTTCCTGAGAAATCATAGTTTTCATTCCAGAAATTCTTTGTTTTTATCTGCCCTCCTGTGTCCTTAAATGTAAGCTCTTATTATTCATCAGGATTTACCTTCATATTTTTTTATTTTTATTTATTTATTTTTAATATTTTATTTATTTATTTGACAGAGAGAGATAATACAAGTAGGGGGAGCGGCAGGCAGAGGGCCTGAAGTGGGACTCAACCCAAGACCCTGGGATCATGACCTGAGCCAAAGGCAGACACCCAACCAACTGACCCACCCAGGTGCTCCCATATTTGCCCTTTTTATTGCTCTTAATTTCTTTCTCCACATCTGTAGTTCTATTTGGGATCCTTTTCCTTTTGGTAGAACTTTCTTTAGTGTTCCTTGAATGAAGTCTGCTGGTGGCAAGTTTTCTGTTTTTATTTGTCTGAAAATGTATGAATTTGTCTTCATTTCTGTAGAACCCTTTTTACTGAGTGCAGAATTCTAGTTTGGCAGTTGTTATCTTATAACACTTTGAACATGTCGTTCCATTATCTTTTGGCTTTCATCAATTTGTTGAGAAGCTAGCTATTAGCCTTATTGTTTTTTAGAAGATATGTCCCTCTACCAACCCCCTCCCCCACGACTCCTAAGATTTTATCTTTACGGGTGGCTCCGTCAGTTAAGTGGTTAAGCATCTGACTTTTTAACAAATTAAATTAATTAAAATTTATTTGTTTATTTATTTATTTATTATTAACATATAATGTATTATTTATTTTAAGGGTACAGGTCTGTGATTCATCAGTCTTTTTTTTTTTTAAAGAATCTTTTTTTTTTTTTTTTAAAGATTTTATTTATCTATTTGACAGAGAGAGAGACAGCCAGCAAGAGAGGGAACACAAGCAGGGGGAGTGGGAGAGGAAGAAGCAGGCTCCCAGCGGAGGAGCCTGACGTGGGGCTCGATCCCGGAACGCCGGGATCACGCCCTGAGCCGAAGGCAGACGCTTAAAGACTGTGCCACCCAGGCGCCCCTGTGGTTCATCAGTCTTACACAATACACAACACTCACCACAACACATATCCTCCCCAATGTCCATCACCCAGCCACCCCATCCCCCTACCTCCCTCCCCTCCAGCAACCCTCAGTTTGTTTCCTGAGATTAATATTCTCTTATGGTTTGTCTCCCTCTCTGGTTTTGGCTTATTTCATTTTTTCCTCTCTTCCCCTAGAATCCTCTGCCTTGTTTCTTAAATTCCACATATCATGAGATCATATGATAATTGTCTTTCTCTGATTGATTTGTTTCACTTAGCATAATACTCTCTAGTTCCATCCAGGTTGTTGCAAATGGCAAGATTTCAATTTTTTGATGGCTGCATAATATTCCATTGTATGTATATACCGCATCTTCTTTGCATGTTCATCTGTCGATGGACATCTGGGCTCTTTCCATAGTTAGGCTATTGTAGACATTTCTGCTATAAACGTTGGGGTGCAGATGCCCCTTTGGATCACTTTGTATCTTTGGGGTAAATACCCAGTAGTGCAATTGCTGGGTCACAGGGTAGCTCTATTTTCAACTTTTTGAGGAACCTCCATACTGTTTTCCAGAGTGGCTGCACAAGCTTGCATTCCCACCAGCAGTGTAGAAGGTTCCCCTTTCTCTGCGTCCTCGCCAACATCTGTTGTTTCCTGACTTGTGAATTTTAGCCATTCTGCTGGTGTGAGGTGGTATCTCATTGTGGTTTTGATTTGTATTTCCCTGAAAGCATCTGACTCTTGATCTGAGCATAGGTCTTGAGCTCATGGTCATGACTTCAAGCCCTGTGTTGGACTCCATGCCCAGCGTGGAGCCCACTTAAAGAAAGAAAGAAAGAAAGAAAGAAAGAAAGAAAGAAAGAAAGAAAGAAAGAAAGAAAGAGAAAGAAAGAGAGAAAGAAAGAAAGAAAGAGAAAGAAAGAGAGAAAGAGAGAGAGAGAGGGAGGGAGGGAGGGAGGGAGGGAGGGAGGGAGGGAGGAAGAGAAAGAAAGAAAGAAAGAAAAAGAAAGAAAGAAAGAAAGAAAGAAAGAAAGAAAGAAAGAAAGAAAAAGAAAGAAGAAAGAAAGAAAGAAAGAAAATGAGTGTAAGATTTTATTTTTATCTTTGGTTTTTAGCAACTTCACTACGACATGCCTAAAGTGTGCTTTTCTTTGTATTTGTTCTGCTTGACTTCACAGAATTTCTTATATTTGTGACTCTGCTACTTTTGGAAAAATTTTGGTGATTTTCTCTTCAAATATTGTTTCTATCCCATTGTCTCCCTCTTGTCTTCTGAATCTATAACTAGGTATGTATTAAAGATTTTTTTTTATACTGTCTCATGTGTATTTTATGTTCTTTTCTGTATTTTTTCTCTTTGAGCTTCAGTCTGGATAATTTCTTCTGACCTATCTTTTAGTTCACTAGTTACCTCTTTATATGTGTCCAGTGTGCTATTAAGCCCTATTGGCTTTATGTGATTATTTTTTGGTTCTAGAGTTTTCATTTTATATTTCACACAGTTTCCTTTGCTGAATTTCTCTATCTTGTCTAACTTCCTAAACCTATTCATTATGGTTATTTTATTTTTATTTTTTATTTTTTTTAAGTAATTCTTTACACTCAGTGTGGGACTTGAACTCATGACCCAGTGATCAAGAGTCACATACTCTGCTGCCTGAGCTAGCCAGGCACACCTCATTATGGTTATTTTAAAGTCCATGCCTGGTGATTCCAATACTTGACTCTTCTATGGATCTGTTTTATTCTTTGATATTGCTTCAGTTTTTGTCATTTTATCTCATCTATGGAAAACTGGTAATTTTTTGTTTAATACTGAAAGTGGTTTATGAAAAATTAAAGACATAATTCTAAGCCCTGGGTGGTGTTATCTTTCTCTAGCAAGAGTTTATTTTTGCTTCTGGCAGTCAGTTGAGGTAAGATTAGACCATCTTAATCAAACCAAGGATTGAGTTGATGAGAAGCTGAACTTTAGTATTTATAAGGGCTGGTCTCTTCTAAGGTATAGGCCTTTGGGGGTCCAAACTAAAAGTTTGGATGTTACCAGAGTTCCTTTATCTTGGTGGGTCCTGAACCTCAAGTTTTCCCCACCATGCTCTTTAAGACTACAGGTAGACCAGTTCTCAGCCTTTAGCTACAGCTTTCTGCTCAGCTTCTCCACCTATCATTACTACTTTTGAATCAGTAATGCCTTGAAGGGAAGAGAGGCATCAAATGTCAGGTTTACCTCTTTGCACTTCTTTCTGTCTGAGATTTTAGCTCCTCCGCTGCCTTGGTAGCTCTCTGATTCCTATGAATAGATTTTTAAATTTTATTTTATTTTTTTACTGTTTTTAAATTTATTTCAGTAATCTCTACACCCCGTGTGGGGCTTGAACTCACAACCCCGAGATCAAGAGTCGCATGCTATACTGACTGAGCCAGCCAGGTGTCCTAAAGATGATATTCTATTTACCTTTGAGATGCCTTGAGTTTTAAGGGCATCAAGTGAATTTTTCATTTAAAATTTGTCTTCGTACTGGTCTCATTTCTGCTACAGCCATTATTTTCTTTCTTCTTTTCCCATCACCTCCTCCATAATTCTGAGAGTCTTCCAGTTTTGCTTAGAAAAGATGTGTCTAAATTATCCCGTTAAATTGTGTCTACAGATGATAAAATGATGCTTACGCCCTCCCTTTAGCTCTAGAGAGTAAGGCAGTCGTGAAACTGATTGAAACTGCCTGAAAATATCCCAATACTCAATCTCAAGTGAATCTTTTTAGTTTTTACACAGTTCTAATAATAGCTTGATAGTGTATCTTTGTAACAGATAGATTTTCATGTGGCTAACGAGCCTACAACAATTTCCTATTCCCTAGAAATGGCTTATAGTACATTATCTTGCCCCTTCTAGTCAAGGCTGATCAACCCACAGGGGAATCCCTAACCCAGACTGGGCCAATGAGATCATTACTCCCAGGAATCTGACATTTGCCCCAATTAAAAACAGATATCGAATTTTTAGAGCTGAGTAATTATGATACACAGCCTCTAATATGGCCCCCGTTGTTCGCCTTCTTCTAGTATTCATGTCCTTATGTAATGCTTTCTCCTTGACTGTAGGCTGGATCTAGTGATTTTTCTAATAGACTATAGCACAAATAATAAGATGTCACTTCTGAGGTTTGGTTACAAAAAGATTGTGGCTTCTGTTTTGGGGGCTCTCTCTTGCTTTCTTTCTCACTTGCTCTGAGGGAATCTAGTTGCCATGTTGTGTACTGCCCTTTGAAGAGGCCATGTGTTAAGGAATTGCAGGTCTCCAACCAACAGGCAGCAAAGAACTAAGGCCCTCAGTTGAACAGCAAGGAACTGCGGCTCTCAAAATAGGTACTGAATTCTGTCAACAACCAGAAGAATGAGCAGGGAAGCGAATCCTTCCTCCGTTGGGCCTTCAGATTGACTGCAGCCTTGGCCAACAACTGAAACCTTGTGAGAGATCTTAAGCCAGGGGGACCCAGCTTAGCTGCACCCATATTTCTGACCCTCACTTCCTCTTTCCAAATGTTTGTTTCTCTAGTCTTTCCTATGTAGCATTCCAACTGATCAGTTTTCTTAGTTCTCACCTCATTTTCCTGTGTTTCATCATCAAGAGTTTCCCCATGAGTTCTGGCATTTAACTCATTTGGTTTGCTTTCCTGGAAATTGTCACTGGGCTGGGCGTTTTTGTGATATGCTGTAGCAAGGATTCCTATTAATGGCACCCAGAATCCTTGGTTTTGCCTCCTTCTCCAGGTCAGACCTTTGTATATCTTGACCTTCAACAACCTGGACACTTGAAAAGCTGCTGCTTCACGAAATATGGGAACATGTGAGTCAGTCTGCCTGCCTAGCAGACCTCTGCCTAGGTAGCTGATATATTTATTCTCTTTGAACTATTTCTGAGTACCTGGCCTGATCTCTTTAATCTCTTTCTTCCAGGTTTAGCTTCTCTTTGCCGTATTATCTTGTACCCTTTTGATCCATTTCATCTTTTACTGGACTAAAACTAATGGCCTGCAGTATTGTCATTTTCCTTCAAACTCTCTGCCTTACCCCACCCCATTCACCAGATGGAAGCAATGCTCTGTGTCTCGGTCATTTTTTATCTAGACTCTATGGGTGGGCTCTAACTCAGTTTCGTATCACACTCGCTTCCCATGATGGATGTGCTAGTTTTGACAGTAGTTGAATACATCCAGCTGGCTCATGTATGTAACTACATTTTTTACCATATTTTGTGGTGTAGAATTTGCGTCTGCTCTTGTTCATTTCTCTTTGTATAATTTTTGGTTGTACATTTTCACATGTTCATGTGTGTATTTTTCTGTGAAGCGTTTTGGTCTAGCCCTAAAATACTACCTAAACTTACTTCAGAGTAGAGGAGGGATTGTCCAGTGTGTTTTCTCATTTTTCACCTTAGGTTGTCAGTCCCTTTAGATTGCTAAGCATGTGACTTTTCCTTTAATTGCCAAATTCAGTACCTTTACTCTACTTACTCAGGTCAAAAGATTGTAATCTTGACCGCACTGCTATTAATATCTATCAAAAACATTGAAAAAAGGAATATTTATGAGGTATTTCCTAAATAATCTTCCGTGTTTATTTTCTCTAGTAGTTTTAATCATTTTAGAGAATCTGATGAAAGCTATATATATTTTCTCCAGATGTGCGTGTAAGCCTCATTTATCTGTTGCTGTTTATCATACCACCTCAAAACTTAGTGACTTAAAACAACTGTTGATTATTTCTCATGATTCCATGGGTCATGGACAGCTCCTCTGTTTCATGGGATGTCATCTGGCTTATTCCCATAGTTGCATTCAGCTGGGATCTTAGCTGGGGCTAGAATGCCTAGGATGTGGCATTCACATGTCTGGGGTCTATTTGGTGGCTCTTGGGTAAGGTGCCCTGGTTGTTTTCCACATGACCTCTCTGAATGAAAACAAGCTGCTTCTTAAGAGATTGACCTAGATCTGGCCCAGCTTCCTTCTGTCACATTCTATTAATCAAAGCAATCATAAGGCCAATGAAGATTTAAAGAGAGAGGAATAGACTTTATTTCTTGATAGGAAAAATACTATGTACTATAGGAATGAGAGAAATGGTTAGAAATTTGAAAATGCTCATGGTAGATTATCTTTGGTTTCATATTCAAAAGGCAATGAATCTAATTCACCATATTAATAGAATTAAAAACCGCCCATATGATCATCTCAATAGATGCATGCAGAAAAAGAATTTGGCAAAATCCGACATCCATTTATTTAAAAAAAAACCCAAACTTTCAGCAAACTATGAGTAGAAGGAAACTTCCTCAGTCCAATAAAGAACATCTATGAAAAACTGACAGCCAACATCATACTCAATGGTGAAATATTAAACGCTCCCTAAGACTGGAAACAAGACAAAGATAGGTGCTCTCATCACTTCTAGTCATCAAGAATGAACTCCTGATTTTTGATACTCTAAATTCTGTCTCTGAATTAAGCTAGATCATCAAAGATCTACTTGCCTGGACTGCACTGTATAAACTTCTGGTGGAATCACCTTTTTTTTTTTTTTTGGCTGGTATGTACTCTGGTGTGATGCCACAGTCTATATTAAAAAAATAATATAAGACTCAGCAGTATGCTAACATAACACTGCTGGTGGGAGTGAAAATTCTTATTATCAAATAGAATCTGGCAGCATATTAGAAGAATACTCACTGTGACTAGTTTTTTGGTACCAGAAATACAATGATGATCCAACATTAGGAAAGTTTTAAAATAATTCATCATAGGAGCACCTGGGTGACTCAGTTGGTTAAGCACCTGACTCTTGGTTTTGGCTCACTCATTATCTCAGGGTTGTGAGATTGAGCCCCCTTCAGGCTCCATGCTGAAGATTTTCTCTCTCCATCTCCCGTTGCTCCTCCCCCTCCTCTCTTAAAAAAAATAAATAAAATTAAGTAATTCATTATAATATGTTGAAGAAGAAAAATCATGTCACTCTCCAAATGTTACTGAAGATATTTAATAAAATTCAACATCCTTTCAGGGCACCTCGGTGGCTCAGTCAGGTTAAGTGACCAACTCTTGGTTTCAGCTCAGGTCATGATCTAGGGGTCATGGGATTGAGCCCTGTGTCAGGCTCCATGCTCAGTGGAGAGTCTGCTTGTCCTGCTCCCTTCCCCTCTGCTCCTCTCCCTACGCACTTTCTTTCTTTCTTTTTTTTTTCTAAGATTTTATTTATTTATTTGACAGAGACAGCCAGCGAGAGAGGGAGCACAAGCAGGGGGAGTGGGAGAGGAAGAAGCAGGCTCCTAGTGGAGGAGCCTGATGTGGGGCTCGATCCCAGAATGCTGGGATCACACCCTGAGCCGAAGGCAGACGCTTAACTAAGACTGCGCCACCCAGGTGCCCCTGCACTTTCTTTCTCAAATAAACAAACACACTAATAAATCTTAAAAGAATTCAGCATCCCTTCTGATAAAAATTCTTAACATATAAATAATATAGAAGTTCTGTATTTTTAAGGGATTTTATTTATTTGAGAGAGAGAGAGTGTGTGCATGAGCGAGAGAGCATGAGAGAGAGAGCACACAAGCAGGGGGGAGGGATAGAGGGAGAAGCAGGTTCCCCTCCGAACAGGCCTGATGCAGGACTTGATCTCAGGACCTTGGGGTCATGACCTGAGCCAAAGGCAGACGCTTAACTGACTGAACCACCCAGGTACCCCAGAAGTTCTGTATTGTTATGTATTTTTCCATATATTGATAAAAACTTACATATATTTTGTTTATAATTTCTCAAGGCCAAAAGCTACATTCCAATTAAAGATAGAAAAAAGGATAGGATAAACATCATAGCCACCATTATTATTTTTTATTTTTTAATATGAAGGAATTAATACATAGGGGAGAATTATAAAATTTATATGATACTCAAGAAAAATATTTACTTTTTGTCAATTTTTAATTTTTTATATTTTAATTATCTCAAGATTCTTAGAACCTCATAGATTAAGTAACAAGATAAAAATGTTTTAATATTAACAACCCAATTGAAAAGTGAGCAAATCTTGGGGCATCTGGGTGGCTCAGTCGTTAAGTGTCTGCCTTCGGCTCAGGGTGTGATCCCAGCATTCTGGGATCGAGCCCCGCATCAGGCTCCTCTGCTGGGAGCCTGCTTCTTCCGCACCCACTCTCCCTGCCTGTGTTCCCTCTCTCGCTGGCTGTCTCTCTCTCTCTCTGTCAAATAAATAAATAAAATCTTAAAAAAAAAGTGAGCAAATCTTAGACGTAGCGAACAGATTAGTGGTTGCCAGAGGTGGGAGGAGTGGGGTCATAGGTGGTCAAAATGGGTGAAGGTAGTCAAAAGGTATAAATTTCAAGTTCTAAATAACTCATGGCGATATAACATGCAGCATGGTAACTGTACTTAAGAATACTCTATTGAATATTTGAAAATTGCTAAGAGAGTAGGTCTTAAAAGTTCTCATCACAAGAAAAGATTTTTAAATATATATGGTGACAGATATTAACTAGACTTATTGTGGTGATCTCTCTGCAGTATGTATGAATATCAAATCATTATGTTGTACACCTGAAACTAATATAGTGCTATATGTCAATTATATGTCAATAAAAAATTATTACACTAAAAAAAGTAAACAAAGGACTTGAATAGACACTTCTCCAAAGAAGATATCCAAATGGCCAATTAGCACTTTAAAAGATACTGAACATGAGGCACCTGGGTGGCTTAGTCGGTTGAGCATTTATCTGACTCTTAATTTTGGCTTGGGTTATGGTCTTGGGGTCCTGGGATTGAGCCCTTTGTTGGGCTCTGCGCTCAGCACAGTCTGCTTGTCCCTCTCCCTCCTCCCATTTGCTCACTCTCTTTCTTTCTCTTTTTCTCTCAAATAAAAATAAATAAATAAATAATAAAAGATATTGGGGCACCTGGGTGGCTCAGTTGGTTAGGTATCTGCCTTCAGCTCAGGTCATGATCCCAGGGTCCTGGGATCGAGCCCCATTTCAAGCTCCCTGCTCAACGGGGAGTCTGCTTCTCCTCTCAGCTCATGCTCTCTCTCCATCTCTCAAATAAATAAAATAAAATAAATTTATTTAAAATTTATCTGTAGCACTGTACTTTATGTTAAAGGATTTTTTTTTTAAAGATTTTATTTATTCATTTGAGAGAGAGAGAGTGAGCAAGACAGAGAGAGAGAGAGCACGAGCTGGTGGGGAAGGGCAGAAAAAGAGGGAGAAGCAGACTCTCCGCTGAGCAGGGAGCCCCACTTGGGGCTCTAGCCCAGGACCCTGGGATCATGACCTGAGCTGAAGGCAGATGCTTAACTGAGCAATTCAGGCACCCCAATAGCAGTTTGTAATTGAGAAAATATAATACTAAAAAGTTTAAGATCTCATTCCTGAAGCTTTACAAACTGTTTAAAAATGCTGAGTCATCTTCAGTCAGCTTCTGTTTATGTTCTATTTGGTATCCATTTATTCATTTTTTTCCAGTTTATTTTTGTTCTGTGTTTAATTTTGGATGAGTTTTATTGTTTGTCTTAAATTCATGAATCTTTTCTTCTGTGGTGTCTAATTTACTGTTAAGCCCATTTTTTATCTCAGATATGTTTTTCACCTCTAGAATTTTTATTTGGATTTTTCCCCATATCTCTACTTAAAACTCATCCACTTTCTTGAATATATGTAATATAACTTTTGAGGTTCTTGTATACTAACACATTAATGAATCTGTAATTTATTCTAATAGAAATAATTTCAAAACTATAAATAATATTACTAATATGATTACTGAAAACAGCTTATTTTTTGGATTTCCTTTTTTAGGATCTCTCTGGATATATAATCAAATTACTCTTTGTTAAAGTCAGGTGAAATAATTCTGAATTAACTTTTTAGTTAAGGTACAACTTGATACTTGGTTAAATTGCTTTTAATTTTTAGAGATTTTTCCACCTTGGTTTAAATCTTTATTATAATTATGTAATGCAATTACATGTTTCTATAGTCAAATGATACAACAAATACGTTCAAAGTTTAGTTAGACCATGTTCCCTCCCCTGCAGGTAACCATATTTTTCAGCTTTTGGTTTATACTTTGTTTAGATTGTGGTGAAATATATATAACATAAAGTTTACCATTTTAATCCTTTCATTTATTTATTTACTATTTTTTTTAATAATTTATTTTTTTAAGTCATTTCTATACCCAGTGTGGGGCTTGAACTTACAACGCCAAGATCAGGAGTTGCATGCTTTATGGACTGAGCCAGCTGGGCACCCCATTTTAACCCTTTTAAAGTACAATTTAGTGGCATTAAATAGATTCTCATTGTTGTACAAAATCACAACTTTTCATCTCCAGAAAAAAATTTTTAAGTTTATCTTTTTTAGTTATCTCTGCACCCAACATGGGGCTCAAACTCATGCCCCGAGATGAAGAGTATTCTCTTGGTCTTCTAACTGAGCCAGTCAGGCACCCCTCAAGAACTTTTTCATCTCTGCACACTGAAACTCTGTATCTGTTAAACAATAACTTCCTATTTTATCCTTCCCCCTAGCTCCTGATAACCACTATTCTACTTTCTGTCTCTTTGAATTTGATTATTGTAGGTACTTCATGTAAATAAAATCAGACAATATTTGTCCTTTTGTGTCTGGCTTATTTCACTTAGCTTAATATTTTCAGAGTTTATCCATGTTGTCGTGTGTGTCAGAATTTCATTTCTTTTTAAGGTTGAATAATATATTGTATGTACATACTATATTTTGCTTATCCATTTATCTGTCAATGGATATTAGTGTTGCTTCTGACTTTTGGCTATTGTGAATAAAGCTGCGAGGACATAGGTACACAAATATCTGTCTGAGTCACTGCTTTCAGTTCTTTTGGGTATATACCCAGAAGTGGAATTCTGAGATCATATATCTATGGTTAATATTTTTGAGGAACTGCCATACTGCTTTCAGTTGTTTTTTAAATCACACAAAAAAATATGTGCTCACGGGTTTTAACATATTTTATATGGTTCAATCCACTGCAGTCACTATTATTTTCAATGCTCACATTTGTACCATCAGTGAGAACCCCTTCTACTTGACTTCTGTATCCTTTTTTTTTTTTTTTTGACTTCTGTGTCCTTTTGATATAAATTTGTCTTTGATTATCTTCCTTGCTTTCTGGAATGAGAAAATATTTGGGGCTGAACTTGCATATTTTCTGCTCCAGGCTTGAACATTTCTAAAACACTGATTCCTTTTAGTGGAAAATAATATTTAAAGACCACCATCTGAGTGGTAGGGGTACTCATTCCTACATTGGTCCTAGGCCTTTTCAGTGGACAAAATTATAGAATTTTTCATAATAGAAAAAATATAACAAATACATACTGTTATTTACAAGTAAAATTAGGATTGTAGGGCTTTTATTTTTTTTATTTTATACTTACCTCTTTTATCCTACACTTTACTCATTCAGCCAATAATCATTGTACATACATCTACCATATTCCTTATATTTTGCTAGGTGCTGAGAGTGTACACTAAAAACTTGTATTTGATCTAATTTCCACATTGTTTTTTATCTGTATAAGTGAAGCCTTTTACTTCCCCCCCCCCCCAAAATCTATTCTCATTGGCTTCTAAACTGCTGAGCAGTATTGGATTGGCTATAAAGCTAGTTGATCTTGGCTTATTTCTTATTTTTCATTATTTCCATTAACTTAAACTGGGATTCCAGTAACTGTAATAGTATTACACCCCATTGTTGGCAATGTCAAAGGAAAAACAGATTAAATAGACTACAAATACCAAAAAAGGACTTCATCACGACTGGATATTATCCTAGAACAAGAGAGTGTGATAGCACAAGACAGTTTGCTGTCCTTGGGTCCTTAGCCTTTTGGTCAGTTGGACTGGCAGCTGAACTCTATCATTGAGGAAACCATTGGTCCAGAACTGTTCCTCTCGCTATGTTGGTGCTGATGCCTATAACTGCAGTATTAGTTTTATTCTTTGAAGTTATTGGCCCATATAAAATAAAATATATTTGGACAGTTAAAATTCAGATATCTAACACATTAGAGTGAATAAATATATCAGGCTTTTCTATTGTGACATTTAGCTGAAAGTAAGTTTGGAAAGAAGTAGAAACTAGGAAGCAATTGCTTGGAGACAAGATGTCTTTTGAGAACCCAGGGCAGAGGAAACATCATGGCACTAGACACATGCCAAGATTATACTGTATGAAAATAAACTTAAGACATGATAATGCATTTGGAATATTCACCATTTTATGTTAGTCATGAGACTTGGCAGGTAACTAGACCTTTGGCTGGTATTAGTAAATATCAATTCTAAAGAGTACTAGGAGTTTAAGTAACATAGTGGAGTTAAAAATTAAGAAGAGCATGGATGTTATCTAATGGCAATTTTTAGTTATTTTGTATTTTATGAATAAGTTTTATAATATACTAAAATTTAAATGAGATAAGTCACTTCATAGTACATGTATAAACCACAGTCAACAGTTATTCTTTCTTCTCAGAACTCAATACATGAATTTCAGACACCCAAATAGAAAACACAAGACTGAATTCATTTAAGACAGGGAATACTTTATTCAGACCCATCAGAGAAATGGACAGCTTGGGTCTGTAACAAAGCGTTGTGTTTTAAAGCATAGGTCAGTAATTGTATATGAGAGTATACACTGCTACATACAAATTAACTGATCAGAGCACAACTTTTCAATGTTCAAAACAGAATAAGCTTCCCTGTAAAAGCAGCACCTTTGTGACATTAACTTTAGTATTCCTCTCCTTCTTCTTCACCCTCTCCTTCAACAGAATCCACACCAACCTCCTCATAATCCTTCTCCAGGGCAGCCATGTCCTCACGGGCCTCAGAAAACTCTCCTTCCTCCATGCCCTCCCCCACATACCAGTGAACAAAGGCACGCTTGGCATACATCAGGTCAAACTTGTGGTCCAGGCGAGCCCAGGCCTCAGCGATGGCTGTGGTGTTGCTCAGCATACACACAGCCCGCTGCACTTTGGCCAGGTCTCCGCCAGGTACCACAGTGGGAGGCTGGTAATTAATGCCCACTTTGAAGCCGGTGGGGCACCAGTCCACGAACTGGATGGTACGCTTGGTCTTGATGGTGGCAATGGCAGCATTGACATCTTTGGGAACCACATCGCCACGGTACAACAGGCAGCAAGCCATGTATTTACCATGGCGAGGGTCACATTTCACCATCTGGTTGGCTGGCTCAAAGCATGCGTTGGTGATCTCTGCTACAGAAAGCTGTTCATGGTAGGCTTTCTCAGCAGAGATGACGGGGGCATAGGTGGCCAGAGGGAAGTGGATGCGGGGATAGGGCACCAGGTTGGTCTGGAATTCTGTCAGATCAACATTCAGGGCTCCATCAAATCTGAGGGAAGCAGGGAGGGAGGACATAGTCTGGCTAACAAGGCGGTTAAGGGGGGCTGGGTAAATGGAGAACTCCAGCTTGGACTTCTTGCCATAATCGACAGAGAGACGTTCCATCAGCAGGGAGGTGAACCCGGAACCAGTTCCCCCTCCAAAGCTGTGGAAAACCAAGAAGCCCTGAAGACCTGTGCACTGGTCAGCCTGTTAGAAAAAAGGAAGAGAGAAAACATATTAATATATTATTGCTCTTTGCAATATATAAGTAAATATATTTTTACTTTTCATACAATTCCAAGGATACAGGTCTTATTTTGACAAGAAATGCTTTTAAATACATGTAGACCTTCCTAGAATTACTAAGCATTTCTTAATTAAAAAAAAAAAACCATAAAGGAATAGTTTACCTCGCTCTATTACATTTTAATTCTGTGTTTGAGATGAAAAGAACAGATTTCAAATGTCTTTCTTAGGATCACTGTTTACTTTGTTCTTGAGAATAAACATACCAGCTTCCGGATTCGGTCCAAGACGAGGTCAATGATCTCCTTGCCAATGGTGTAGTGCCCACGGGCGTAGTTGTTGGCAGCATCTTCCTTGCCTGTGATGAGCTGCTCAGGGTGGAAGAGCTGGCGGTAGGTGCCAGTGCGAACTTCATCTGGAAAAGGAAAACAAAGCAGCCGCCCATCACTCACCGCCTGCACAAGCCTGCTCGACCCCAGGGTGTCCATGGAGCCTCAAGACAGACCCCCTGTCCCAGACCCCCGGGCGCTCACTGGGGTTACTGAAGCCAACTCACCAATGACTGTGGGTTCCAGGTCTACAAACACGGCCCTGGGCACATGCTTGCCAGCGCCCGTCTCACTGAAGAAGGTGTTGAAGGAGTCATCTCCTCCCCCGATGGTCTTGTCACTTGGCATCTGGCCATCGGGCTGAATGCCGTGTTCCAGGCAATAGAGCTCCCAGCAGGCATTGCCGATCTGGACACCAGCCTGGCCGACGTGGATGGAGATGCACTCACGCTGTGAGAAGGAAAAGAGGAAAATTGTAAAATTAGGTTATGTTAGCATTTTAAATTTTCAGTAAATTTTTGAAAATATTTCTAATTATGTACAGGTATTCTTCAAGTTTGAGATTATCCCTAACTCCATAAAAATGATGAAGGAAAAGCACCTGCTACAAATGCTGCAGATGGGTGTGGTCTGAATAATGATGTTGCACTGTTTAACACATGTGCAAGCCCATTGTTTCCAGTCATGCTGGAATAGAAAATTTTTTGCATTTAAAAAATATTTAAAGCACAGATTTTATAAAATGAAGTAAATTAAATTTAATCATTAATTAATTGGAATCAATATTACTACTATCTTGCCTTTAAATAAGGAATGTCTTCTACATATGACTTGGTATTTTAACATGGACATCTGTGCTGCAGCTGAGGCTAGATGCCACACCCCTCTGCAGTCTATCTGCAGAATCCATTAGTACTAGGGGATTGGAAGCTAAACAAGGTCTGCCTCCTGCATTGCTGCATTGCTGCATTTGCTGTGCCTGGTACTAGCCTGTTCAGTCTTCTACATTATTTAACAGAGTAAGTTCTATTTCCAGAAACTGCCTACATGATCTCATTGTGCTATTCTGCCAGTTTTCCTTCTCTGACCCCGGCTGGAACCATATGCCTAAATTGAAATGAATTAATGTAGATGCACTAGAACAAAAGACAGCTGGACAGAGAGTATAGTTCTTTGTCTGCAGCATTTTCATTACTTAAAAAGAAGTCTTTCCAGAATCTTCTCCACTGCAAAAGACTGAAAAATTATTAGTATCTTTAAAACATCAGTTCCTAAATCAGAAAAATATCGGAGGACCTACTTAAGAATAAAAGCACGGTGAAAGGATAATGAAATATTTATTTAAAACAACAAAATAGTTTTTTCATTCTGAGACTCTCTACTCACCACAGAATATTCATACTTATCACGTTCAATAAGAGATTTTCTTCTCTATGGTCTTTATGGCTACAACTTTCATTGTCTATCCATTGTCTAGTCACTGACATATGGGCGGGGGTGGGGTGGGGGTGGGGAAGGGGAAGGGCGTTTCCCTGGGTCCTGGGCGTTAGGGTACCCTGGCTCTCAAAGTGGGCTTTTTCTCTTGCCGAACGTGCAGCTAGCACACAGAGACAGACGGACACACAAGACAGACACACACACTCCAGTCGGGGCGGGGTGGCCCCAGACCAGACTTTAAAGGGCTTGTCAAGAGAACTGTGATTTTGCATCTCAAGAAAAAAATATTTCATCTAAGTTTTAACAGTGAATGAAAAACCTTTTAACGCCTACAGTTCCACAATGATGAAAGGCTTTTAATAAGTCTTCTGACAGAGGAGGTTTCGTGAGGGCGAACCCCGCCCAGTGGCTCTCAGGCCAGAGAAGCCAGAAACAAACAACTCCGCCCCTGCGCCGCCCTGACGCCGGCTGCCAGGGGCTCCAACAGAAACTAACCATTTTTTCCCCGTTAATATACGGGTATCTTTCTAAAATGCCCACGAACCGTGGAGGGATCTTTTTATACTAACCCAAGGTTCCGCTTTGTCCCTGTCCTTTCCCCCTCCCCCCTTCCCAGCTACACCCATGAGCCCGGGTCTTTTTGGACGGCTGCTTCTCTCGCTCCCCCCGGTAACAACGCCACGAAGAAAAGCCTTTCCGAGTCACACGAATACCGTGCGCACATACGCTGGGGCCGAGCAGGCGACGCCACGACCGCCTTTCGCTGCCCCAGACCCTTTCGTCACCGACAGATGGGCAGCTTGCGGCTCGGAGGAGCTCAGATAACAAGTACCCGCTCTGCGCCGCCTTTGTTCTTCGCTACGGTTCTGCGGCGCCCCGGGCGCAGTTCTGCCTGGGCGCCTGCACCCCGCACTGCGGCGGCGACCGGGCTCGAGGATTTGGGACAGCAGAGCTGAACCTCGCAAACAAAGCATAAAGGCTACCCTTACCCAAAGATGTCGTAAAGGAAAAAGGGCTTAAGATTTTCCAAGTAGATCTTGGGGGACTGACCCCACCCAATGGACACAAAGGGCCAGAGAAAGAAGATTCTTACCATGGTTGCTGCTTTGCGTCTGCCGGGCAGATGGCGGAGAGGAAGAGGAGAGGTTGTTGCTTCTTACAGCGCGACTCTTAGGCGGTCGATGTAAGAGAACCTGAGGCACATGGGCGGATGCAGCTCCCTATATACAACTCGGTCACCATGGGGATGGGCTGGGGCCTTTTCCTGTTGGTCCAGACCCCTCGGTCTGCCCGGAGAAGCCACGACAGAGAGTGGTGATTGGTGCAAGCAACATGGGATGAGGTAATCTCTCCCCCACCCCCTTTTCCCTAGCATCCATAGACTGTTTGCATCCTTCAGACAAAGAGACTGTGCAAAAACAGTCAGCCGAGCATAGCAATGTAGGTTTTCCCCAACACTTATATCGCAGATTTTGTGTTAAGATGAAATATTTAATGGAAAATTACTCCCAGCCCTTCTCTCAAAGTATACTAAATTCTGCCACATTCGATGAGGCTTCAACATCTCTAATTGCTTTACAGATAAAGTAGGAGAGAAGATGAGAACGATGCTTAAAATGGCATGGGTAAATGTGATTTCTTTTTTAATATAAAAAAAGGCTCAATAATAGAGCCATCCAAAATGGTTTTTCAGGTTCAAGTAATTTATCTTCAGACCTTCTTTTGCACCCCTCCCCCAAATAGCTAAACGAAAAGGGAAGATGGAAGAAAACCATACTAAATATGGAAGCACACAAGTAGTTCTAACATACTGATAATTAAGATCTAAGAAACATACCATAGTTAAATAGTCTACTAGAAATATTCCTTTATCAGAAGTCTACATACTATGTTTTATGTAGTGTACTGTTCCTTAAAATGAATCGTCTTTCCTGATACAGAATTGAGAAAATACAAAGAGTTCAGAAGCTAGAACTATTACCTGGTCCATGCAGTTATATTTTGCATTGTTCTTTTTTTTTTTTTTTTTCTGGAAAGAGAAGAATAACTAAGACATCAAATTAAAAAGGAGAGCTGTATAATGTAAGGAAGAAGACCATTTTGTAATTTTGTCTCCATCCACAGGCAACTATGTCAGCTCAATAACTACATTTGTTTTTCATGTAGTTCTTGGGTGAATTCAGTAAATCTTCTCAGAGATTGGGCTTCTAACTGTGGGAATTGGAGCCAGCCTCACACCGTTGCTATTCAACTAGAGACTCTGGGGGTTGCTCAATTGCCTCTTGGGACAAAAAGGCTTTGCTTTCACCCCTAGGAAATGGATTGCAGTAACATTCTTTTGCTATTTGGAAAGGCTGTTATTATCAGCAAGGATGGGCTATGCAGAATAAGACTCTGGACTGATTACCACCTGACGTTGCTAATGAAATTTCAGAGGTAAAGAGGTTTGTTGTGACCACCAAAGTTGAAAATTTCTATTTTGGCAGACGATTTTCATGTTCGGTTTTCAGCAACAGATTTTCAGGGTCTGCGGCACCATTTACAGAGCTCTGCAGAGCCCATTCATTCCTGCTGGGCAGGCAGGCAGAGCAGGCGTGGGAGGGAGGGACTTGAGACAGCTGCTGCAGGTTGTGGTGTGACAATGGCTGCCTTGAATTTTTCTAGCCTGCTCTCGGTAGCTCTGCTTTACTTGTTCAAGTTTGCTGCAGTAGTCTCCCTAGAAAAGATAAAGCCCAACACAAAAATAATTTTATCTACTTCTTGCACATTTCATAGGAAACACAATCTTCAACATCATCTTATCTCCATCCCTTTAGCAAATAAAAGTATATATTAGTAAAAAGACAGGAGAATTAAGGACAACTTGAATATTTCTTTCTGCATCTAGAAGTACATTTAATAAAAATAAGAATTAAATGGCATTTAGGAGTATAAGGATTTATAAGGCGCTCATTGAAAATACTTCTTATGAAATTTTAATAGTCAAATAAATGAAATGCTGCTGGATCATGGTAAAGTGTACAAATCTTTCCTTATGGAATGAGAGGCACAGTCTTGAATTTTATTTTCTTTACAATATAAAAGAAATATGTCATTTCCCCAGTAGTCTCCGTTCTTTATGCAGTTTACAGAGGATTAAATATAAGAGAGGCGTGTTCGTGCAATTGATTCTTTGTAATTCTATCTCAGAGCTATTCTGTTCCTTATGCAAATGAGGATTTTTTTCTCCCCTTGGGCATAAGTAACAATAAGATCTAGGTCAGAAATAGATTATTTGAGCACTGATAATCTTAAATATATAAATGGGAGAGCAGAGGGAAATAACGAATCTGTTCTTTTTTCTCTCGTTATCTCACTTAATAGCATGCAAACTATTAAAAAAATTTTTTACTAGTTCACCTCTTATTTTTTTCTGCCAATTTCTTTAATTTACATAAATATACATGTGTAAGTATTCTACTAATAAGTTCATTCTGTCCACAGTAAGATTAGCATGAAACATCTTTTCTTTTATATTTGTAGAATTTAAATAATTTATGTGTGTATGTACATCTCTTCTCTATTAAAATGTGAATCCCAGTCCCTGGCAAAGTGCCAAGCATACACTAAACATTATACACATTTTTGTTGAATTAAATGAATGGTTTCTCTCTGTGCATATTTTCATTAACTACTATAATGCCTGATAATTTAAAGGTATTTAATACATATTTTGCCTTTTTTATTCAATAAGCATTTACTGACTGTCTACAGTGAGTCCTTGACCTTCCTAGATAGTGTGAGTAATTCAGAAGTAGTAGCATGGTCTCTTTTCTCTAGAGTATTCCAATCTAATTGAAGAAATAAAACAAGTACATGTATATAGGAGAACATCATGTGTTTGTGGGTATAGGGAGAGGAGCTGTGTAGAATCCGTTGCGTGACCCCATGTATTATACCTTATGTAGGAAACAAGAAAGTTGTCCAACACTTTTTTCTTCCTACTTCTTCACCTCCCATTTATCCCTAAATCCATTCAATCTGGATTCTGCTCTTACCACTCCTTGAAACCAAATGCCCTCCATGGTTGTTGCTAAATCCACTGGACACTTTTTAGTTCTTGTTGACCTGTGATAAGCTTTGTCACAGTTTATATATTATCTCTTTCTTGGAACACTTTCTTCCCTTGTCCTCAGAAAGTCTACCTTTTTTGGGTTTCTCTCTTACATTTTTTGTTTCTTCTCTGTCTCTGCTGGTTCTTCCTCCTATCCCAATCTTTAAATGTTGGAGTTTCTCAAGGTTCAGTCCTAGACTCTTTCCTCATTTTATTCTATATGATCTTAGTCACTCCTCGTAGATGGTAAGTGCATTCGTTCCCAAGGCTTCAAATCCTTTTTATATGCCCACACGTCTTAACAACTCCTCTTAGTTCCAGATTGTGTAGTAAACTTCTAGTCTCTGGCTGGGTTTCTCATAGGTATCCCAAATTGAACTAGTTATCTTCTCATAAATATGCATCTCCTACAATGTTCTGTTGCTCAGTAAATGGAGCAGCATACATCTGGTTTCTCAAATCAGAAGTGAGAATTACTCTTGATATCTCCCCCTTCTTTCCTGACCACCATGGAATCAGTCATTAAGTCCTGTTAAGTCTACCTCCTAAATCTCTCTCAAATCCTGTTCTTTTCTCTCCATCTCAACTGCCTCCATTCTTGTAAGTACATCATCTTTTGCCTGGACAACCTCAACACCCTCCTAGATTTTCTATATGCTTGCTCCTACTTCCACCCTGTTCAGTCTTCACTCAACAGCCAGGGTGATCTTCTACATCTCACAGATCGCGTCACATAATACAGATCACGTCACTCCACTGCTTAAAGCAGATCAATGTGCCTGTTAGTTTTAAGATGAACATCCCAAATCCTTAATATGGCTGCTTTAATTCCATAATGGAAGTAAATCTTATACTTAAAAACCTGTAAAAGGACATATTGATTTAAAATTGTGTTAAAATTATGGGGTGCCTGGGTGGCACAGCAGTTGGGCGTCTGCCTTCGGCTCAGGGCGTGATCCCGGTGTTGTGGGATCAAGCCCCACATCAGGCTCCTCCGCTATGAGCCTGCTTCTTCCTCTCCCACTCCCCCTGCTTGTGTTCCCTCTCTCGCTGGCTGTCTCTATCTCTGTCGAATAAATAAATAAAATCTTTAAAAAAATAAAATAAAATAAAATAAAATTGTGTTAAAATTGAGATAATTTCCTGAGAGTTGATTTTGATAGGGAGGAGGGAGGCAAAGGAGTTATAAAAGCTAGATAGTCACTTTATAATTGTTATGCTATAAAATTATGTTTTATTCATTTTTTATTTATGAAATTTTTATAATAAAAAATTTAACAATATAAACCCATGAGTTCATAAAGATACTCCACAAAGGAAAAATAAAAATAGAAAAAAGTGAATTAAAAATAATCATCTGATACCATTGCACCACTGGAAGTAACTAGGGCACCAACTCTATACTCTACACATTGGCAATCAAATAAATAAAGATTTGAGGGGCACCTGGATGGCTCAGTCATTTAATAGTCCAATTCTTGATTTCAGTTCGGGTCATGATCTCAGCATCATGAGATCGAGCCCTACGTCGGGCTGCACGTCTGCTTAAGATTCTCTCTCTCTCCCTCTGTCCCTCCCACCCTGCCCCTCTAAAAAAAAATAAAAAATAAAAATAAAGTACTTCAGGAAAGAAAAAAAGGGGAGAAATGATAGATAAAGATTGTGGCAAAACTCTTGATAATTGTTAAATGTTAATGATGTGTATATGGAGTTCATTATACTGTTTTCTCTATTTTTGGGTATGTTTGAAAATTTCTTTCTTTCTTTAAGATTTATTTGTCAGAGAGAGAGAGAGAGAGTGCATAAATGGGGGAGTGGCAGGCAGAGGGAGAAGCAGGCTCCCCACTGAACAAGGAGCCCAATGTGGGACTTGCCTCCAGGACCCTGGGATCACAACCTGAGCTGAAGGCAGACGCTTAATTGACTGAGCCACCCAGGCGTCCCTGTTTGAAAATTTCTTAATAAATTAAGAATTTCTTGGGGTGCTTGGGTGGCTCAGTCATTAAGCGTCTGCCTCTAGCTCAGGGAGTGATCCCGGCATTCCGGGATCGAGCCCCACATCAGGCTCTTCCACTGGGAGCCTGCTTCTTCCTCTCCCACTCCCCCTGCTTGTGTTCCCTCTCTCGCTGGCTGTCTCTGTCTAATAAATAAATAAATAAATCTTATAAATTAATTAATTAATTAAGAATTTCTTGATAAAATAAGTACTAAAAAGAGGAAATTGTGGATGCTGAAGACAATTTCTATCTATCACAATTTATTCTGTACTAGATTGAATAGAAAGTTATAGAAATTTCAAAAGAAGGAAAAAGTCCTTATATTAGAGCTATGGTTTATCATGGAAGTCTTCACTCAGCATGGTGGCTCATAACCAAATGGGACAGGAGTGGAGTGAGTACTTTAAACAGCGAACATCATATTGGCAAAGACATAGTATGATGTTGATCTCGCACCTGTACAAGGGAGAGCACAAATGTTCTCAGTTTGGGCATGCAAAGGCATGGTGGGTGATGTGCTATATGAGGGGAGTGGAGCCAGGTAATGAAGCATTTTGGACTCTGGTTGGTCTGAAGAAGGAATGTGGGCTTGAGTCCCTAGGCAATGTGAAGCTTTTGTATTCTAATAGAAAAGAGTGAACATTTTAATAAAATCAATATTAATACATTAATTTTTATAAAATTCATATTAATATATTAATGTTTATAAAATTAATCTATAATATTAACCTGACAGCGAAGTGGTGAGAGTGGCATGGCTAAGGAGGTTATTGCAATAATCTGAGAAGGTCTCAGACCTTCCTAATTACAGGGGGAATGGTTAGAAAGGGGATAATAGAAGAGACCATCCAAAGGAAGAATCCCAGTGGTGATGGGCTGACCATGGGGCAAAAAGGAGAGAGTAAAAATTAACCCTTAAAGTTTTGAACTTCGTGAACTAAGGGCATGAAATGGTAGTGGTGCTCTTTATGAAAATAGGGAAGTTGATGGGGGTTCCTGGCTGGCTCAGTCCATGGAGCATGCAGCTCTTGGTCTCAGGGCTGTGAGTTCAAGCTCCACGCTGGGTATAGAGCTGAAAGAAAAGAAAAGAAAAGAGAAAAGAAAAGAGGAAAAAAGAAAAGAAAGAAAGAAGAAAGAAAGAAAGAAAGAAAGAAAGAAAGAAAGAAAGAAGAAAGAAAGAGAAAGAAAGAAGGAAAGAAAGAAAGAAAGAAAGAAAGAAAGAAAGAAAGAAAGAAAGAGGAAAGAAAGAAAGAAAAAAGAAAAGAAAAGAAAGAAAATAGGGAAGTTGAGAAGGGATACAAGTCTGACCAGGAAATGCATCTATGTGTGTGTGTGTAGTGTGTGTGTGTGTGTGTGTGTGTGTGTGTGTGTGTGTGTGTGGTGGGGGCTATCAGTTGACGTAGTCTTAGAGTTGAATGTTACACAGTTTGAGGTGATAGAGGGATTGATGGCAGAAGTCTTGGAAGCACTGGGAATCTGAGAAAGGTAAGGAGTAGGGGGGTGAAGATGCATATTTGAAGCCTAATGACAACAGCATTACATGCTGGCCGTATGGTATGAGAATAGAATTTTCCAAGTATGACCCAGAATTTCAATGGGAAACACAATTCCTGTGCATGCAATTATGTTCACCACATGAAAAGCTTTTGTCTTTTTCTTCTTTATTTTGAAAACTTTTTATTGAAGAATATCATACATACATACATTTTTACCAATCGCTAATGTACAATTTGATGAAATTTTGCAAGCTTGACATTATTACTAGTGTCACCAGCATGCAGATCAAGAAACAGAACATTATCGCTATCTGCGAAGGCTCCCCCTTGTACCTCTACCCAGGCATAATCTGCTCTCAAGGGTATTACCCACTGGGGTGCCTGGATGCCTCATTTGGTAAAGTGGCCGAGTCTTGATTTCTGCTCAGGTCAGGATCTCAGGGTCTTGGGCTAGAGCCCTGCATTGGGCTGCAAATTTTCCTGAAGTTGTAATTTACACTCCCACTAGTAGTGTAGGAGACTTCTGCTTCTCATCCTCTTTCATTGTAGCCATTCAGGAGAGTTTATAGTATAGTATCTGTCACATTGTGACTAACTAATGAGGTTGACACCTCTTCATGTGTTTATTGTCCATTTAATATCCTCTTTGGTGAAATGTCTGTTCAAGGCTCTTTCATATTTTCTCATGGATTGCCTGTCTTTATCTTAGTGTTTGGTTGGAGTATATTATATATTATGAATAAGAGTCCTTTGTTGGGGCGCCTGGGTGGCACAGCGGTTAAGCACCTGCCTTCGGCTCAGGGCGTGATCCCGGCGTTATGGGATCGAGCCCCACATCAGGCTCCTCCGCTGTGAGCCTGCTTCTTCCTCTCCCACTCCCCCTGCTTGTGTTCCCTCTCTCGCTGGCTGTCTCTATCTCTGTCGAATAAAAAAAAAAAAAAA
>NW_024425119.1:39641936-39699630 GCF_017311325.1 Ursus maritimus
AAAAAAAAAAAAAAATAGAGTCCTTTGTTGGATTTGAGGATTACAAAAAAATTTTTTTCCCACTCTGCAGCTTGCCTTTCACTCTCCTAATGGTGTCATTTGATAAACAGAAGTTCTTAATTTTAAGTAGTTCAGTTTATCATCTTTTCTTTATTGTTAGCATTTTTTAAAGATTTTATTTTTCAGTAATCTCTACACTCAACGTGGGGCTTGAACCTATAACCCCGAGATAAAGTGTTGCAAGCTCTACTGACTAAGCCAGCCAGGTGTCCCTACTGCTAGTGTTTTTTGAGTTGCATTTAAGAAATCTTTCCCTATCCACAAGGTCATGATTGAGATAGAATATATTCTTCTAAAGGATTTATTGTGTAACTTTTACATTTAGTTCCACAATACATATGGGAACTGATACTTTTGTGTGTGTTTGGTGTGAAGTAGAGATCAGACCTATTTTTTTCCCCATATGGATATATAATTGGTCCGGCACTATTTATGTATAAAACCATCCTTTCCCCACTGACGGCAGTGACACTTTTGTCATGAATTAAGTTACCATACGTATATATGGGAAGCCTCCTCTCACTAGCTCATACATATTTCAACTTCATTATTTTCTAAATTATTATAATCTTATTTAACCCAAGTAATTAACTCATAGGGATGATTATATGTTTCAAACATTTATTCATTTGTTTCTTCTTTTTGAAAACGCATATTGATTACCTACCAAGTTGCATATATTGGACCAGGCATAGTGTAGGGTAAATAGATGTTAATTTGGCTAAGATTTAATTAGCTATAATGCATTCTGATAAGTCGCAAGAAAGGACAGGGAATGTTCATTGGATACAGCAACAAGGAAATAAGTATATAGTAAGGCTTGGCACAAAAGACCTAAAACATGTTTCCTGGCCCAAGGAGTTCAAGGTCCAATGATTGAAACTGTTACTACAATACACTGTGTCAAGTGCTGTGAGAGAGAGAGGACAGTGCAGGAGCTGCCAACACAAAGAAATGTGTTACGTTTCCCAACTTCATCCCAGTATAGTGTTCACTGTCTCACACCACATCATTGCCTCTACCTCCTTCGTGAAATGATCGTGCCTCTCTGTCTCACACTGCCCTTCCTCATGCAAGTTTGAGTGTAAAAGGATAAATACAAGCAAGTAGATTTCTCTTAAATTCTCTAACAAAAACACATCTCAAACACTAAATTTAAATAAGGAGATGGACATGATTATTTTGACATGCTGAATTTATATTTGTCTTTACTTTAGGATTCAGTACTGATCAATGTATTGTGTGATTTGTATTGTGTATGGCGTTTAAAGACCATCTGTTGCGTTCACCTTGGCCAAATTCCACCGTTAACAGTTCAGGTAAGACTATGGCCCACATGTGAATTCAGAATTTTATTTAAAGCTAAACATTAGGAGTGCTTGGGTGGCTCAGTCGTTAAGTGTCTGCCTCCGGCTCAGGGAGTGATCCCGGCGTTCTGGGATCGAGCCCCACATCAGGCTCCTCTGCTGGAAGCCTGCTTCTTCCTCTCCCACTCCCCCTGCCTGTGTTCCCTCTCTCGCTGGCTGTCTTAATCTCTGTCAAATAAATTTAAAAAATCTTTAAAAAAAAATAAAGCTAAACATTATCTTTCTCAAACTCTGGTCAACATAATGCAAATATATTATTAAATAATAGTTTTTCCTGGATAACAATGGTAAGAATTATCAGTGATTCTGGTAACTGAGTTTCATCTATTTTGGGAGGGACTTGGGTGTGTATAGCAGCGAGAAATGTTAATAAATTTTTATTCCATAAGTAAGACTTATGAAATAACAGAAACCTGTACTCTGTAATATTAAAAATATATCTCTGGCGTTGTAATATAATGCTTTGAGGTTCAGTCACTTACTGAAGCACTCTTTTGAACAACGTATTTGCGTCCTGAGATACACATTTTAATTTGTAATTTTGCTCTGACATATTGGGGAGTTGGTTCACCTAAGCCTATTGAGGAAATCTGACATTTGGAAAAAGGGGACAAAACTTAAAGAGGCTCAAAGGCATCCTGAGAGGAGAAGAAAGAGAAGGAATTGGAGAAGACGGTAGATAATCTCAGCTTTCCATAAAACGCAGTTTATCGTTTGGATGCATTTCATTAACCCAAATTACTCACACTCACAAGAATGCACTTTGCTTCCGTCCTACCCCTTGTTCCCCTTAAAGCCGATGGAAATTAGGTGGCAGACTGGGAAGGTTGCCATGGTGCACTGGCTACAGGGATTTGATAGTAGTCAAGAGAAGCTCCAGAGTCCCCTCCCCCAACCGTCCAAATGTGCGCTTTTTCTTTCAAATTCTTGTCTTAACTAATTCCATAGTATAGCTAAATCAGGGTGAGATTGATAAACTAGTGAACAACAGAACAGATGCATTTATGCTGTAAGAAGTAAAATACTCAGGAATTATAACTGGTCCGTTTTTATGTAAGCACTAGCCACACAAAATGTCAGAATTCACTTTTTAAACGACTTATACAACATGCTCTCATCTTCAGGACTTGTAGTTCTTTCTGGCTTTATCCCCTCGGATGACCTGCAGGTATCTCAATTCAGTATATCTAAATGGAATTAGTTATTTTTCTCCATTACCCTCTTTAGTATTCTGTGTTCTCAATTATTCTGTATTCTCAAGATCAGTTCATTGTCATCTTTCTAGTCTACCAAGTTAGATTAAAATAATAATAACCTTACATAATAATATAACCTTATCTAACTTTGAAATAATATTTCCTCTGTGCCAGGGGCTATTCTTAGCACTTTATGTATATCAACTCTTTGGAGGTAATCCCAACTGATCAGTAAATTCTATCAATTATATTTCAAATTGTCTTAGTAAGTATTTGCAGAATGAGCAAATGACTAATTTTCTAAAGCTTGACCAATTTTATTACCCCCAAAGGGGCTAGTTCAAGGGGAAGGTGTGGTAGACTATTTAAGACTCGGTCTTTGAAGCTTCTTCTTTAAGTATTACATCTATAAATCCAAGAGCCAAACTAGTAGAGAACCCTTTGTAACATATTAGAATCATCCTCTTCACTAGTGTTTCCTAAATGTGCTGAAGTAACTAGGGTGCTAGTTAGAAATCCTGATTCCCAGTTCCTGCACCACAGAGGCTGATTCAGTAGGTCTCATTCAGTAAACAGTATTCTCTTAGAATTAACATTTGCTATTTTGGAGCTAAAGAGTTTTAATGGTTTGATTCAGTTATTTCTGAATTCTGATAACCACTGGATAAGTTGACAGAGAATGACTCTCCAGACGGTTGTAATCTTGAAAGACACACCTCCCAAATGACAGCCAGCCTAAAAAGGTGTTTTGGAAAACATTTCTCAGTCTTCATTTAGATTTAAAAATCAATTATGAGGGCACCTGGGTGGCTTAGTCGGTTAAACAGCCGACTCTTGATTTTGGCTCGGGTCATGATCTCAGGGTCCTGGGGTTGAGCCTGGTGTCAGGCTCTGCACTCAGCGGGGAGTCTGCTTGAGGATTCTCTCCCTCCCTCTCCCTCTGCCCTCCCCCCCACACAAGTAAATAAATCTTTAAAAAAAAATCAATTATGCATTTGCAGAAAAGAGGACAGGCTGTGTTTTTCTTCATCTGCCCAGCCTAAAAGATCAGTTAGGAAACATTTCTTCATTCTCCTTAAACACTGATGATGCATGTGTAGAAGAGAAAGGATTAGAAAAGGCTGTGGGTTTTTTTCTTTACCTGCTTATAAGAAAAGCTCTCTGTTACTTTAGTATACAGATTATAAGAGATATAGAGGTTTACTCAAGATAGCATGGCCTGAAATAAGCTGCCTCCGTGGAAGATTGTCTCTGGATTTAGTATATGTAATAAGCCCACTATTTTTTTTTAATGATTTCAATATTTTTAGATATGTGAGAGAGACTTCACTCTCACCCCTCATGTTACTAAGCAACATGTCATACAGTTGCTAGGAAACAGACTAGCAAGCTTGGGGGCACTTCAGTTCCCTTATCACCTTGCATAACACATGACTATACCCTAGAGAGTTTTACAGCCTTAGAGAAAAGAGAAAAAAGTCAATGGCACAAAAAAGGGTAGAAAAAGTGACAGGGGTGGGGGAATGGAATAAGGAAAAGAGCAAGGTATTTGAGAAGAGTGTGTGAGGTTGGCAGAGGACGGCTATTACACAATTTCCTCGAATGAGTCATGGAAAAACCTTAAGTTGCCAGTGCTGTACTTCATATTCTGTATGCTTCTACCTTTTCTAGAAACAAATTAGAGACTATACTTGGAAAAGAGGATCTTTCAGATAGTATTAGTGAATATTATCAGAGGGATAAAAATCTATTGCAACTTTGTAGAAGATTGCCAATTACAAACACATTAAACGAGTCACACCTTAACTTAAAATTCCAAATCAGATCTGCAGTACCATTTCACTCCCTTTCTCCCGCAAAACAGTAAAAACAGACAGAGGTTTTTAGAGAGGTTTTTAGAGAGAGGTCAGGAGGTAAGTGTTCTTGAACAAATTTAGAAGCAAAATTAATTGTCATACTGGCTCCTGGGCAGTGTGTTTCTGTACAAAATTTTAAAAATCTACTGCAAAAGAGGGAAAGAAGAAGCTGTTGTGCTTTAACCTGGAAGACTGTTGGATCTGAAATAAGAAACCAGGCTCCAGGTTTCATTGTGTGTGTGTGAAAGGTTGAGTCTTTGTGTCTCTGTGGCATTTACTGTTGCTGGCAACCAGAAAGCTCCCTAGCAATTGTTGCTAGGTCCTCCGTGCCTCTGTTTGCCTGAAACCTTGATCAGTGCCAGAAACACAAGAGATACAAATCATTGCACAAAATCCAGTGCCCATTATCCCCAGTAGTCCTGCCACAAACAGTCTGTCTTGTGTTCAGTGAAAATCAGTGTAAAATGGAGACTTCACGCCAAGAGTTCATCCTCAGTATCCTCTCCATGAATGCCTGTTCTTTCAGCACGGGGCACTGAGAGAACACTGGAGAATGGTGTAATTAAAATAAAATTTATATTCTGCTGTCAGCAGCTTTAACTAAATGCATAACCGTCTGAACGAGGCACACAGACAAGAAGGATTTTGTCAGATTTAGGTAACTTCCAGTTCTGAGGGCCCATCATGTTTGATTGACAGCTTGAGATCACCTTAGACACCACAGAAGTCATGGTACAAAGGATGGTACCATTTTAAATAGGAGTCCAGAGATTCTGGTAAAGACCCATGTCAGGATCATCCCCAGAAATAACCTACATCATCTCTTGAAATTAAACATTGGCTCTTAGGTGAGCTTCACCGACCAGTACAACCTACTTACTCATGCCGTCCTGTACAAATATAGACCTCAAATTTTGCTTCCTGGGTATCTCCTACCCAGATGTAGACAGTTATAGCTCTGAACTTACCCGGAAACATTGCAAATCCAGGCTGAGATTTTGAAAAGATTGATGCTGAGATGACATAAATATCTCCTTCCATCAGGCATCTAGCTGCCAAAAACAGGTCTGAAGAGATCATTATTGTGATTCTTACTAATTTTTGAGCACCTTATCAAGGCTAACTATTATATTATCTAATCTAATCCTCAAAATAATTCTTAGGGGTAGGTACAGTTATATTTGTTTTATTCCTCCATTGAGGAAATGGAGGTTCAGAGAAGTTAGATAATATGCCCAAGGTCTCTCACAGCTAATGAGTGACAAAATGAAAATTCACACCTGGACCAATCCGCCTCTGGCGTTTGACTTTGAACCACTACTGTATGCATACAGTTTAATAGAGAATGCTTTTTATATGGGAATAAATTGTGTAGGACATCACAAATGTGTCAAAGTAAAGAGTATGGGTTCTGGGGTCTCTCTGTCCCCTTATGGGGTAGTTGAGACTCAGAATGTCTGCTCCCTCTGGGGTTGGCTTTTCCATAAAGGCCCCAACCCACCCGCCAGAACCTTGCAATGGCCCATCGTTGCCTTTCCCCAAATCTAGATAATTCAGTATGTAATAACACTCCATGGGGTCTTTAGATGAGTGGCTCAGATTGGGCTCTGCAATACCAACCCAGCCAACTTGGTAGTCCTTTCTCAACATGAGGCAAAGACTTGCCCCTAAAGCCTTTCTGCATTTATCTGATCTCCTCTTCTCATTTCCTTACTAATAAGAACAGGAGATCATTTTTAGGGACTGTGTGATCTGAATTTGAATTTAGAAAAGAACGCCTTTTCAAAAGCACCACTTTGGAAAGCTGTCACAGTTTACATTATCCAGAGCTTTGATCTGTGCCTTGGAGTCACATTGTCTCATCATCTTCATTTTAGAGTAAAATCTTTCCTTTTCCTTTGCATAACCGAAAAGTCCACTGAATTGGTATTTTCAGAACAAAGAAACATTTGATAGTTACAAACGCTTTCATTCTTACCTACACACTGGGCCAAGAACATGCAATAATCCCGTGTGGATGGAGCGCTGTGTACCTCTTTTCAGCTCTGTATTCAGTGACATCACATTGGTAGCTTGAAACTGGTCATGATGGGAGCGTTTACACCATGTAAATTGGTGTAATTTATTTATTTGAGAGAGAGAGAGAGAACACGAGCAGAGGGTAGAGGCAAAGGGAGAAGGAGATGCAGGCTGCCCACTGAGCAGAGAGCCCAATGTAGGACTCAATCCCAGCACCCTGGGATCATGACCCGAGCCAAAGGCAGAGACTTAACCAACAGAGCCACCCAGGCATCCCAACACTTAGGTTATTTCTAATAATTTTTAAACAATATATACAATACCAATCAGTATTTTTTGAACTTTAGACCATTGACCCATTGTAAAAAATACATTTGTGTTCATATTATACACCCCAAAGTAATAATCTTACTATGCATAATATTCTCTGATATTTTCTGTCCTATTCTATTTCACTTTTTAAATGCTGGTCATAATCAATTCACTAAATTGATTTCTTGACATACTAATGAATGGTAAACCTACTGTTTGAAATTCACTGTAGTAAATTTTTGTATATGTGGCCCTGTGCCATGGTTTGGTTTACTACTGGTATTTTATTTTATTTTTTTAAAAGATTTATTTATTAACTTGAGAGAGAGAGAGAGAGCAAGGGAGAGGGGCAGAGGGAGAGAGAATCCCAAGGAGACTTGGTGCTGAGTGAGGAGCCCACCATGGGGCTCAATCTCACGACCCTGAGATCATGACCTGAGCCAAAACCAAGAGTCAGACACTTAACTAACTAACTGCACCAGCTGGGTGCCCCCTAGCATTCTATTTTAGAGTAGAATTAACGGTATTTTATTTCCTTTCCAATTACCCTATGGTCTAATGGCAAAGTCACTTGAAGATGGACATATGATTTTAAAAGATGCAAGGGGCAATGGAAGTCTGAGCTAGGCTGGTGGCAGTAAAAATGGAAAGGAAGAATCTAATGTGAGAGTTTTAGAAGAAGATTTTGACGATTTGACAGGACATGAGTGACTAGTGTCCCTCCCCAGATGATACAATTAGTTATGTCCTAAGGGTCCAGGCTGGGCAGAGGTGAGATGTAGAGTATGGAGCCATGGGTCAATAGCCAGATATAATGGTGTATCAAGTTTCCAGGCTAGTGGTGCTAAGGTTAGCACATTCTAAAGCTGAATTGCTAAATCCAAATGGTTGAAACAAGAAGAGAAGAGAAGACACGAAGCAAGCAAGTTAGAGACCCAGGAGAGTTCCTGCCTACAGAAGTTCTAATGATCTGAGAAGGCAGTAGTAAGGTGAGTCTTGAGGAAAAGTCAAGCAAATGATTCCTGTCTATGGGTCTGAGTGTTCCTTGAGAGTTTAAGATTAAAAACAAATGCCTGGAACCCTATCACACCTGCTAGGATGGCTATGATAAAAACGCAGATCATAACAAGTGTTGATGAGGATGTGGAGAAATTGGAATCCTCATACACCACTGATGGGACTGTTAAATGGTGCAGCCACTTTGGAAAATAGTTTGGCCATTCCTCGCAAAGTTAAACACAGAGTTAGCAGATGACTCGGCAATTCCACTCCTAGTTATATACCCAAGAAAAGAAAACATATGCCCACATAAAAGCTTGTAGACAAATGTTCATTACAGCATTATCCATAACAGCCAAAAAGTAGAAACAACCTAAATGCTTGTCAACTGATGAATGAACAAATAAATTATGGTATATCCTTACAAAGGAATATTATTCAACAATAAAAAGGAATGATATGCATGTTACAATAGAGATGAACTTTTTTTGGAATCTGTCAACACTGATTTATTTATTCAACAAGTATCTTGAACCGTTCCACACATTATCCTCCCCTCTCAGCCCTTATTCATATTCTTTTTTTTAAAGATTTATTTATTTGAATGTGCGAATGTGGGCGGGGGAGGGGCAGAGGGAGAGAGAGCCTTAAGCCGACTCCGCGCTGAGTGCGGAGCCCGACTCCAGGCTCTATCTCACGACCCTGAGATCACGAAACGAGCCAAAACCAGAGGCTTAACTGACTGAACCACCCAGGCATCCCTTAATCATATTCTTATACAGCATTTACAGCTACCTGAAGATTATCTATCTATCTATCTACAAGTAGTTTGTGACTCCACAAGAATGTAGTTTTTTAAAATTGTTTTTAATTTTAATCCCAGTGTAGTTAACATACAGTGTTATGTTAGTTTCAGGTGTATAATATAGTGATTCAAAAATTCTGTGCAGTACTCAGTGCTCATCATGATAAGTGTGCTCTTAATTTTCCTCTCCTAGTTCACCCCTCCCCCAACCACCTCCCCTCTGGTGACCATCGGTTCGTTCTCTATAGTTAAGAGTTCTTGGCTCACCTCTAGAGATGAACTTTGAAAGCGTGCTGCTAAGCAAAAGAAGCTGGACATAAAAGGCCACATATTGTATGATTTCATTTATGTAAAGTGCACAGAATAGGCAAATTCATAGAGACATAAAGTAAATTAGTGGTTGCCTGGGGCTGGCAGGGAGAGGGTATGTGGGAAGAAGTTGGAGAAAATGGGGATCGACAGCTAGTGTGTACAGGATTTCTTAGTGGGTGATGAAAGTAATCTAAAATTGATTATGGTGATGGTTGTGCAACTCTGTGAATATACTCACAACCATGACATTGTGCATTTTAACTGGGTGAAGTGTATGGTACATTAATTATATGTGAATAAAGCTTCTTAAAAAAAAGATTATAGCCATGAAAAAAAATTATTGCCTGGTTCTGTTCACTGAATAGAAAGAATAATATCCCAGTAGCAAAGAACTCCCTTAGCACCAAGATAGTGAGTTTTAAAAACTATTCCCAAGTCATGAAGGAGGTTCAGGTATCTCAGAATAGACTGTGAGAAAAGAATCTAGCTGCAATACAAATGTATGAAAAACCTCACTGAAGAGGATAGGGAGAAAAAGTGCTGATCCAAGTCACTTTGGAAATGAATGGAATCTAGAAGACTAAAGGCAAAAAGAACTGTAGATAAGTCCCGTACTCTAGGCAATAAAGTTGTTTGCCCCGAGGGTACAAGTTAACAATCCGAAACCACTATATATCTACTGGAAGTGAACAATTAAGTATATGGATGGTGGATGGTGGGAGCCAAGTTTCTTTCTTACTGTTGGAGTTGGAGGTTACAGACAAGCAAGAGGAGAAAGTTAAAGTGTGATAATGGATTAAAGTTGGGGGCATCAGTAAGAACCCCTGTTTAGCTTACTATACATTTAATAGTTACATGTAAAATATTAATAAATATGTGTGTATACACACAGGTTAGTATACATACATAAATTGCTTTTCTCTGCCAGCTGAAAATGTGTAGAACCAATGACACCCCAACAGTCACAGCACCCCTATCTTTTCTCTCTCTCTCTTTCTTTCTTTCTTTCTTTCTTTCTTTCTTTCTTTCTTTCTTTCTTTCTTTCTTTCTTTCATACTCTTATCTCCAGTGTGGGGCTTGAACTCATGACTCAGAGATGGAGAGTCACATGCTCTACTGACTGAGCCAGCGAAGTGCCCCCTAATCCTGTGTTTCTTTCTTTCTTTTTACTTTTAAGATTTTATTTTTAAGTAATCTCTACACCCAATGTGGGGCTAGAACTCACAACCCTGAGATCAAGAGTCACACACTCCACCAACTGAGCTAGCTGGGCTCCCTGACCTATCTTGTGTTTCTAATAACATTTTCCAATAAAAGGAACCAGAGCTCCTTGGAGAAGTGACTGATTCTAGAACTAAGGCAAGAAATATGCAAGATGATCCTGGAGCATCTTATAGTGCCAGAAAGTAATGAATTGCTCAAAAGATCCCAGAATGACAAGGGATGTCAAAGGGACTGAGGAGACAATTGAAAAGAGCCCAATGGTCAAAGCTGGAGCAATTTCAGCAACAAATAAATGAAGTAGTACCAAATTAAGACCTGGAATATGAAATATTTATGCATACATACTGATATCAATTAATTAATTAATTAGTGGAGGTGAATCAACAAAGCTCTCATACAGAAGAATTTCAAATAATTTATGTGGATACGCAACCTTAAGGAAATGGAGTGTAATTTACCACTCCTTAAGTGTGGGTTGTGCGTAACAGCTTCCTTACAAGGATTACGGTATGAAAAGGGAGGAGAAGAATAACTTTTTTTAAATTATATTTTTAATTTTAATTCCAGCATAGTTAACATAAAGTGTTATATTAGTGTCAGGTGTACAATATAGTAATTCACAACTCCATACATTAGTCAGTGCTCATCATGACAAGTGTTCTCTTGAATCTCCATCCCGTATTTCACCCATCCCCCTACCAACCTCCCCTCTGGCAACCGTCAGTTTGTTCTCTACAGTTAAGAGTCTGTTTTGGGATGCCTGGGTGACTCATTTGGTTAGGAGTCTGCCTTCGGCTTGGGTCATGATCCCAGGGTCCTGGGATTGAGTCCTGCATCGGGTTCCTTGCTCAGTGGGAAGCCTGCTTCTCCCTCTGCCTGCTGCTCCCCTTGCTTGTGCTCTCTCTCTCTCTGACAAATAAACAGAAAAAATCTTAAAAAAAAAAAAAGAGTCTGTTTCTTGGGTTGTCTGTATGTCTCTCTTTTTTCTTTTGCTCATTTGTTTTGTTTCTTAAATTCCACATATGGGTGAAATCATACAGTATTTGTCTTTCTCTGACTTATTTTACTTAGCATTATAGGCTCTAGCTCCATCCGTGTTGTTGCAAATGGCAAGATTTCATCCTTTTTATGGCTGAATAGTATTCCATCATGTACGTATACTACATCTTTTTTTTTTTTCAAGATTTTATTTATTTATTTGACAGAGAGAGACACAGCCAGCAAGAGAGGGAACACAAGGAGGAGGAGTGGGAGAGGAAGGAGCAGGCTCCCAGTGGAGGAGCCCGATATGGGGCTCGATCCCACGACTCTGGGATCACGCCCTGAGCTGAAGGCAGATGCTTAACGACTGAGCCACCCAGGCACCCCCATATACTACATCTTTATCCATTCATCCACTGATGAACACTTGGACTGTTTCCATAATTTGGCTATTATAAATAATGCTGCTATAAACATAGGGGTGTATGTATCTCTTTGAATTGGTGTTTTTGTATTTTGGGGGTATATATCTAGTAGTGTGATTACTGGATTGTAGGGTAGTTCTATTTTTAATTTTTGTGGAACCTCCATACTCTTCCACAGTGGCTGTACCAGTTTGCATTCTCACCAACAGTGCAAGACAGTTCATTTTTCTCCACATCCTCACCAACACTTTGATTTTACCCATTGATAGGTGTAAGGTGATATCTCATTGTGGTTTTGATTTGCATTTCCCTGATGATGAGTGATGTTGAGCACCTTTTCATGTGTCTTTTGGCCATCTGTATGTCTTTGGAGAAATGTCTGTTCATGTCTTCTGCCCATTTTTTATTTGGATTACTTGTTTTTGGGGTATTGAGTTATATCAGTTTTTTAAATACATTTTAGATATGAACCCTTTATTAGAGATGTCATTTGCAAATATCTTCTCCCATTAAGTAGGTTATCTTCTAGTTTTGTTGATTGTTCCCTTTGCTCTGCAGAAGCTTTTTATTCTGGTGTAGTCCCAATAGTCTGGTTTTGCTTTCATTTCCCTTGCCTCAGGAGACATCTAGAAAAATGTTGCAATGGCTGATGTCAGAGAAATTGCTGCTTATGCTCCCTCCTAGGATTTTTATGGTGTCAAATCTCACATTTAGGTCTTTAATCCATTTTGAGTTTCTTCTTTTGTATGTAAGAAAATGGTCCAGTTTCATTCTTTTGCATGTGGCTGTCCAGTTTTCCCAACACCATTTGTTGAAAAGACTGTCTTTTTCCCATTGGATAGTCTTTCCTCCTTTGTTGAAGATTACTTGGCCATATAATTATGGGTTCATTTCTGAGTTTTCTATTTTCTTCCATTGATCTATGTGTCTATTTTTGCAGTACCATACTGGTTTGATTACTACAGCTTTGTAATGTAACTTAAAGTCCAGATTTGTGGTACTTCCAGTTTTGTTTTTCTTTTTCAAGATTGCTTTGGCTACTCAGGGTCTTTTCTGGCTTCACACAAATTTTAGGATTGTTTGTTCTAGTTCTGTGAAAAATGCTGTTGGTATTTTGGTGGGGATTTTATTAAATCTGTAGATCGCTTTTGGTAGTACAGACATTTTAGCAACATTTTTTTCTTCCAACCCATGAGCATGGAATGTCTTTCCATTTCTTTTTTTTTTTTTTTTTTTTAAGATTTTTTTTTATTTATTTATGTGACAGAGAGACAGCCAGCGAAAGAGGGAACACAGCAGGCGAGTGAGAGAGGAAGAAGCAGGCTCCCAGCGGAGGAGCCCGATGTGGGACTCGATCCCGGAACGCCGGGATCACGCCCTGAGCCGAAGGCAGACGCTTTAACGACTGCGCTACCCAGGCGCCCCTGTCTTTCCATTTCTTTGTGTTATCTTCAGTTTCTTTCATCTATGTTTTCTAGTTTTCAGAGTATAGGTCTTTCACCTCTTTGGTTAAGTTTATTCCTAGGTACTTTACGACTTTTAGTGCAATTTTAAATGGGATTGTTTTCTTAAATTCTCTTTCTGCTGCTTATTATTAATGTGTGAAAGTGCAACAGATTTCTGTACATTGATTTTATATCCTATGACTTTACTGAATTCATTTCTCAGTTCTCGTAGTTTTTTGGTGGAGTCTTTAGGGTTTTCTATATATAGCATCATGTCATCTGCAAATAGTGAAAGTGTTACTTCTTCTTACCAATTTGGAATGCCTTTTTATTGCTTTTTGTTCTTGGATTGCCATGGCTAGGACTTCCAGTACTATGTTGAGTAAAAGTGGTGAGAGTGAACATCCCTGGCTTTTTCCTGATCTTAGGGGGAAAGCTCTCAGGGTTTTTCATATATGGCCTTTATTATGTTGAGATACTTTCTCTCTAGACCTACTTCATTGAGGATTTTTATCATGAATGGATGTTGTACTTTGTCAGATACTTTTTCTGCATCTATTGAAATGATCATATGATTTTTTATCCTTTCTCTTAGTGATGTGATGTATCACATTGATTGATTTGTGAATTTTGAACCACCCTTGCATCCTAGGAATAAATCCCACTTGATCGTGATGAATGATTTTTTTTTAAAGGGGGACAGAGGGAGAAGGGTGGGAGGGACAGAGGAAGAGGGGAGAGAGAGAATTTTAAGCAGGCTACACACCCAGCACAGAGCCCAACTTGGGGCTGGATCTCACAACCCATGAAATCATGACCTGAGCCAAAATGAAGACTCAGATGCTTAACAGACTAAGCCACCCAGGTGGCCCCCTTTTTTTTATGAATGATTTTTTGAAATTTATTGTTGGATTTGGATTGCTAGTATTTTGTTGAGGATTTTTGCATGTGTTCATCAGAGGTATTGGCCTGTAGTTCTCTCTTTGTGGTGTCTTTGTCTGACTTTGGTATCAGGGTGATAGTGGCCTCCTAGAATGAATTTCAAAGTTTTCCTTCCTCTTGTACTACTTAGAATAGTTAGAGAAGAATACATATTAACTCTTCTTTAAACATTTGGTAGAATTCACCTGTGAAAACATTTGGTCCTGGAATTTTGTGACAAAAAAAAATACAAGTTAAGCTGTCACAACCTGAACCCACCCATGAGTTTTAGCATCACTAAGATAACCTTGGATAACCAGCAATTGTGCCTTCTGCTGTGATGCAGTATGAAGCATACAGTGCCACCTATGACATAGATCCTTGAGCCTGAATCTAATCAAGCATTAGAGCTAACTTCTAATTTACAGGAAATATGGGAAATAGAGGAGTAAGTTAAATAAACCACTAAGAAGCAAATAAAGAATGGCCGAGGGGTGCCTGGATGGCTCAGTTGGTTAAGCATCTGACTCTTGATTTTTGCTCAGGTCATGATGTCAGGGTTGTGAGATCTAGCCCTGCATGGGGCTAAGTGCTAAGCTTGGAGCCTGCTTAAGATTCTCTCTCTCTCTCTGCCCCTCCCTGCCAACTCTCCAGCGTGTACATAAGCTCTCTCTCTCTAAAAAAAAAAAAAAAAAAGAATGGCCCATACTCTTAATTTATTTTTCTTTTAATTATTCAGCAAGACAACGGCCTGGGGATAAAAGAGAAAGGGAATGGTTTTAGATTAAAAGAGATAAGAGTCATCGCCGAAATAATATGTTCCCTTTCTCTGGGACCTCATTGAAACAAACCAATTATAAAAATAAAAGTTTTGAGATAATCAGGGAAATTTGAATATGAACCAAGGAATTGTTGTTTATTGATTAGATATGATAATGACATTGAGGTTATGTAAGAAAATGTCCATATTTGTTAGAGATGGATCCTGAAGTGTGCAGAGGTAAAACGATATGAAGTCTGCTTTAAAATAATAAAGAGGGGCACCTGGATGGCTCAGTCGGTTGAGCATCCAACTCTTGATTTCAGCTCAGGTCACCGTCTCAAGGTCGTGGGATCGAGCCCGAATTGGGCTCCATGGTCAGTGTGGAGTGTGCTTGTCTCTCTCCCTCTGCTCCTCCCCGCCCCGCTCAGATGTGTGTGCTCTCTCTCCAATAAACAAACAAACAAATAAATAAATAAATAAAATCTTTTTAAAAAAATAAAATAATAGAGAAAGGGCTAGATGAAGCAAGTGTTGCAAAATCTTGATAATTGATGAATCTGGGTGATAGTTAATTATACTATTCTCTCTACTTTTGAATATGTTTGAAAAATATTCATTAAAATATTTGAAAAGCAAGTTGCAGCAAACATACAACATATTTCATTTTGATAGGATTCAAAGCCAGTGCGGTGGGCTCTATGATGCATTGCCCGGATCTCCCTTTATAGGGGGTTATTGCTCTCGCTGTGGTGAGATGCACTCAGCTGTTAGCCCCTACAGAGACTGCTTCAGCTGCAGAGAGCTGCCCACCCAAGGTCATGCCCCTTCCTCGGGTGGCTTGGTCCAATGACACTGATGTGGCAGTACAAAGCCCTGGCCATCTCAGCCCGATGTGAGGCACCTCTGAAAAGCCACTCTTGCCCCAGAGCAACCCATGGGATTGGCCACGGCAGCTGTTAGGCCTGTACCACAACTTGTCTTATCCCTTTGCTTAGTTCTACTTCCTTGCCCTCCCTTCCCTAGATATAGATCCCCAATATATTAATGAATATTAATAAATATCATACTTGCTAAACTCCATCTCAGAGTCTGCCTCCCTGTGAACTTGATTTGTGATAGTCTAATGAGGTGAAATGTGTCCCCCCACTAAAATTTGTATGTTGAAGTCCTAACCTCCAGGACTTCAGAATGTGATCTTATTTAGAGACAGAGTCTCTAATGAGATAATCAAGTTAAAGTAAGGCTGTTAGGGTGGGCCCTAGTCCAATATGACTGGTATCCTTATAAAAAGGGAAAATTCGGACACAGAAACAGAAACCATAGAAGGAAGGTGATGCAAATAGACACAGGGAGAAGACAGCCGCCTCCAGCCAAGGAGAGAGCCTAAAAGAGCTCCTTCCCTCACAGCCCTGGGAAGGAGCAAATGCTGCCAACACCTTGATCTCAGCTTCCAGAACCGTGAAGCAATGAATTACTATTGTTTAAAGCACCCAGTGTGTGCCACTTTGTTATGACAGTCCTAGCAAACGTATATAGACAACAAGCAGAACTAAATATGTCTAGAAATGTGTATGTATGTAGAAAAACTATCAAAAAAAGCAAAAGAATAAGAAGCACAATCTTCTGTGGGGGAGTCCAGGGTGCCATGCAGGGGAAACAGCGAGTTTCATCAGTTTGTGGTGGTCTCTTCTTGACATGCTAGTGGTTTCATGAATACTGGTTGGTTATTTTTTGTTTTTTGTTTTTTGTTTTTTTAAGTAGGCTCCACACCCAACGTGGGGCTTGAACTCACAACCCCCAAATCAAGAGTCGCACATTTCACGGACCAAGCCAGCCAGGTGCCCCTCACGAATACTCATTTTATTATTATGCTTTAAAATAAATTCTTATGTTTATATAAAATATTCGTTAACCTAAAAAAAAGTCATAAATAACCAGCCTGAACTGTGGGAAGATGTGCAAAGTTCTCTTGCAGAGTTTGGTGTTATAAGTGAAGGAAGTAGGAGCAAACACAGAAATCGGTTTCTCCTCATAGGGACCAAAGTGTGGATAGGAGACTTTCTTTGGTAATATTCACTTCTGGTCCCTCTGGACCTCTTTCATGGCCAGTGGAATGTGACAGAAGGAAAAAAAAAAACCCACACTTTCATTTTTCATGCCCAGGAAACATGTTGTTCATTTGAACTCAACAATGGATTGGCTGAAGTGACTAATTTCTGTAGTTTTGAGACCGGAGTCAGCAGATTTCTTTAATTCCAACATTGACTGCAGCAGGAAATAATGTGCTTGACCTCATTCTCCGTCTTGCCGGAAAGTAGGATTAATGTTGGCCTCAGAACAGTAGTATGAGGCTTAATGTTTCACAGGAGGTTTTGGACGAGAGGTGTTTAAGGAATCCGACCTGTTTGGGCCGTAAGTGAGATTGGCTGTTTTCTCGTTTCACTAAACAGAAATTCTATTTTGTTCTTCCTTTCGTATCGGCCTGGTGCCTGGTACTCCCTCAGAGGCCCATAGATCTAGCCCTGTCACCTTTCGGGGAAAGTTATTAGGGTGTCTGAAGCCACAGCCAGGTCCACCATTGCCCTGCTGCCCCCTGGGCCGCGTGGCCCTCCTGGGGGGTGTGCCTTCCCGGCAGCTCGGGGAAGGAGCCCTCCTTCAGCAGCTAACGCTTGCCGTCCGCAGGAAGATCGCGAGGGCTGAGCGGCTTCAGAAAAGACAATTAGCCTAAGGTGGGAAAGCAGTCCGGTCTCAGAACCTGGCAGCTAAAGGGCCTGGAACTCCACTGACACATCGGAATGTTTGAGAGTAAGGAAAGGAGAAAATGGGCCGTGGCTTCAGCGGACATTGAAAAACTATTTGCCCAAAGCAGCAATCATGTCTTTTTTTTTTTTTTTTTTTTTAACCTGAGGTAAAGGACATGGTTGAAGCTCTTCTCAGAAACAGGTGGGATTGAGGAGATTTATTTATGACTTACTGGAAGCACAAAGAGAAGCTTTTATTGTTGATAGCTAGGCTGGGTGGATGCCAGGAGACACATCCCAGAGGACTGTGCTGCCAAGGACTGACACACAAAGAGCTGACCTAGTCCTTTTTTATGCTGACTGCTTGCTCAGAAATTATATCAGAGAGCGGTAGTGAAAGACCCAGTGTGATTTGGAACAATTATGGAGACTGTAGAGTGATCCTAATTCCAAGAAACCATTTGAAGGGACATAGAGAAGCCGTATATTCATTACGTGGACTACTGTTCAGCTCGTGTAGGAATACTGCCTTGAGACAGCTCCGCATGGCCGGGAGTTCAGTATCAGCCTCCTTCCTCCTCCTTTGAAACTACAGATTTAAATTCAACCTTTCAGCAAATGCCTCCTAGACACCTCCAGAGGGGAAAAAAATCTAAGTAACACATCATTGTAACCAATAGTTTTAAGCTTGGGAGTATTTTTCAGATTCTGGAATGAAAGTCAGAGCGAGAAAGGGGCAGGGTGTGCATGAGAGGATGGCTTGGGAGGAAGGAAGAAGGAAGGAGCGGGGAGAGGAAAAGATGGATCTTTTAGGGAAATAGCAATCCAAAATGCAGAATAAGTCATAGATTTTCTTCGAGTCAACAGAACCATAGAATGTTAGGGCTGGAAGGAGCTTTAGAGATGTTTCCCTGGTCATCTTATTGATGAGGAACCTTGGACCGGGAAAGTGAACTGACCTGTTCAAAGAGGCAGAGCCAGGAGATGGCAGAACCAGGCTGGAAACTAGGTGTATTCACTGTTCTCACGACACCCCTGGCCTCCCACCATGTCTGCATCTGATTCCCACCTTGCCTGATAGCTGTGACCTCTCATTCATCACTTTAAGAGCTTTGGACAAGGGGAATAGTCAGCTGTTGGGATTGTGATTCAATGCAACTGCCTTCTAGCCTCTGTGTCTCGTATCTTCACAATGTAAAATAAATAAATCGATTCTGTTTTCAACCAACTCGTTTTTCATTTGCAAGATGTTTCATTTGGAAAATATGACACATTTAAAAGACGCAGAATAACCCCAAAGAATTGCTTTACAATGCAATTCACATTCTATGATCTTTTATGATATGGATCCTACACATGGCCCACGACCATCCAGGTAGTATCAGCTGCTGTATTCTCCCATTCCTCCCCTCCAGCAATACTTTGTTTTCTCCATAGTACCGTGAGTCCCACGGATTTCACCAAGGTGAGGCCCATGGGACTTTGGCTCTTCCAAATAAGCTAGTTGAAGCTATTTAGTTTGTAGAGTATTTGGGGGAGGGGCATGAATGGTAATTGGTATGATATAAAATATAATAACAGTGTGTGTCTGGAGCTCAGCCTCGGGTCTTTAATTACCTTCTTCTCACCTTTATCATTGTCTTGCCCTCCACGAGACACACTGTCGCCTCAACTACCAACAGGCCAATACAGAAATTCTTATGTTTGTTTCCTTGAGGTGTACACGATCCAAACCGGAAAACTACACATATGGGGACTCTAGTATGGATTCTTAGCAGATGACTGCTACTCGGCACCCAGAATACTCCAGGCATCTGAGTTCTATCTTGCCATCTAATGTTCATCCCCTGTTTCCTTGGAAGATGAGGGAGATTTGCCTCTTGATTTCCTCACCTGGACACCAGCACCCAGGCAAGGGAATACATGCAGGGCAACGGTGAGATGCTCCCCCAAATTTGGGAGGTAAAATTATCTTGATAAATGTTTAAAAATAACTATTGCCTCTACAAAAACACAATTTTTGTCTCAAGACAGAAGATTCTGAATCTCCTAGGCATCTAAAAGAGATTTATATGCAACCCACTAAATCAGCAAAAATTAATTTGGGGGCATCTACTCAGTGTTCAATGTTATGCTAAGCAACGTGGGGGATGATAGTGTTAGCTAATGTTTACTGAGTTCTTATAACGTGCCACGTATCTGCTGAGCACCGTCTATGAGTTGTTACATCTAGCTGTATAGCCACTCCTGTGAGATAGCTATTTTTATTAGCTCCATTTTAAATTTTAGTAACTAAGAAAGGAGGTAAGCCGTTTGCCCGATGTCCCATAGCTGACAAGCAGGAGAGCCAGGATTTGAGCATAGTCTGCTTCCAGAACTTATGATTTGAAAGAAGTATAACTCATGGTTCCTACCCCCAATAAATTTATAATCTAGTTGGGGGAAACATGACTAACACACATTAAAACAAGAGTAAATTATGTTAGATGAGCATGTATAATTAAATGCTAAATTGGATGCTATTAACTATGAATGCTTCAGGAGATCAGAGGGCACAGGGACACATGGACCAGGCAGGCAGGATTTCATGAAGCTGAGCATTGAATTGTCCCTGAAATGTGTGTGGGGAAAGGACTGCCTTAGGCAAAGTAGCCAGAGTGCTAGAAGCCTCCGGAGTGAGCAAGATCTGCGCAGGAGGATGAGGCAGCCCGTCTGACCCCAGCTGGGTGCCGCTGGTGGGAAGGGCTGTAAAAGCCTTGAAAGCAAGCAGAGTTTAGGCTTGGTGCATTAGCGAGGAGAGAGTCATTAGAGGCTCTGGATCAATAAAGCAATATTAGAAAAGAGATGTTTAAAAGGAGGACATGCTTGGCAGGACAGAGAGGATCGTCTTATTAAAACTGCAGATGGCATAAAGCTTGGAAAAACATGAAATCACTCTAAATTGTTACCAGTTCTTATTCTCCCGTGCAGTGTTTGTTCTGTTTGACCTTTATGAGTTATGTGTGCATTTATTTCACATTAGCAAGTTCTACCAACTCTGCCTCCTTACTGCTTTTCAAACTTGTCTGTTTTTCTACACTTCCTTGCCATTACTTTAGTTTGGCCACCATCCGAAGGATGAGGGGAGGTGTCAGAGGCTTTTCTGGAAGAGATGGCATGTTTTCAGAGTCCTGAATATTTAACGAGAGTTAGCCAGAAATGAATGGCAGAGGTAGAAAGGCGGGTGGGAGGGGCACCTGGGTGGCTCAGTCGGTTGAACAGCTGCCTTTGGCTCAGGTCTTGAACCCAGTGTCCTGGAATGAGTCCCACGTCAGATTCCCTGCTCGGTGGGGAGTCTGCTTCTCCCTCTCCCTCTGCCTGCTGCTCCCCCCTGCTTGTACTCTCTTTCTCTGTCACATAAATAAATAAAATCGTTAAACAAAAACAAAGAAAAAGAAAGGGGGTGGGAGTGAGGAGGTGGGGAAAAGAGCAGGGGAAGGATAGCATAATGGGCAGAAGAAAGCAACAGACAAAACCACCGACACGGAATTTGGTGCTAGACGTGGGGTGCTACAGTAAGGAAAACCAAATTAGTGAAGGACCGCTGGCAGGTGGTAAGGGCCCAGAGTCCAGGCTACAGGTTGCTGAGCTTTGTTACATGATATCAAAACATTTGGTCAGAATTTTATACCCTGGAGGGTAGACCACCTCCAGTGCGGTGGGAGGAAGACTCTTGAGGAGGAGACATCTGAGCTAGGTAGACCTTCAACACACAAATTAGCCTTCTCAGTGGAGGGAATGATCTTGGCAAAGGCACAGAGTCTGACGGTTTGAAGGACAAGGGTCCTGAATACCATACAAGTTCTGGGAAGATTAAATGGCTGTTGGGGGTGGGGTGGGTACGGCACCCTGGGAAACGGACCTAAGTAGGGATAATCTAAATTTAAGGAAAAAACCCATCTGGAGACTGCTTATAAACCTTAGAGAAATGTTCATGAATGAAATAAGTAAAAAATTTTTAATTATCTTTCAGAATCCAGTGAGAAGTTAGCACTAGATTTTTAACAGCTTTATTGAGATATAATTCATATACCATACAACTCCTCTTTTGAAAGTATTACGATTCAGTGGCTTTTAGTATATTCACAGAGTTGGGCGATCAATTTTAGAAGGCTTTCGTCACCACAGAAAGAAATCCGGCACCTATTTGCACCCTCTCCCCGCAGCTCCCGGTAATCTACTAATTTACTGCCAACTCTGTGGAGTTGTCTATTCTGGACGTTTCATGTAAGTGGAATCATATAATATACGGTCTTTTGTGACTGGCTTCTTTCATAAATGCTAGATTTTGCAACTCTACGATTTTGTTATTAAATGGCCAGTGGTTGAATTATACACTTTCAAATGTATTAGGAAGGAATAATAGTAAAAATTTAGAAAACAATCAGTGGGGCAGGTTGGACCCCAAGCCAGAAATCAGGAGGTTTGAGTTCTAGTCTCAGTTCTGTTTTTAACCAGGTGTGGGATCTGGGGCAAGCCAGCCACCTGTCTGGGCCACAGGTTACCGTCCGTAAACTGAGAGCAGTGGGAATTGAACAGTAATTCTCAGCTTTTAATGCCCCACAATTGCTTGTGAAGCTTTTTTGAAGAACAAAACAAAAAAACAACCCTGGGACCTTACCTGAGATATTACAAAAGCTCCTGAGGTGAGTTTGTTGTTTACCAAAGGTCAGTAACTTCAGGGCTTACATGTTTTTTAGGTTTCCCAGTAAATCTGACATTCTATGAGGTAAATTTATTTACCAAGGCCTTTTTGCCTAGAGCCATACCTGTGGCTCTTGGTCCAAGTCCCTTTGTCTGTGATTAGTAATTACATCAAATGGGGCAACTCTGTGATGAGGCTATGGATGCAGCCATCGCTGGCGGCAGCGATCCCGGTGCCTGACTTGAACTCACCGTGAGTCACAGTAATAACTCCGAGGAATTTGCCTTCCCCAGTGCTTCCCACTTTACAGAGGACAGAAATAACTGAAAATAAGGAACAAGCTCTGTGAGTAAATAGCATATATATGGTGTATTGCTAAGCACTGAAGTCTGCGAATGTGTGGGGTGTGTGGGTGTGAGGGTGGGGGGGAGAGAGAGAGAGAAAGAGGGAGAGAAAGAGAGAGAGAGAGAGAAAATGCTTGACATTTTTTTAGTTCACTTCCCCATGGACAGCTGGTCAAATTCCTAACTTGTGAAACAGCCTGGATGGAAGTAGTTGAGTTTAATGACAGAATAATGCTTACTGAAAGTTTTTAACAACATGGAAAGAGATACAGAGCACTTTAGGGGAAGTCTTGATTTCCCTATATTCTGTTAACATGAAAAATGTAGACTTTTGATCCCTCTCCTCAAGTACTGGCAATTTGTTACTCCCATGCCTTTTTATTTCTCTTCAGCTGTCAAACCCCTTCTTAAAACAGGGCAGGGGGAAGCTAAAATTACAAGCCTGGCAGGGCTGCCTGGCTAGCTCAGTATGTGGAGTGGGTGACTTGATCTTGGGGTTGTAAGTTCAAGCCCCATGTTGGGTGTAGGGGTTACTTAAGAATAAAATCTTTTTTTTTTAAGATTTATTTATTTATTTTAGACAGAGAGAGAGTGCGAGATGGAGAGCACACACTGCACTGGTGAGCTGGGGGAGGGGGAGGGAGAGAATCTTCAGGCAGAGCCTGTCTCAGGGCTCAATCCCAGGAGATCACAACCCAAGGCAAAACCAAGAATCGGACATTTATTTTTTTATTTTATTTTATTATTATTATTTTTAAGATTTTATTTATTCATTTGAGAGAGAGAGGGAGAGAGAGCACAAGCAGGGGAAGAGGCAGAGGGAGAGGGAGAAGCAGACTCCCCACTGAGCAGGGAGCCCCGATATGGGACTCGATCCCAGAAACCTGGGATCATGACCTGAGCCGAAGGAAGACACTTAACCATCTGAGCCACCCAGGCGCCCCAAAAATAAAATCTAAAAAAAAAATAAATAAATAAAAAATAAAGCCTGGCCTCTACCTAAGACAAAGTAGAGAAAGAAACCTCACAAATGTAAATGAGTTAACACTCACTGTTACCTATCGTACAGCGTCCAAATTAGCAGGGATAGTTGCTTGCTTCCTTTACTTGAGTTAGAAAATTAACCTTCAGTGCGTGCTTTTGTGGCCATCTTACACCTCTCCTCAAAGCCTTTCACTGGCTTCTTTTCACTTACTGTAAAATAATTTTATTCTATAAACCTGAAAACATTTCCCGTCTTGAGTTCACTTTATCTAATGATTTTCCTGTCCCCTTTCCCCTCATCCTAATCACCGACATGTACAATTTTCTGCCCCTAAGCATTATATTTGGTCAAGTCTAGATGTATGCTTTTTCATGTTTTCACATCTTTGAAGTCAGGAAGTATCTTACAACCAAAGGTATCTGAAAGTCAGTGCAGTACAGTGAGTTCTTTCTGAGCGAGCAGTTTACTTCCCAGCACTTACTGAATGATGTTCTTCCATCCAACATTCGGCTCCTATCCATAAATCTTATAAGAAGTCTTGCCTTATTTTTGTGAAACTATTTGATATTAATATAATTGCAGTATTTCTAGCATTCTGATATATTTGTTCCTACATAGCGTATCTACGTTATCAATTTAATGACCGTGTAATATTCCATTATTTGAGTATATCATGATTTTGTCCCCCAGATGTTATTAGTAATGCTCAGATAAACCAACTTTATGTGCTTATCTATTTCCCTATGATGCATTTTCCAGAAGTAGAGAATGATTACTAGTTTTGCTGGTACAGTACAACAAACTTTCCTGTCCCTATGTTTTCATTTGTTAACTGGTCTATTAGCCTTTATTTCTAGTCTAATGATTTTTTTGTTTTTTTATTCCTTTTTTATTGTGGTAAAATATATAACGTAAGGTTTACCATTTTAACCGCCTTTCAGTGTACAGTTCAGAGCCATTGAGCACATTCACGGGGTTGTGCAGCTGCCACCATCTGTCTCCAGAAGAATCATCTTTTTTAAGGTTGTAAAGACATATCGCCAAGTTGCCCTATAGAAATAAGTAACTGCCGTACCTCACAACAACTTCTTTATCTATTAAACACACATTTATTAAAGAGTCTCATGTGTCAAGCAATGTACTAGATACATAATACAAATAATGATCCCATCAGTTACATTCATCAGTTATGCATAATTATTGTATCAGTGAAGGTGGTTTTGCTGCAGGGGCGCCTGGGTGGCTTAGTCCGTGAAGTGTTTGCCTTCGGCTCAGGTCATGATCCTGGAGTCCTGAGATCGAGTCCCACATCGGGCTCCCTGCTCTAGGGAGCCTGCTTCTCCCTCTCCCTCTGCCTGCTGTTTCCCCTGTATGTGCCCTCTCTCTCTCAAATAAATAAATAAAATCTTTTTAAAAAGATGGTTTTGTTGCAAATAACGGAAAACCCAGCTGAATTCGGTTCTGCTTCCATCACCAGGACTCTTTCTCTTTGTTGTGTTCTCTTGGAGTATTGCCTTCATTCTCAAACAGGCTTGTCATTTGTATCAAAATGACTACAGCAGCCCCCCACCCTATTGACTCCATGTCCAGCAGAGAGAGAGAGAGAGAGAGGACCCCTCTTCCAGTAACTCTAAAGATTAAAGTCCTGAGATCTACTTTGATTGGAAGGGTTAGAGCGTATGTTCACTCAAACCCATCGGGGGGCCATAGGAATGGGACAATAACTGGCTAATTTAGACCTGTGACTTGTCCTCCAGCCTGATCCCAGGAGTTGGGAGAGCCCCATCTGAATCACAAAGACTGAGAGCAGTTTTCTCTCTCACTGACAGCAGATTTTGTCACAACGAAAATCAAGCCTGTTGCCAGAAGAACAGGAAGGGACACTGTGGTGACAAAAACAATGTCCACTGCCATTCAGGAACAGAGTGAGGATATCATATAAGGAACCATACCACATAGCATGTAAAAATGCAGTTTAAAAAAGAGGAATAGAATGGCACATCGGGCTCCTTTCTCAGCGGGGAGCCTGATTCTCCCTCTGCCTGCTGCTCCCCCTGCTTTGTGCTCTCTCTCTCTCTCATAAATAAATAAAATCTTAAAAAAAAAAAAAAGCTAAAAAAAAAAAAAGAAAGAAAGAGGAAAGGGAGCAAAGTCCTGTTCAACACTTTTTTTTTTTAGTATGCATAGTGCCATGTACTGTACTATGTACTGATGCTCTAAATATGTTTATATATATAATATATATATTATACATATATATATAATATATATATATGGCTTTGGCCTTCTGGAAACCTTCTAATGAGAGAAACAGACATATAAGCAGATCTAATAGGCTGATAGTCAAGAGAGGTAGAGAGGTGGTGTGCTGCAGACACAGAAAAGGCTTCCTAGAATAGATGACACGAGCTGAATCTTGCTCTGTAACATAAAGAAAGGTGGAAAGACACTTTAGGGAAAAGAGAACTGCGTGAAATGGTTAAAGGGGAATTATAAATAGTTTCATATCCAAAAACTAACATCTGTTGAATGCTGTTATATGCTAGACACTTCTCAGCCCTTTTTCTATAATATTTTATGTAATCAATATATTCAAAGACTAGTGAATAGCCTGGCATTCTGGAAGGAAGGTTCATGAAAAGGAAGACAAAACAAAACAAATAAAACCAAGCAAACCCAAAAAGATCAGGCTGGAAAAAGCAGGTCGGGATCAGATTATGGAAGGGCTATCTTATACCTAATACCTAATGCAGTAGGTGTTGGAGCTAATGGAAGTTTGGGGGCAAGGGTTTGACACGACCAAGGTCATGCTTTATAAGCATTTTCCAGATCTGATACCTGTAAGATGGTGTGGAGTGGAGAGAATTGTATTTGGGGAATCGTTGAAGAGGTTGCTAAGACACGCCAGCCAGAGGTCAAAAGAATCCCCTTCTGCCCTCCTGACTCTCAGACACTGCTGACCCCGTAAACTCTCTCCACGGTGCCCTCCGGGATCTTTGTTTCACTGAACTGTCCCCTATATTCTTAATCTCTTTATAGAATGCACGCTCCTCCCCCTGCTTCAACTAAAACTTGTTCTTTTTTTCTCTCAGGAATCCACTTCCACTGAGCCCCCTTGAGCAGAGGTTATTGTTTGGACCCAGAGCTTGCCCATTTGCAAACCATTTCTAGGCACCCCTCTCCTCCTGTGAGGACCATGCAATCCAGCCCTCCCCCATCTTTCAGACCTCACTTACTCTCCCCTGATTCACTTTTCAACACATTACTTTCTCCTGAACGTTCTTTGGCGGTTGTCACTTAGATGCTAAATTCAATGGGTTTCACATTTTAACTTGGGGTATTGGATTCTGTTGACCCCTTATGTTTGACAGATTCTCCAGAAATTATTTTTTTCCTGTTTCTTCTCGTTCTTATCCTCTGGCCATTCTTCTTTTTTGGAAGGTCTTCCTCTCCCCACTTCTTAAATATAAGTGCTCCTTGGGCCTCTTCTTCAGCCGTCTTACCTTCTTGTCTGCCATGCTCTCCCAATGGTTTGAATCACCACCCAAATGTCGGTGAGCTGACAGCTCCCAAATCCACACCACCGGCCCGAGCTTCTCTCCTGATCTTTAAATCGATGCGTCCAACTGCCTACTGGACAGCGCTAACTCAGTGTTTCTCTGAAACTCCAATTCTGCATGCCTGAAAGAGTGGGTTCTTTCCTGTCTCCCCAGGCACCCAAGCAAAAGCCTGGAAGTCACGTCAACTCTTCCATTCCAATAACCACTTTTAACCAGTCACCGAGCACTGTTAAATCTGTCGTATAGCGATTGCTTATGGCTCTCTCCTCTCCATTTTCACTCTAATTTCTTTAATTTGGGATCTCATTTTCCTTTGCCTAATATATTATTAGCTTTTCATTTTGATAACTTTCAAATATACGTAGAGTGTAATGAACCTCGACATATCCATCATCTGGATTTAATAATTATTAACTTTTCGTCATAGTTACTTCATCTCTTATTTCTACAGTGTTCTAGAGCAAATCCAGACATCATGACATCTCACCCATTAAACACTTTGGTCTGTTGGTTTATGACGCTACCAAGGTAACATCACACCTACCAAAACGCGCAAGGATACCTCAATATTATCGAAGACTCTATGTGTCTTCCACATTTTCTCTTTACAGTTGATCTAGTTGAGTCAGGATCAAAAACGATTGAAGCCTTTTGGAAGCAAAAACTAAAACAGTGCCCTCCCTTGATTCTTCTGACTGACTTTTCGAAGAGACTGAGTCAGCTGTCTTAGGTCACCTCAGTTGTTGCAGTTGTGTCCTGAGGTCTCTTTGCCTTGGGTCTTGCTCCTTCCCAGTCCTCCCCCAAACTGTCTTCCACACTGCCATCAACGCCATCTTTTCAAGATGCAATCAGAACCGTGTTACTTCCCTGCTTGGAACTTTTCATGGGTCCCCTGAACTGCCACAGTAAAATCCGAACTGCTTCCTTTGTGATATAGTGCTTTCGCTGATCTCTACCTGAATGTCCAATCTCATCTTTGGATGATGCTTCCTCATACTGCACAGGCCAAAAACATTTTTCCCCCCAAACAATGGGCTCACTCTCTGTCTGAATGCCACCTACTTTCCTCACTTCCACCTGGAAAATCGCCTCCATTTCCTAAAGTTCAGCTCAAGTATCCTCTCCCCATGACGGTTTTTTAAAATTTATTTTTATTTTTACTTTTTTTCTCTGTGAGGTTTTTAAATTCCTTAAACCCCAATCAAGGAAAATCGACCGTCTCCTCCTTCCACCCTCATCATACAATGCTGCCACACACATCAGTGTTTACACTGCTGCCTCCTTCTGAGGCTCCTTGAGGCTGAATCCTACTCATTGTATTAGTCTTGCCAGCTCTCAGGGGCTTAACAAAAAAAATGGGCTTTTAATAAATACTTGTACGTAGGGGAGTGAACCGTAAATGAGTGGGTTTACATTACAACCTGGGGAACACAAGATTTGTTCCAAGGAGAGATTTCTAACAGTCTGCCCTGCTCACAGCTCTTAAGGCAATGGGCGTAGCCAGACTTAGGTCAAGGAGGGGGTCCCTCCTATTTGAGAGCGGGGCCCCAGACCCGAAGTCTGTTGAGTTCCATCCTGCACCCCGGTAAGAGGCATGTGGCGTTGGGTGAGTCAGGATCTATTTATTACAGGACAATTGGATTCTCAGTAAACGGAAGCATTCCAGAAAACATTGTCCTTGGGTGAGGAGAATTCCTTCCTCAGAGAAAGAAAGTTGCCTTCCTGGCCAATGTGATTTCTCCTCAAGCTCGGGATAAACTGGGAAATGGCAGGTTAGTGACAAAGCTAATTAGCAAGCTGTTGCTCAGTGGCAGATGTTTAAAGTTAAAGAACTAATTTCATGACCCTGTGCATGTCCCCTCCCTCTTTTGGCCTCTGCTTTTTTAATCTTCCAAGTGAAGATATTGGACTACACGATCTCTAAGATCATTTCCAGCTCTACCATTTTATGATCTAACTTTTATATAACACCAGTATAACATGTTTTTTGATATGACAAAGGTTCGAGAAGTACCGGTGGCATTTTACAGATATGGACATTGAGGGCAGCGGGGCCACGGATTTGCTTCAGACACACGCTGGGAGTGTCAGGGCCTGAATCCTTCCAGAGCTCTGTTTCATTAAGCAATCGATACTTCCCGGCTCCTGGGCGGAACTGCAGTATCTTTCCCTTCAGAAAAGCTGGTCTGTTTTTTCCCCACCAGGCCTGAAGGAAAAAAAAAAAAAAAAAAGCAAGGGTCAGAGTATTAATATGAAAAATATTAGAGCACACTTCCTCCTCTCCCACAGACAATGAGGGTTTGAATCTCACAGGAGGGAAAGACAAGTCCGTGGCACAGGGACTGCCAGGGGGCTGGAGGAGAAGGGGAACAGATCTGAGCTGCAGGGGCATACATTTCGGTGTTGGCGGACTAGGGTGGGGGGTGGGCCACTGATCCCAAGGGCAGAGTGACAAGGTCAGCCTCACCTCTTCTCTCCGTTCTTGGCAACAGCCAGTCTAGCTAGAAAGAGCAATCTGTCAAGTCTAATTAGAGTAGAACAAAGTGAACAATGGGCGCCCAGCTCTAAACTGACAGCCCAGTTGAATGGGGTGGAGGAGCCCGGGAGGGATGTGTGCTTTGTGTGCTTGGAATTGGTTCCTTCAAATGGATCCTTTCCGAACTCAAACTGCAAAACAACTTCAACTGGATTCTTCTTTGCTTCACCAGAAATCTTCAGGTCCCTGCGCTTTTTAACGCAGGCACATCCCGCAAAAGTAGAGAACCTGGCTCCGTTTCAAAGGTGAGGCTGTGGTTGAGTTAGTTACATCGTGCGTGGTTGGCATGGTGCTGTGTGCGTGCAACTGATGTGTATTCATCTGCTCATGTTTCTCTTTTGTGTCTGATTATATTGGTGGTATTAGTGTTTCTTTGATTATTTTTGAAACCCTTTTTATTATAAGGCTTGTAACTGGATTCCGGAAATCTCAGAACAGCTTGAAATTTTCGTAGGACCACAAATAAGCACATGGAAAGGGACCAAAAAAATGTTAATGATATTTTTGGCTTGTACTTTAAATGGTCTCTCTGATTTGGGTATTTTAGTTCTTGCATCAAAAGTAGGTTTCACAGGAAAAGGGGACGTCGTATACACGAATTGAATGAATATATTCCTTAAAATAAATACGTGAACACAGGTTACTGAAGCTTAAAAACTAGGTGTGTTCATAATCTAAAGCCTCAAATAATGGAGGCCTGTGATCAGCAAATATGGTATCGAAGACTGATGGCTTGTTCAATTAACTGTGCCTCAGTGTGGGGCATACTTAAGGGTGTGAGAAAACATAATTCTCTAAGGTGGGAGAGAAAGACTGGGAAGACAGTCAACACAAACATAATTTATAAGTTCTAAGTCTCAGTCTGCATGATTTTGCTATTCTTTCCTGTGTGTTATCTCAGTCCTCGAAGCATCCTATGAAGTATGTTGCTGTTATCCTCACTCTGCAGATAAGGAAGCTAAGGCCTTGAGAAATTAGCCCGAGCTTACAGAGAAATGCAGAGTCAGGCCTTGAACTCAGGCTCTCTGGCTCCAGGTCTCATGTACTTCTCAGCACCGTGTTTCTGGTAGAATTAGGAGACATTACATCTCAAAACTCACCCGATTCATAATAATAATGCCAACACGAGAACTCTCTGCTTTTCGCTGGTCTCTTACGGACATGAACGAGGCAGTGGATTTTCGTCTGGCCCGTTTTGTACCACTGATGGTGCTTTACCGTGTGTTGCTAATCCTTTCTTTCCCACAGCAACACTTGTCTCTTTTCTGCCCTTTCCTTCTTTTTTTCTTTTGCATGGACGTTATTTGAATAAATTATCTTGTAAAAGGATAGAGTAGGCCAATGCTACCCACCTCACCCCAGGCCTCGGTTTCTCCCCAGGGAAATCAGTTATCAAGTTGGGGTAGAACCAACTGTTTGCTATGTGTGTTTGCGCAGATGTGTGTGTATGTGTGTGTGTGTGTGTGTGTGTGTGTGTGTGTCATATTGGTTTGTGTCTTTTAAAAAATCCATGGTACCATGCTCTATATTTTATTCTGCAGGTTGCCCTTATTATTGTCAACTTGCCATGCCTGTGCAGATCACTTCATGGCAGTATGTTTCGATGGAATTCATTCTTGTTAATTGTTACGTAGCATTGAATGCATTGTCACTTTTACTGTTTCCTCTCTACCTCTCTGCCTCTGCTTTTGAAATGACTTAGTGGCACATCAGGTCAACATTAACCTTATTTGGATTTATGGCGCAGGAAGAGACGGGCATAAGCTTTATGGCTCCTGGAGCGTTGATAAGTAAGAAAGGAAAGGAGTGTAGGAAGCACTTCCACCAGCACTCTGCGCTGAGGTGAGAGGCCGAGGCAGGCGTGGCGTTACCTATCAGTACATTCGTTACCTCTCGGCCTCAGAATTCTAGCATGTTGCTGTTGTTGTTCTAAACCCCCTTGTTCTCCAGACACATTCCTTATCTGTAAGAGATAATAGTCACATACTTGACAGAGTGCTGTGAGGATGAAATGAGAGTACACAGGAAAGAACATCCAAACCATGAAGACTGAGACATGTCAGTTATGAATTGTTTGCTTATTACCCGCTTCCCTCTTTCCCTTGCACCTCAGTTAGTGAACGGAGCTGTAAATGGCGTTATTAGACATTCTGGAGCATGAATGTGCTTAAGGCGCGGAGTCTGGAATCTGACTTATCTCCAGACTCAAGTCCTGATGAGGCTGTTTACTAGTTGTGCGGCTCAGGTAGTGTTTTGTCGTGTGTAAAATAAGGGCAGTGATAATAGTGAACTTAGCCTGTGGTGAAGTATAAATGAGATGATGTATGTAAAGCCCATCTATGGCTTCTGGCAGAGAGGAAAGCCAGCTGCTGTCATCGGAATCCCCCAGACAAGCTGCGATATCGCCACTTCTGTCTATGAAGTACCATCTCCAGTGTCCTCAGACGTGACAGGAAAGGCGGGCCTAATCTCAGGATTAAAGCACAGCCATTTATCGTTCCTTTAGTCTGTACTCTTCTTGTCGTGTGGGTGTTTTTTTTTTTTTAAAGCGCCGCTCTCCTGAGCACCTACTGCGTGTCTAATACTCTGCTGGGTACTGTGTGAAACATAAAGAAAGGGCGAGGGCATGACAGGGCTCTTGCCTACAAATGCTCCTGGCTATTAAATTGAAGGGCCTTCCGCACCAGGTTAACGCAGGAAAGGACCTGTCAGATGAAAGGCATTCTGTAAGGTGCTGTCTGGGTAACAGATGATAATATAAACACAGGGTAGTACTATGAATATACATGCCCAGTGACCACTTTATCAAAATGTTCCGTTAATTACAAAGGTAGATATACTCCCTTAACACCTGCTTATTCGCTCCTTATCTAGCTTCAGAATTATTTCAGAAGCTCATCTATAGCACCTGAGCCATTAAATTAGCTGCTAATGCGGGGCAGGGTTCCTGGCTGCCACTTGCTCTCACTTCCTCCCCAGAGTGCTAGAAAGATGAAGTCACCAGGAACTGGCAGAGAGGAGCTGCTCTCTCCTCAGCCTAAGTCTTGACTGAGTAAAAACATGCAGATCTTCTGTCATTCTGGACCAAATAGCCAGTATTTAGTGAGCAGATAAAATCCCCCCAAAGTAGGAACTGTCGTAAAGAGCCTGAGGATGCCACATAAAGGGTCTGAAAGTACTTACTTTGGGGGAGGGGGGATTCCCAAGAAGTAAACCAACAGTCTTTCCAAAATGTCACCGTAGTCCTTCTCAGCCCAGTAAGGTTTCTCTTGACCCACAGAGCCGATTTTCTGTTGTGCGTGTGAACCCATTCCAGCTGGCCCACACTGGACATAGAAGGCCACCTCAGCTGTCAGGCACGGAAGCCACGGGTGGCTTTTGGTTTAAGAATCAGGCCAGGCAGCAGATGCTCTGAGCGCTCGGGGAGTGGCATGCCTGTTCCCGAGACAAGCACCCTTTGTCTTAATCCCATGCTTAAATCTGGGATAGAAAATTCTGAATGTTTTTATTTTGAAGGGAGCTATGTTAAATCATTCTTATTAGAAAAAAAGTCACTTATGGCATAAAAAGGTGTGATTTGTCAGGAGCCCTTTTACTGCTGAAGGGATTTCTTAGCAGACAAAGAACTTGCTCGTTAAATCATAACCCCCATGAGAAAGAGATTCTGAAGCATAAGGTGCAGGACATGTAGTTATTAGGTTAAGTGGGATTCAAAACACTGTCTTCATTACCCCTTTCTGAAGGCGAGATTTTTATTTTTATTGGTGAAGAGGGGCACCTCTCTGAAATTTTTGCCTAGAGACCCAGAATAAGAATTTACAGCATGTTAGAATTCTGAAAATAATTTGATCCTCCATTTCACAGAGTTCAGAGCTGCAGAAATATGCTGTCCAAATCATTATTGGCAATTATTCTATTTTGGCCCTGTACAAGAGGTGAAAGCAGCTGGTGTATGAGACTTGAGAGAGCGCCCATTTTCCAAGGAAGAACAAAGAGAACCGAGGGAGAAGCTGCTTTGCTTTGTCTGAGCCAACTCCCTCTGAGGATTGCAGCAGGAAGGGCTCCGAGCTGTATGCCTGCCGGTAACACTTGGTTCAGCAGTCCCGGAGATGTGGGGAGACCGACCTGCACAGTGTCAATGTTATCAGCTGCCCTGTGCATATAGCGTCTCCCTGGAGGACACTTTTATAACACGGTAACACTTACACTGACACATTCGCTCCTTTACTTCCCTTTCTCTGCTGATAAATGTCAGGCTTCCTCTTGGATCTTGTCCCTGATTTACTAAGTTACTATATATTCATTGCTCTCCTTTGTGTTCCAAACACTGAGCTCTCAGTGCTCATCTGGTTGGATCCAGACTGTGAAGGCTGCAGCCCAAGTAATCAGTACAGGACTTGGGGGCCCAACCTCCCTCAAGAAGGCTTGCATTCCAAATAGGTCCCTAATTAGTGTGTTTCTGGTGCTACTGGACAAAAGAGAGGGCCCTGTTTTGAACCAAAGCCTATAATTTATGCCTACAGCTATACCCTGATGGGAGATGTGAATTTTCATGTCAGAGAACAGGGACCTGATAAACACATGACTAATCCAAAGGACACCGTCTACCTAGAGGTCTTTACTCCCTTACTAGAAGAACCACAGAGATGTGCGATTTTTACACTGAATGCACTGGATCTCTGCAGGTGGAAGGGACTTAGCGCATCATTTGGGCAACTGAAGGACAGGGCTCTCCAGGAGAAAGCACCAGCTAATGAAGGGCAACATAAAGTTCCCTGCAACATAAAAAAAGGGGGGAAGCTGCCCTTTGCCATCATTTTGCAGGTTACAATTCCCGGCAATCGCACCAGCTCAAGAGCAGAAGCGCAACCCGTCATCTTCTTTCTGTGGGCTTCAGCCATAGGGGGAGAAAGGTGGTGCCACAACGCTCTTCCAGTGGATGAGGATGACGTGTTCTAAGCAGATGATTGCGGAGGCTCCTGTCAAATGAGTGAAGAGAAAGGGGAAGTGGGAAGAGGAGGAGGGACTCAAGAAACACCACTGCAACAATCCTGGAATAAAAATGAGGGGCCGTTAGGAGAAATGATAAGCGCCTTCACCTTGAAACTCAGTGCCTTGCCCATTTTTTCCAATTTGCTTCTGATAACCACTTATATTTTGTAAATAACTTAAAGCAGGATGGGATAAATGAAAGAGAGCTCCTATCGGGTTCTATGTTTCCTCTTCTTTAGGATTGTCTTAAATAACAATTATCCTTTTTAGCTTTAGGAAGCATTAAAAACAGTCAAGCCCTTTGAAACATGGTTCCCCCAACTCATAACGGGCCTGCACGTTTCTCCTCTCGACAGAAAGGCTGCTCGGGTTGTGCCCATCACTTTCGGTTTCGTCGGCTAGCGGGTATATCGTGCAGCATTTAGAGTGTTAACAGACTTTGGAATGTCGGCTCTGTCTAAACGGACCCGGTAGCTACGCCACAGCCTCCGGCGCGATCCGCGCTCTCTCCCTTTTCACCAGCAGGCGGCGCTGGTTTTCGCCGCGCCCGAGGCCACCGCCCCCCCCCGCCCCGCCCCGCCCCTCACAGAGCTCACTTCCGCCGCGGCCTGGGGAGGCTCCCTCGCTCCTCTCTCTCCATTCTGGTGTTTTCTTGAGGCAGTCTTTCTTTATCCTGCGCTGCCTGCTAACGTTTCTGAACCACCATACCCTCGTGCCAGTTTATAGTACTAAAAACCTGCTTCTTGGGTCCCTCGAAAGAATGGAAATCCTAAAATAACATGTATTGGGGGATTGCGTAATCACGGATTTTTTTAAACTTCAAATGCATTTCAACTTAGTCAAATAAAAAGAGCCTCTGCCCTGACAAAGAAGGCGATATATGTTAAAAATTAGAATGCTTTAAAAAAAAAAATCCCTTTCCGGTTTATTCCAGACTCTTCTACAGTGTAGAGAGCGGCTCACGAAAATTCAGCTGCGGCTCCATCTGCTGGCCGCGCCGCGCCCTGCGAGGCCCTGTCCGGGAAGGAGAGGTGTCGGCTTGCAGGTGAAGAAGGCCCGGCCTTTTGCCCAGGAAAGGCTCTGGCACCAAGGTAGCGTTCACATGCAGGTCTGCTTATCTGAAAAGAGACTAAACTGACCCTCTGCAGGCAAAGGGGCTCAGTTTGGAGGAGCCCTCAGGCCTAAATGTACTGGCATGTGTTATATGGAAATCTGGGGCTTCAGGGAAAAGAGGCACAATTCATTTCATTAGACCGCTGCCTCTCTCAGGTGCAGGGCTGAAAACGAAAACTGTATTTTTCATCAAGGCACGCAGGGAAGTATCAGGGACAGAAGTCAAAATGTATTTGTTTTCCTGAATTTTGCTGAATGGAAGGAATTTCAAAGGCGAAGAGGGTGACAGAAATAAAATTAATCTGGGAGTGGGGACGTGTTACAATGTGGCCTTGGCTGTGGTTTGATAGAAGGTCACTAAGCCCTGTACCATTTTCCAAACTCTTGAGTCAGTTCTGATTTACTTGAAGATTTTTCTATTTAGGAGACTTCAGGCCCTTTTCACCCAAAGGTCTAAACCCATTTGCAAATGCATTTATATACATACTTCAGCACAAACCTGCATTCGCCATTGTTGCCAACTTTGTTAAAGGCCATAATCAGAAAACGCTTGGGGGTCTGATAGCAGAGTTTTAGAGCGGAATTACAGTTGGCCCACCCAACTGGCCCACCCACCCAGTTGGCCCATCTGGAAATCATGGTATCACTGATAGGAAACATTTCTAATGAAAAATGTTGGCAAACATACTTCTGACCTTCCCGGGCTTGAGAATAATGTCCTAGCAAAAATGAATTTTTTTGTTCGGGATGACTTTATAATGGTTTTCCTGAAAGATGAAGTGGCTTTCCCAACAATAACGTCTACAGGAACGTAACTGGCTATGTAGTCCTTGGGGTCCCTGTCATGTGACTTCCACGACAGTCAGTGTTTTATAATGATATCGATAACTAAGCCCTCGTAAAGGAAACTTCGCTGATTCTACTGACACAGTGAATAGTTTCATGGAGAAAATGTTAACCCTCCATATGGGCACTTGAAGAAGATACACAACTAAGAAAACAGATGAGAAATAAGATAAAAATCCATTGCAATGATGCGTGGGTGGACTGTATCAGAGAACTAGCAGGCTGAGTATATTTTCTGTTTTGGATGAACGGAGGGTTATCGGGTACCAAATTGTGACGAGTCCGGGAAAGATTTGATGGTGGCTGGCTACCTCTATCATACCTCTCTTCTACTAATGTATTTGTAGAGGAGAGTCTTTCATAGACATAAATTGCTTGGTAACACATCAGCGCTGCGAGTGGCAGTATGAAGCCGAGAACTGAACATCCCTCAGTAAAGGTACTTTCATGGCCTCTGGCTCAGGACAGTGAGGGAGAGGCTCAGAGGTGGAGCACTGAGGAACCGGATGCCTTAAGCCCTCACACTCTTTCCTCTGTTGTGGCACAAGGCAGTCCCTGAAAACTGAATGTTTTATCTTCTGTGTTTCTCCTTATCTCCTTATTTGTTTAGAGGGTGCCTCTACACTTAGAGCCACATATATAAACCACCTGTCACTTTCTTACCAGACTCCCCAAGAGTATTCATTTAGCACTATTTCTGGTTAACCTGGTATAAAAAGGCTGCCCATTCCCTGAGCAATTGAGCCTGGGATTCAAATATTTTGTTTTTGGAAAAAAAGCAAGGGAAAATTTTTATAGAGATGACCTCTCCCTTGACTTTCAGTCTATTCTAAATTGGGCTTTTGAGAGAATGTGACCAATCTCTCAAGAATATGAAACAGATTGAACTTGGTAGAAATTTCTGTCTGGACCTTACAGTTAGGTAAGTGTGTCTCTTCTGGTCAAAGTCCTAACTTGACAAAGGAGTTGGCTTGACACTGTCAATTAAACTCCCTTTGTTCTCTCAGTATACATCAGTCCTCTTCTCTCTCCCCTTCCTGCAAAATGCCAGGCTGACTCCTGCTCGTCAGTGGGTCTTGGCTTTCTGATCACCTCCTCTGAGACTTCCTTGAGCCCCAGGGGAAGAGAGGGTGGCCCTGCTGAACTCCCAGAACCTCATGGCTCCCCATCATAGCTCTGCAATACTATGCTGTCACTGCTTATCTGTCTGTCTCCCATACTAGACTCTGACATCCTGTGAAAATGGGGCCCTGGTTATCATTATGTTCATTTTCCATCCTCAGTACCTAATTAGTGCCTCCAATCAAGCAGCTGTTAGGTAGGAATTCAACACACGAGGTGGGAGGGAAGGGTATTTCCGAGGGAGGAACTGACAGGAACACATATACGTAGGTATAGACCTGGAAGAGTGCCTGGGAGCATGACTGTGGCTTGGCTGAAGCTTGAGGGGGACTGACAGGAGAGTCAGGAAAGCGTGGTTGTGAATATTGTGAGTGTTAGTTTAAGGCAGTGGTCATCAGGAGATGAAATAATTGCAAACGTTTAAGTTTCTGGTGTATTGTGTATCAGATGAGTGCTTTGCATAGTTTCATCAAAAACATGGAGCCTTGAATCTAGCCCATTCCATTCGTGGAATGTCACTAAATTGGCAAAACCAACCTGCATGGCTAAACCACTCAGTTAAACAGACTCATCTTCTGTCAGAAAAAGTGTAAAACATTATATTCCGGGCGCCTGGGCGCTGTAGTTCGTTGAGCAGCTGACTCTTGGTTTCGGCTCAGGTTGTGATCTCGGGGTTGTGGGATCGAGCCCCACATCAGGCTCTGTGCTCAGCACGGAGTCTCCTTGGGATTCTCTCTCCATCTATTCCTCCTCCCCCCAAAAAATACATAAATAAATTGTACAAAAAATTTTTTTAATCACTATATTCCTGCAAGGCCTTCCACCACCTCACTTGTGATTTCTTTTTTTTTTTTTTTAAAGATTTTATTTATTTATTTGACAGAGAGAGACAGCCAGCGAGAGAGGGAACACAAGCAGAGGGAGTGGGAGAGGAAGAAGCAGGCTCCCAGCAGAGGAGCCTGATGTGGGACTCGATCCCGGAACACCAGGATCACGCCCTGAGCCAAAGGCAGACGCTTAACCGCTGTGCCACCCAGGCGCCCCTCACTTGTGATTTCTAATTCCAAGATAGCCCTTGTTCGCAGCCCAGAGGCTTGCCAGTATTTGTCCAGGGAATGAAATAAAGTGCTTCCCTGTCAGTGTTTCTTACCTGGCTCTCAAGAAATTGTCCCTCAAGTATAGTGCATTCTCTCATTATGCCGCCTTTTGGGGACAAAGCACAGTTTGGATGGCTCAGGGGTAGCTTTCTGTTGTGAAGGGCCAGAGCAGTTGGGAAAGGGAAGTAGGAAAAAGAAATCAGCTCAATGCCAGCCATTCCCAGGCAGATCACTTTCAGGAGAGGGTACATTTTATAGTTCAGATCTGGAAATTGACTCTTGATACTATGCTCTCTACAGTATATGCAGCTGGCCCTTGAACAAGGCAGGGTTAGGAGCGCCAACTCTTTTTTTTTTTTTTAAGATTTTATTTATTTATTTGACAAAGAGACAGCCAGCGAGAGAGGGAACACAAGCAGGGGGAGTGGGAGTGGAAGAAGCAGGCTCATAGCGGAGGAGCCTGATGTGGGGCTCGATCCCATAACGCTGGGATCACGCCCTGAGCTGAAGGCAGACGCTCAACCGCTGTGCCACCCAGGCGCCCCAGGAGCGCCAACTCTTAACTCCCCCAAAACTTAACTACTACTAGCCTACTGTTGACCAGAAGCCTTACTGATAACGTAAAGCATTGATCGACACATATTTTGTATGTTATATGTATTATGTACTGTATTCTTACAATAAAATTAGCTAGAGAAAAGAAAGTGTTATTAAGAAAACCATAAGGATTAAAATACAAAAAAGAAAAGAAAAAGAAAACCATAAGGGCAAATACGTTTCCAGTACTGTACTGAGACAAAATTCACATATAAGCAGACCTGTGCAATTCAAACCCGTGTTATTCAAGAATCAACAAACGGCAGTTTGAAAGCTGTGTTTTAAAGAACGTGGATTTTATCCTACACACCAGTAGGCTCCAGAGTGGACTATGCAAGGTATAGAGAGAAGATATTACAAATTCTGTGTATACTTTTTAAATGTCATCCTCTTAAACTTCCTATATTGGTAGATGCTTATTTATATAAGATAGAAGTGCGGTTTTAAAATAAATTACATGTGTGTCTCTTAGAGGCTAGGTAGGCATTAGTTTACTGATACACACATGCGATAAGAAAAAATCTGAGGACTACTTTTAAGTGCAGCGGAGAATCACTGCAGGTTTCTGAGCGAGGGGGTGAGAATGAGCATAATCACTGACTGTAGGTGATAGTAAGGGACAGTACCCACCATGGAGGAGGGTACACAAAACTATGGTCCCTGCCTTCGGGGAGCTGGCAGCCCGGCTGACACACGAGGAAACACGTAACAGTAGTGAATAGTACTCTCGAATAATGCATCGGTAATTAAAGGGAAGCCAATGAGGAAGAAATTGTAAAGAATATGGAGAGAGCAATTGTTTTTTATTCTGTTTTTAAACGTGCATTTCCTGCAGAAAGAACTGAACTTTCAGTAAGGCCCTAAATGGTGATGGCCTCGCCACACTATTTTTATTTCAAATTCCAAGCATTCTGTTTGGTCTTGTTCCCTCTTCTCCATCCTGAACCACCAACATTGATGTTTTATTTCTGATTTGGGGGGCCACATCCTTCAGTTCTTAGAAGAATAAACACCTAAAAATGTGAGAGTTTCTTATTAAGAAGGATTTACATTTCTAGTCTTGATCTTTCAGAAACTATCAACAGGATCATGGTTAAAACATCCAGGATAAAAGAAGTCAGAGAAGTAATTTCAGTAGCTTCCCTATTTTTAGAAGTTCTACTATACCCAAAATTTCCCAGAGAGAGGGATTTTTAAAAGTTCCCAAAGAACGTCATAATAAGGCATAATAATACCTTAGGGTTGTGTATAATAGGTCCAGTCTCAAAGGATTTTCATGATCTTATCCTTGCATTCCCACCAGCTATGTGTCCATTGAGTGTAAGGGCTGTAAAAAGGTCAAGAGGCATCCGAGACTCGCAGTCTGCCCAGGAGCTCAGGCCTTCTGACAAACACTGCTGGGAAGAGCCCTCAAGTGTCCACCCAGATGCTTACTCAGACCTGCTGTGCTCACAGTAACACCATAGGCATTACTTTAGCCATTGAGCAGAAGAAAGAACAAAACGTGGAGAATATAAATACACTTGCCAAGTGCACAATTACTAAGTGGCAGAACTGGAATTCAACCCAGGTCTGTCTTACTCAGAACCTGTTTCAGTGCCCGGGAGGCAACGGATCGTTTTTGATGGGACGGTGTCAGTAGAGTGGTAGAGGTAGAAGACGGATGACACAGTGTTCAGTCACCTACTATTCATCAAGTATTTGTTGAGGAGGGTGGGACTTCCAGCTATGGCAGAGTGAAGGGGTAGGCAAATCCTCTCCCTTAAAAAGCCATTGCAAAGCTGGAAAAAATGGATGAAAACAACCATTTTTAGCACTCTGGAGATAGATCAAAGTTATATAACAATATGAGGCGTGTTTATGCTTGAACAACTGCTAAAATTCAGTACGAACAGTGGGAATCTGTGGCCCCCTTGCCCGGGGATGCTCCCATTTTCCAGCCGTCCGCCCAGCCCAGTCACCTGGAGATTTTGCCAAGGTGGGGAGATGCCGTAGGACCGGCCGCTTTGCTGCCACAGCCAAAGAGGACCCACTTGACTTGGAGCAGGGGCAGGCCAATGGTTCTGCCACCCTGAGGATACAGCTGTGGTGGGGCGAGTGTATTCTTGGGGATATTGCGCACATTTACAGCTAAGAACAGAGGGCCTAAGATCACCACATACTCCTAGCTGACCTGGAGGATTCATGCACAGAGCAACTGGGAAAGGGCCCAGTGGAAAATAAAAGTAAAAACCTGAACTTTGAATGTGCTCCCCTACCCTCACACAAATTCATTATCAGAGGACAGAAGCCTTATTGGTTTGAGGTGTTGGAGCATAATTTCCATCCCATGATTGGCTGACCATGGGCTAATTAGACATAGGCGTGACCCCTATGAAGCCAGACCAAAAAAAAAACAAAAAACAAAAAAACCCAGAAAAAATCAGGAGCAGTCACACACTTCAGAGAGACATATGTCATAGGTTTAACCTAGGCAAATTACTAAATGCATGACACAAAAGACAGCCTTGAGAGAGAAAATCAGAATCCAGAGTTGCTACAATATATTATTTTAAAAATTCAGTTTTTAATAAGTATGACTCATTCTCAGGAAAAGCAAAAGTCAACAGAAGCTATTTCTAAGTGTCCCCAGAAGTTGGATTTAGCAGGCAAAGGCATCAAAGCAGTTATTATCGGTATGTTCAAAGAACTAAAAGAAATCATGTTTAAAGAGCCTAAAGAAGTAGGACAATAATGAATCAATAAAGATGCTTAATAAGGAAAGTATTAAGATTTTTTTTGGGAAGATTTTATTTATTTATTTGACAGAAAGCAGGAGAGCACAGGCAGGGGGAGCAGCAGAGGGAGAGGGAGAAGCAGGCCCCCCACTGAGCAGGGAGCCCGAAGTGGGGCTCAATCCGGGGACTCTGGGATCATGACCTGAGCCGAAGGCAGTCACTTAACCAACTGAGCCACCCAGGCATCCCAAGAATTTTTTAAATGTAATTTCTAGAAGAGAAGATAAGCAATAACTGAAATGAAAAATTCACTAGAAGGGCTCAAAAGCAGATTCAAGATGGCAAAAGAAAAGAATCAGTGAGGGGCGCCGGGGTGGCACAGCGGTTAAGCGTCTGCCTTCGGCTCAGGGCATGGTCCCGGCGTTATGGGATCAAGCCCCACATCAGGCTCCTCCGCTATGAGCCTGCTTCTTCCTCTCCCACTCCCCCTGCTTGTGTTCCCTCTCTCGCTGGCCGTCTCTATCTCTGTCGAATAAATAAATAAAATCTTTAAAAAAAAAAAAAGAAAAGAATCAGTGAACTAGAAGAGAGATCAACAGAAATTATCCACTGAAGAATAGCAAGAATAAAAAATGAAGAAAAATGAACAGAGCCTCAGAGACTTGTGAGACATCTTACATACCAACATATGTGTAATGTGGGGAGGGGGGCGACTGGGTGGTGCAGTCAACGTCCAACTCTTGGTTTGGGTTCAGATCATGATCTCGGGGTCATAAGACTGAGCCCCACCTCAGTGGGGAGTCTGCTTAAGACTTTCTCTCCCTCTCCTTCTGCCTCTTCCCCTGACACGTGCACATATTCTCTCTCCCAAATAAGTAAATCTTTAAAAAACAATGACATATGTGTAAAGGGAGAAGAGAGAAAGGGTCAGGAAATTTTTGAAGAAATAATGTCCTCAAACTTGGCAAATTTGTTGAAAAATATTAATTTACATATCCAAGTAGTTCAGTAAACCCAATCAGGTTAACTACAAAGAGATCCAAACCTAAATACAAAATACAAACTATTGAAAGCTAACAAGAAAAAGAAAATCTTAAAAAGCATCAGGAGAAAAACCACCATCATGTACAATGGAGCATATACCTATATATTGATCTATCTATCTATATATATGTTGATATATCTATCTAGCTATATATATACATATCTATCTATCTGTATATATAGATATCAATATATAGATGGCTGATTTCTCATTTGAAACGATGTAGCCTGGAAGGCAGTGGAATTGCATATTCAAAGTGTGAAGAAAAAAAAACTATCACCCAAGAATTCTATATCCGACAAAACCATTCTTTAAAAATGAAGGAGAAATTAAAACATTCCCAGATAAACAAATCTGAGGGAGATTGTCTGTCACTAGTAGAGCTACCCTACAAGAAATGCTGAAGAGGGTCCTTCGGGCTGATAGGAAAGGACACCAGATGGTAACTCAAATCCACAGGAGGAAATTAAAAGCGCTGGAAATGGTAAACTTGTGGGTTAGTATAGAGACTCTATAAATATATACTTATTTTTTCCCAAAACTTCTTTAAAAGATATGAAATTGTATAAGGCAATAATTATAACACTATATTGATGGGGTATAACCCATGCATGTCATATATATGATAATGAAGAATATGTAATATAAATATAACTAATATTTATTATAAAGATCCATGTGAGATATAATAATAGCACAAAGGAGGAGAAGAGAGAGAGTTATATTGGGAGAGTTTTTATATTTTACTGAAATTCAGTTAGTGTTAATCTGAAATAGATGAATTAAGATGTATATTATAATCCCTATAGTAACCATTAAGAAAATAACTTAAAAAAATGTTTTAAAAAATCTACGTAAGAATTAAGTGGCACACTAAAAATATTTATTTATTTATTTTTTTAAAGATTTTATTTATTTATTTGACAGAGATAGAGACAGCCGGCGAGAGAGGAACACAAGCACGGGGAGTGGGAGAGGAAGAAGCAGGCTCATAGCAGAGGAGCCTGATGTGGGGCTCGATCCCGCAGTGCCGGGATCACGCCCTGAGCCGAAGGCAGACGCCCAACCGCTGTGCCACCCAGGCGCCCCTAAAAATATTTATTTAACACAAAAAGTGGCAGTTAAGTAGGAAGAGAGGAACAAAAAAGAAAGGAAACATATAGAAAACAAATACCAAAATAGTAAATGTAAATCAAATCACATCAATAATTATATTAATTGTGAAAGGTCTAAACATCTCAATCAAAAGCAGAAATTGGCAGACTGGATAAAAAAGTAAAATCCAACTATAAGATGTCTACAAAAGACGCCTTAGATTCCATGACATCAATAGATTAAAAGTAAAAGGATGAAAAAAGGTTTTATTATCGGTATAGTAACCATAGAGAGCCAGAGTGACTATATTAAAATCAGACAAAATAGACCTAAGATCAGGTCTTAGTTCTTAAAAAAAAAAAAAAAAGCTACTAGAGAAAAAGAGGGTTATTTAATAATGATTAAGAGATCAATTCATTGGAAGATATAAGAATTATACATATGTACGTAACAGATCTGCAAAATACATGAAAGAAAAGTAGGAGACTTCAATACCCCACTCTCAATAATGGACGAAACAAATACATAGAAAATACAGTGAGGATCTAGGGGACTTGAACAGCACTGTCAATGAACTTGTCCTAATTGTCATCTATAGAACTCTGATTGACAACTGCAGAATAGACACCCTTTTCAAGCACACATAGAACATTCTCCAGAATAGATCATATGTTAGGACATAAAATAAGTGTTCAATAAATTTACAATAATTCAAATTAAAAAAATTCAAATCATGCAAACTATGTTCTCTGAGTACAGTAGAATTAAATTAGAAATCGACAACAGAGAGAAATATGGGAAATCCCCAAGTATTTGGAAATTAAGCAGATTTCTAAATAGTCTGTGGGTTGAAGAAGATACCACCAAGGAAACTTAAAAATATTTTGAACTGAGTAAAAGTGAAAACACAACATACCAAAATTTATGGAATGCAGATAAGAAATGCTTTGAGGGAGACCTATGTCAGAAAAGAAAAAAGTTTCAAATCGATAACCTAAGTTTCTGCCTTAGAGAGTAAAAAATTAAAAATTAAAAAAAGAAAGTAAAAAATAAGAAGAAGAGCAACTAAACCCAAGGCAAGCAGAAAAGGGGAAATAAAGATTAGAGCAGAAATCAATAAAATAAAAAACAGAAAAACAATACAGAAAATCAATGAACCAAAAGTTGGTTCTTTGAAAAGAGCAACAAACTTTTTGTTAGATTTACCAAGGAAAAAGGGAGAGAGGAGACACAAATTACCAATATCTGGAATAAAAAACATCAGTATCTACCATATAAGAATTAAAATATTGTAAGGGTATATTATGAACAACTTTATACCAATAAGACAATTTAAATGAAATAGAAAAATTCCTAGGAAGACAAAAATTACCAATACCAATTCAAAAGAAAGAAAATCTGAGTAAGACTTACATCAAGTAAAAAAATGAATTAATATTCCAAAATCTTTCCACCAGCAAGGGCCCAGTCCCAGATGGTTTCACTTGGGAATCCTATTAAATATTTAAAGAAGAAATAATACCAATATTGGACAAACAATTTCAGAAAATCAAGCAAGCAAGGACTACTTCCCAATTCATTTTATAAGGCTAGTATTATCCTGATACCAAAGCCAAAGACACTACAAGAAAAGAAAACTACACTTCAATATACTTTATGAATATTGATGTAAAAATCCTCAACAAAATACTAGCAAATTGAATCCAGCAACATATGAAAAGGATTATGTACCATTGCCAAATAGGACTTGTAGCAGGAATTCACTGTTGAATGAAAATCCTAAAATCAATTAATGTAATACATCATATTAGTAGGATAAAGAACAAAACCCACATGATCATCTTAATACACGAGGAAGAAATATTTGACAAAATCCAACCCATTCATGATTAAAAACTCTCAACAAACTAGAAATAGAAGGGAACTTCCTTAACCTGATAAAGGACATCTACCAAAAACCCGCAGTTAACATCCTGTGTTTATCAGCCGATGCCTGGCTAAAGAAAATATACTATATTCATATAGTGGACTATTTTTCAGCAGTAAGAAAGAATGTAACACTGATACATCTGCAACTTGGATTAACCTCAAACACATGCTAAGGGAAAGAAGCCAGGTGCAAAAGGTTATATATATTATATGATTCTATTGATATGAAATGTCCAGAAAAGGAAAATTTATAGAGATGGAAAACAGATCAGTGGTTACATTGGGTAGAGAGCAAGCTTGACTGGACTGTATGTCCGTGATGGGCTGGCATTTGCTGAAGGAAATGATGGCAGCCATCACCGAGACAGCGACCATAGGTGGGAAGCCATGAGAAGGCTTTAAGGAGAGAAGTGTAATGATTTGACTTTTTACCAGGATCATTCTGGCTGCTGTGCCAGGAGAAGACAGGAGATAGTCGGGAGGAGTAGAAGAGGCAGAGACAGTGACACTGGTCCAAAGTGGCTGTAGTGGAGAGAGTGAAAAGTGGTCATTCCATAGATCTATTTTAAAGGTAGAGCAGTTAGGATTTGCTGATACATTGATGAGAGTGATAGAAAAACAAGAGCCAATGACAACTCCCAGTTTGGGGGTCCAGGCTGCTAGAAGAATGGAGTTGTCATTCTCTGAGATGGGAAAGTGGGGGGAACATGTTTAGGCAGAAAGAGTAGGAGCTAAGGTTTAGGAATCTATTAGATATCCAAGCAGAGAAGTCCCCCAGGCAGTTGGATATACAGGTCTGGAATTCTGGAAAGCATTCCAAGTTGGAGACATATGTATGCATCAGTGTATGGAAGTATATAAACCAAGAGATGGATGAGATCAACAAAGGAGCTGGTGGATAGGAATGAGACCTTGAGCCCCTGACATTAAGAGTGTAGGAGAACCAATAGGAGACAATAGTGGAGACTGAGAAAGGGACCAGGAAGAAAACCAGAAGGGTCCTGGAAACCTCGTGAAGAAAGTGGAGAAGTGCTTCACAGTGATGAACAGTGTCAAATGATGCTGATAGGTTCCATAAGATGAGAACTTGAGAAATGACCATTGAATTTGGGGATGTGGAGGTCATGGGCAACCTTGACAAGTGCAGTGTTGGAGAAGGGGTGAGGCTTAAGGCTGATTCTGATGGGTTCGAGGAATTGGGGGGAGAAAAACTAGAGGCAGTGATTGTAGATCCTTCTTTGCTTTCAAGATGAGGAGAAAAATGGGACAGTAGCCACAGGCAGAAGTGAAATCAAGGGAGGTTGTTTTGGAGATGGAAGAATATGTCTTTATACTAAAAGAAAACAATGAATGGAGGGGGGAAGTTGAGGCAGGAGACAGAAAAGAGAATCACTAGACTACTGACCTTGGGTAGGCAAAGGTGGGACATAATATCCAAGCGGAAAGGCTGGCCTTGAATAAGAGCATGGACAGGTTAGTAGCTAGAAGACAGGCGAGAATACGTGGGTTAAGTCACAAACAGGTAGACTGTTAAGAAAAGTCATCCCAAATTTGAAATAGGCAAACAGGATTACTGGGTATCTTTTTAGTGAGGAGCTGTGCTCTGGCCAACAGGCCCTCTGGGGATCAGCTGATTTTAGTGGGCTAGGTATCTTTACTTTACTTTCTGTTTACTGTTGATGAAGATATTTTGCAATTCGGTTTCTACAGAAAACTTAGAACAATGCAAACAGTTCTTGTGTGACAGAAATGCAAATTACTTTTGTCCTGTGGAAAGGAGAACCTCATAGGTTCTGGGTTTGTTTTGCTTTGTTTTTTGCCTTGCAGGGTATTAACCGTTTTTGCGTCTAACCGAGCAGTCTTATTCTAATATTTATAGACAGACATGTTTCCCGATGAAATATATCAACTCCTGTTCCTCAAATGTTCTTTGCACCAGCTTTATCAGGTTTTATTTTGTTTGTTTGTTTCTCAGTTAATAAATCGTAGCCATATGTTTATTCTATATTTGTATGAGTCATAATTTTAACTTTTTGAAAATTATATTTTAACAATTGGTGGGGGCTTGTAGACAGTCTCTTCTGATTGCATCTATTTTCTCAGGTTGCCAAGTCATGAACTGTGAGTGGGAATGGGGAGGAAATTTGGGGGGTTTGAGGACTGTGAAGAAGATATCAGAAGACTTCTCAGAGAGTGGGAAGGTGAAGAGACTAAGGGAAATACATTGTGACTGCTGAGCACCGTAAGGCCCACTGGAGGTTCATCGTCATGAATTTTAAATGGCTCTGTCTGCATGCCACAGCCATGCCTGCAAGCATGGGGTAGGCAGGGTTAGATTTAATCGGGTTTGAGGTTTTGCTGAGTGAGCACAACAAAGAAAATGGAGCAAGGGAGTTGCAGGTGTAAGCAAGAGTATAATTATAGTGATGGGCTATGAAAGGAGAGATGGGAGGACACAAGGGGGTAAAGGACAGTAAAAAGGTGGAAGGGTCAATGGCTTGTCAGTCCCACTAAAGAAGCATTGTTGGAATTGGCTTTCTCTTGCTGGAAAAGTGGAGGTGGTGGCTGGATACTGGGATGCTTAAAATTGAAATCGTGATGGGGGTGCAGTATGTGGGGTGGGGTGCTTATTAGAGCTAAGAAGTGGATGGGAGGATAGAAAGAAAAGCACAAGTGTGAATAAAGGAGAAGAGATAGAGGGTAGTAACTCGAGCAGGAAGTGACACTATGGTGGTTTAGTCCTCATTTGTGCAGACAAAGAGCAAAGGGTCAAGAGAAGGGGTTAATTTATAAAGCAAGATCCTAGGGGCTGTGAGCAGGAATAAAAACTAGGGCACAAGTTCGTCGGATTCATACTAATAAAATTGGAGGAGACCCTAATGAGAAGAGGGAGGATAATATCAGCAACAAGAAAGAAACAGACATTTTGTTGAGGATGGGATCAAAGCTGTTAGAGCTCAGGTGAGATCCCTTAATCCTATCACTAAATTAGGAATCTAGGTTATCTGCTATGAGTGCACAGGTAAGAGCAGATTAGGAGTTTAAAAGATAGAGAAGAGATTGGGAGCAGCTGGTATACCTTGGGAAATGAGTAAAAGAGAGGCGTAAAAGAAATCATACAGCAGTGTGGGGCAGAGAGGGATGTGAGAAGTTCAAGTCTTTGAGGAAGTTGAGAGATTATCTGAATTTCCTGTGTCTCCGTAAATGTGGAAAACACAATGAGCTACTTATATGGTTTAATGTTTATGATTTACATGGATTACAAGGTTGATCACATAGAAATTTTACTGGTGTTTGCCACGACAGACCCTACAGCAATGGTGCCTTCAAGTCTCTTGAGCTCCAGATCCCCATCCTTACTACTTACTAGTTACTTAACTAGCCCTCGCAATTTGCGTATTTCAAAGGTATCCAGAACTCTCTACTGGAAAGCCAAACCCAATCTTACTTCAGCCTTACATCAAAAATATAAACAGAAGTAACCCCCCACCTCCTCTGGTATTTCCTATCATGATTACCAGCCCAGGCTCCAGTGATAGAAAACTCAAAGCCTTTTCATGTCCCTCACTTCCCCCGATCCAGTTAGACAGCAATTTCTACACTGTGACTACCTCTCAAAGCTTGCTCCTCCTCCTATTAGGATTGCTTGCAAACTGTCCAAAATCTCAGGAGATGCCAAACTGGGACGTGGGGGAATGAGGCAGAGTGGTCATGGTCCCCCTCCAGCCACAGAGGGAACCAGCTCTCCCAGGTCAGGGTCGCACACACGCACACACACGCGCACACACACATAGGCTCCGATGGGCGTCCGGTCTCCAGCTACAGGTTTCGCAGGAGCACGGTCTGTGGCCCCACGTCAGCGCTTGGGGCCTTGTTTTAAACTACATCACGTACTAGACTGCTTTCCTCAAGGTGATTTTGTTTGGGTCTCGGGGTCCTTTTCTGTCGCTGGGCTATTGTCAGCCCCTTCTTGTCTACCCAGACTGGATTCCCTAATATAGAAATTTGAGGATCCAGGGGCACCTGGCTGGCTCAGTCGGTAGAGCATGCGGTTATTGATCTCGTCAGGGCTATGAGTTTGAGCCCCATGTTGGATGTAGAGAGTACTTAAAAATAAAATCTTTAAAAAAATTTTCTTTGAGAATCTGGGTCGGCAGTTTTGGTCCCTTCCCACCGTGAGATCCTTATGCATATTGATTCACTCCCTCCTTCAGTTCCCCCCGTGGATGCCTAATCGGCATCTCACACTCACCATGTCCATGGCCAGCCCCGATCTCCCTTCTTCTCATCACCCTCGAACCTGCTCTTCCCGAAGTGTTCCTCATCTTAGTATCCACTCCATTTTCCCAGTTGTTCAGTCCCAAACCCTTGGAGTCATTCTTGATTCTTCTTTTTCTAACAACCCACATCTAATCGACCAGAAACTCTTCTCCTGTTTAGAATCCAGACACTTCTCACCATCTCCTGTGCTACCACCCTGAGCTCCTGCCCAGGTTATTATTGGGGCCACTTAACTTGTTGCCTGCTTCCGTTTTTACCTTTCTACAGTCTATTCAAAGCACAGAGGCCAGAGAGACCCTGTTAAAGTCCTAATCGTGCCATGACTTGCTTAGACCCCTCCGACAACTTCCAGTCTCACCCAGAGAAAAAGCCAAATTCCTGACATGGCCTCTAAGGACCTAGACAATATGGGCCCCACTCTGTCTCTGACTTTATCTTCTATTGCTTTTTTCCCTCACTCACACTGCTTTAGCCATCGCCTCGGCCTAGACTGCTCTTCTCCCGGACACCTACGTGGCTCAGTCCTTCCTCCACATCCGAAAGACCTTTACCACTTCAGGTAGAAGTGCGCTCCTCATTACTCCCTAGCCTTCTCACTTGGCTTTATTTTCCTGCCAACATTGTGTCTCTTCCCCAAAGACAATATGAACTCCATGAGGGGCTTTATCTTGTCCTCAGCTTCTAGTGCAGTGCCTAGGACATACTAGAGACCAAACAGATATTTATTGAAGAAAAGAAAGAATGATGTAACTTCGCATTTCTAGATGCTCTTTATGTTTTCAGAGCACTATATAAAATGACTGCATTATATAATGAATCTTTAGAGGCTATCCACTCAGTCCGTGATGCTATAACTAGTATCCAGATCTCCCAAATCGCAATCCAGTGATCTGTTTAGAAGGCTGGTTAGAGAGCAGGTATTATCCTCACACTGCAGGTGGGGAAACTCAGACACAATACAGCTAGGGACCTTGCCAAAGGCCATGCTGTTTAACCACACTAGAAACCAGAATTCCCAGTTCCTAGTAGTTGTAATGGCTCTGAGAGTTTACACTCTTGTCACTGACGAGTCATAAAGTCCTTATTTCAATATTTTGTGTTTTTTTTTAAGATTTTATTTATTTATTCGACAGAGATAGAGACAGCCAGCGAGAGAGGAACACAAGCGGGGGAGTGGGAGAGGAAGAAGCAGCCTCATAGCGGAGGAGCCTGATGTGGGGCTCGATCCCAGAACACCGGGATCACGCCCTGAGCCGAAGGCAGACGCCTAACCGCTGTACCACCCAGGTGCCCCTCAATATTTTGTTATTCCTATCTTTACTTTCCTAACCCCCGCGCCCCCCACCCCCGGTCTTTCCTTGTGTGTTTTATTCTGTCCCGGTGTCTGGAGGTCAGAACGACTCTCTTGCTCGCTGAGCAAGTAACCACTACTGTCCCTGACCCTGGACTTGGTCTTCTTTTGGCTTCCTTGACCGTGTGCCTGGGGTTAGGCTGCGTCGTTGCTCAGGCTGCTCCAGCGAAGTACCATAGACTGAGCGGCTGACAAGCAACAGAAATGTATTCCACAGTTCCGTTGGCTGAAGGCCGAGTCCTGCCTGCCAGCCTGGCTGCGTTCTGGGGAGGACCCTTTTCTGGGTTGCAGGCTACCATTTTATTGCTGTGTCCTCACATAACAAGAGAGCTCTCAGGGGTCCTTTGATAAGGGCACTAATCCCATTCACGAGGACTCCACCTCATGACCTGATTACCTTCAAAAGCCCCACCGCCTGGGGCTCCTGGGTGGCTCAGAGGGTTAAGCATCTGCCTTTAGCTCAGGTCTTGATCCCAGGGTCCTGGGATCGAGTGTGACGTGGCGTCGGGCTCTTGCTCACTGAGGAGCCTGCTTCTTCCTCTGCCTCTGCCATTCCCTCTGCTTGTACTCTCTGGCGCTCTCTCTCTCGCTCTCTCTCTGTCAAATAAATAAATAAATAAATAAATAAATAAAATCTTAAAAAAAAAAAGCTCCACCTCCTATTTCCATCACGGTGGAGCTTAGGGTTTCAGTATATGAATTTGGGGGCCCGCAAACATTCAGTTCGTTGCAGGCTGTCTGGGCCCTGATCAGAGGCTTTGAACCACCTCCCCAAACCCCTCACGCAATTGAGCAAACTAGCATCAAGGGAACAGGTTTCATACTTGTTAGGCGACCTACATTCCAGGTTAATTTTTTTTTCCCTCGAAACACCTTTAGTTTACTACCAGTCATTTCACGCATAGTAAAGGGGAAGAGCATTCTGAATGTAAAATTTCTTTGTTTTGAGCACAAAGAATTCTTTCCTTCTCTTTTTCTTTTCCCACAATACATAACCCGGGCTCTGTCCCTTGGGTTTGGTACAAATAAACCAAGCTGCTGAAGGAACAGGGTAAGCAAGTTCATTTTTGTAGTTACAGGCTGTTCCACATAATTCATTTACAAGGTCAGGGACCACAACTTGCCAAAACAAAGAAGGATGTAATCCTTCTAGAACTCTCGATCTATCAGAAAGAAGCAGACCTTTTGCGGTTTCTAAATAGCTTATATTTCTGACTCTATAGGAACGAAATATGCTGGGGGGGTAAGGAGAAAAGTACGTGAACTAGAAGGTCAAAATAGCAAAGTGCTCTAAGAGTAAAGGCGGTGAGCACAGGCCCACATATATCAGAACTCTGTACCAGGGGGTGCCTGGGTGGCACAGCGGTTAAGCGTCTGCCTTCGGCTCAGGGCGTGATCCCGGCATTATGGGATCGAGCCCTGCATCAGGCTCCTCCGCTATGAGCCTGCTTCCTCCTCTCCCACTCCCCCTGCTTGTGTTCCCTCTCTCGCTGGCTGTCTCTCTCTCTGTCAAATAAATAAATAAAATCTTTAAAAAAAAAAAAAAAAGAACTCTGTACCAGGCTTCACTGTGTCTTGTGATTGAAAGGTTTGGGGATCATTCCAGGTTTGGATGATTTGGGGAAATAAACATGTAATTAAAGTTGTAGATATAAAAGTGGTTCTATAGTCATGTTTTTGGAGAGAAAACAGTTGTTCAGAAATGAGAGTCTTAAAACCGACCTCCTGAGGAAAGGGATGAAGATCCCAGAGAGGAAGGCCGGACTGAAGGCAGTGTGGGCCAGTGTGTGACTTTAGATAAGTTATTTAATCCTGTGAGCCTCAGTTTCCTCTTCTATAAAATGGAGGTAACAAGCGTTCCTACCTCATAGGATTGTCGTGAAGAATAAACAAGTTAAAGCATGTAAACTTCTCCGTCTGGAGATGAAAACCCAGAATGCTGACACTGGTAATGCTGGGGAAGGGGGGCAGTAAAGGAGTTGGGGATTTTTATAACCCAAGAAATAAAAGGATTGGGAAAGAATGAGTTGATTGGGATCGGAGGGCTAGGAGGTAACCCTTTCATCGCCCTGAAAGGCTGAATTGGGAGGAGAAGCCAGGCTGGGCTTTTGGGCTCTGGTTGGCTGTGGGGAGAAGGTTCGGCCTGAAGCCAGAGAATGAACCAAGCTCTGAGATGGGGTCGGGGGAGACCTTGTTATGCCTGGAGTAAAACAACTAAGAGAAATGGCCTGGTTTGGACTAGTGTGGAAGTAGGGGCAGTCCACGCAGTGTGCGTGTACCTGTTTAACGACCAACCGGGAGTGGGGTGAGAGCCTCATTTGTAGTGTTCACTGATTTATTTCCACGGTGTAAATACAGCCACCACGGCTGATTTCAAGCTCCCTACGTGATGTCCAGCTGGTTCACAAAAATCCTGAAACTCTAACGATTGGCTCTGGCAGACCAGTGAGTAGGGGGACTAGCACAAAAGCATAAGGGGTTCAGATGAGGAAGAAGTCCACTGACTTGAAGAAGGCTGAATGCTTTCAGCCGAGTTAGGCTAACCAGCTGAATAACAGGAGACTGATTCATCTTTAAGGTTTCCAACTGTACAAGTCATTAGCGCATCTAAGAATGGTTGGCTCTGTGTCCCGGGAGGAGGGGGAGTGGGCAGGTCGAGAGAGACCAGGAGAAGGAAAAGGGGAAAGATTATCCTGAGAGTCACAGTCTCTAAGTAAAGCCCTTAACTCTCTCAGCTGCTGGCAAGAAGTTACCATCTCAAGGAAAGAAAACTCTCAGGAGCCTTCCACTTTGGGCTGCCTGGGTCCTTTTTAGGTACATGAATAAATACAATTATTAAATAAACACTACTATAAATAGGGAAGATTTCCAGACTCCAGGATATAGTCCACTTACTAGAATAATAATGTAGAAAATTGAAGAATTTCAGTATAGCAGCTCCTTTTAATCTTCTGCAAGAGAATTTAACCTGTCTGGCCTAAAGGGATGGGGGCAGGGCAGGAACAGAGGGAAGGGTTACTCATTACAGGAAAGATTAGAAAGAGCTTGAGGTAAGTGGGCTTGGCTGTAGTCCACGGAGTGGAAGTATTGGGGAAGGACAACGTCCTCGGTTGTTTTAGTTAGTCACGGGGAGGAAACAAGTCTGAAGTACTGTATGTTTATGGAATGTAAAGCAGATTAGAGCAGGCCAAATGACACATCTGTGGAAAGGAAATGTGAAGTTTCAGAAATGAAAGCCAGTCTTCTCTGGTAGCGTCCTGGAGCCCTGATGAAGGGGAAGAAGTCCAAAACACGGCTCTGGCCACAGGGGAGGAGGACTTTGCAAGAACGTGTAAGAAAGTTATAAAGGTTGCAGACATGTTCAGGATAAAGAGCAGTAAGTGAAAGCTAAAACAAATCTAAGAATTATTTTCCCCATAAAAGAAAACAACATATTAGCTAGAAGATAACCCACCCTTCTGTATTTACAAGGGGGTGAAAAAAGAAAAAGTCTCAGAATACAGAGGTTTAAAATAGGCTTGTAGGGGCAGCTGGGTAACTCAGTCGGTTAAGCGTCTGCCTTTGGCTCAGGTCGTGATCCTGGGGTCCTGGGATCGAGTCCATTGAGCAGGGAGCCCACTTCCTCCCCTGCCCCTCCCCCTACTCCTGTATGCTCTCTCAATCTCTCTCTCTCAAATAAATAAATAAATAAATAAAATCTTAAAAAATAAAACATCCTTGTAAAGAAGGTGGTTGAACTTAACTGCAAGGAGTCCCAGCTGTCCTTTAGAGGTCTTAAAAGTAGGACAAAGTCTCCTTTTTCTTGCTGTATCAGTAGTAGCCCTGTCTTTTCTAGGACTTCCTTTCCTTGTGAACTAGTGCCAGTAACAGGCTAACGAAGGGCCTAGAAACAAAAGAGGCAACTGTCATTTAGGTATTTATTCTGAGTTCCACCTCTCGTGGTCTAGGGGAAGTTATTTCAATCTCAGGACCTTATTTCCCACGGTTCTATAATAAATCCCTTTGTTAACACCTTATCTTTGAAAACTCCAAGGCACTATTGCAGTAGAAAATATCTTATTGTAAATTGCTATCGAGCACAATATATCCATACCATTATTATTGTAACATGTAATTTGTAACTGAACACAAATACACTCTTTAGCATTACTGGCATCCTAGCATAGAAAACGGGAGTTAGACTGATAAGGTTCAGTTTCCCCTGAATTCTTTCTGCTTTACTCATGTTCTGTGGACATATTACATGACAGTGAGCCAGAGGAGGTCTGCCACTTCTTTCTCTAATGCACTGTAAGGCCCCAGCAAACGTCCCATCTGCAAGTATTTATCTAATGTACTGGTGATTCTTAGAAGAACCTGACCGAATGAAGCATTTTTTTCAACTTTGCTCAGTTTGGAACAGCTCATATGTACAGCAGGAGGCTCAAGTCACATTATCATGGAACGTCAGGACTGGAAAAGGCCTTAGAGATGAAACTGGCCAATCCCCTCATAATGCGCGTGCGAACTGGGCGCCCAACGAGGAGAAGGAAAGCCCCTCCAAAGTTCTATCGCCAAAAATGGCAGGGCAGCGGCTCTCTGTTAATAATAACTCAACATGTTTGTGGTGAATTCTAGAAAATTTCAACTAGAAAGCAAAACTGGCTTCTGCCTCTTCTCACTCAGTAATTTTTAGACCCATAAAGACCTGTTTACATAAAGGTTAAATTTTTAACTGTGCACTCAGGAAAGAGATTTTTTTCCCCTCCAAAACAATCCAGCAGGGGGCACACACTTAAATAGGGATCCCAATGCTTAAAATGATTCTAAAATGCAAGAGGATGCACCTTCATCTCTAATTTTGTCCTCGGCCACCATCACCTCCAACACCGACAGCTACAGACTTTAGTGCGTTGCTGTGTGTATATGCCGTGTGTTGTTTTAGCTCATTTAGTCCTCACAACAGTGTCTCCCACCTCTAACTTACACATTATCCCCATTGTATAAGGGAGGAGATTTAGAGAGATTACAGAATTTGCGTTAGGACCCACAGCTAGAAAGCAAAAACAAAAAGCAGACTCCAAATCAAAGTAGTCAGGACTGCAAAGCCCTTAAACATACTGAAGTTCTTCCGGGGCTATCTGCTTGACTATGAGTTGGTAGAGAGGGAGAAGAAACATAGTTTGTTAATGAATTATATGAGAAACATAATCTAAAAATAAAATGCCTATTATTTTTAATTTTTTAAAAAGATTTTATTTATTTGTCAGAGAGAGAGAGTGAGCACAAGCAGGGGGAGTGGTGGGCAGAGGGAGAAGCAGGCTCCTCACCGAGCAAGGAGCCCAATGCCCGATCCCAGGATCCTCAGATCATGACCTGAGCGGAAGGCAGATGTTTAACCGCCTGAGCCACCCAGGCGTCCCAAAATGCCTATTATTTTTAAGTTGCCAGACTGAGCTGTTCTCATTAGGATTACCGATGACCTCCCTGTAGCTAAATTTATTGGTCATTTTTGAGTTTGCCGCTTTGTGGACCTATCCATGGCATTTGACCCTGCTAATCAACCCTTTTTCCTTGTTTCCAGGACCTCACTCTCTTGGGTTTCCTCCTAACTTGCTGGCTGCTCCTTTTCAGTGTCTTTCACTGGTTCTTTCTTTTTTCCCAGAGCTTAGAACTTGGTCCTCTTCTCTTGTGTTTCTACAGTCACTCCAGTCACATCTCACCCAATGTCATGACTTAAGGATGGCATTTAGATGTCTATCTCTACCCAGCTCTCTCTCCTTGGAGATCCAGACTCTCATATCCAGCTGTGTCCTGGGCATCTCCACCTCCACATGGACATCAACATCTCGACTTAATGTGACCAAAACCAACCCTTGATATCAACACCCTCCAAGCCTACCCCTTTCTCAGTCTTTTCCCTCTGTTGATGGCACACCCATCTCACTCATTCAGGCTAAAAACTAGATTAATCCTTGGCTTCTCTTTCCCTCAC
>NW_024425119.1:39699637-39724860 GCF_017311325.1 Ursus maritimus
TGAACCTTTGGCCCTATCTATAGAATGTAGGCAACTCTAACCACTTTTCACTAATTCCTCTGCTACCACTCTGGTCAGAGTCTTCTCCTGATCATCTCCTAAAAGGATTAAGGCAATGAGTTATAATATTAAGATGCTTTCTTGTTTCTACCTGTGCCCTACTATAATCTATTCTCAACACAACAACCAAAGAACCAAAGTGATGTTTTAAGGAAAGGCTATTAGATCATGTTGCTCCTGTGTTTTCAACCCTACATTAGCTCCCCATGTCAGAGTAAAAGCCACCGGACGTGCAGTGGCTTGCAAGAAGCCGTAAGGTCTGGATCTTGTTTCCTCTCCAGGCTCATCCTCTACTATTCATCTTTTCCAGCCAAGCTGGCCTCCCTGCTCTTCCCTCCAGGAACACTAAGGGCTCACTCTTGCTTGGGGGGGTGGGGGTAGGGGGTCCTGTGTCCAGCTGCTCACTCTTAGCCACCTGGCTAACCCCTCACGACCTTCAAGTCTTTGTTCAAATCTCAGGTATCATTAAGGCTAACCCCCCAGTCATCTTGTTTATATTGCAACCCCTCTCCCACTCCACCCTCTCAGCACTCTCATTCCACTTTGCTCAGTATTTTCCTATAGCCGTCCTATGCATTCTTCACCTTGTAATGAATTTTATGATTTACTTATTTACTGTGTTCATTGTTTCTCTTTCTTCCTATTCCTCCTAGGACATACGCTCTATGAGGCAGAGATCTGTCAATTTTGTTCACATGCATATTCCCAAGAACTCAGAAACCGTGCTGAATTTATTTGTGGAGTGAATAAAAAAGTTGAAATGCTTTATTAATTAAGACTAAAATATTTAGCAACAGACCACGATGCTAGTTATTCCAACTTTCAAAATACCTTGCCACACAATAGGTGCTCAATAAACATTTGATGATGGAATGGTGGTACTGTGAAATGGAGTCTCTGCGCACATTTCCACAGCATTCGCTTTGTGTGTATGAGTTGGGGTGTATCTTGAGTTCTGCTTATTTTGTACCCAAAACCCATTTTTCCTTTCATTTTGACTTTTTCTACTTCAGAAAAAAGCCCTATAACTTCTATTCTGTATAGCAGTCACTTTTGTTCTCTTAATATTTCCATACACTCTATCACCCCGAGAGGGTGAAGAGCTAAGATAACACGATGAAGTTGCAAAGAAAGAAAAACAACTGAAATAAAGGCTGCTTCTGAGAAATAAACCTTTGCAGAGACGGTCAGTGCGGTATATTGACCATGAGGCTGTACAAGGTAATGAGGACTTATGGGCAACTCCATTACTCCAGCTGTGTGACCTTAAACTAGTTTAATTCCTCATAGTCCTCGTTTCCTCATCTGTAAAATGGGGATAACTCACAGGGTTTGTCGTAAGGATGAAATGTGATTGATAGAGTGTGAAATTCCAACTACTCGGAATAGTAAGCAATCAAAAATCGAAGCTATTATAACGAACCGATAAAACTGCGTTTGCACCAACTGGAAGGAGACTGTTGTTAGGGACAAAAGGTTCATCTAAAGGAAGGTAGGAAAACGAGAAAAGAGAATACGGGCTTCAAGCCAGCTGGTGGTAATTAAGAGCTGGAACAGGGAGCAAGGCCTTCTCTCTCCGGAATCCCTCAGCCGCGAGAGAAGCCGGCGCCAGGGCTCTGCAAGAGGGAACGGGCGGCCTCGCAGACCGGCGGGCGGCTGGCAGGCCCGGCCTCACCGGGAGGTGTGCGGCGGGGACTGGCTGTCGGTCTCGCGGTCCGCGGCTCGAAGGTCTGGAGACCCCGGGGCGGGGCGGGGCGGGGCGCTCTGCGGGAGGGGCTGCGCTCCCTGCACCGGCCCGTTTCCCGCTGCGCCTTTGCCCACCTGACGCCCCCCCAACACCCGTCACCTCCCCCGGAACCCACTGAGAACCCGGCAGATGCTTCGCTTTCCTTTTCCTTTCAATCGCCGTCTCCACTCTCGCCGCCCCAGCCGCCCTTCCCTGGCCCCAGGATGTCTCCTCCCTTCCTGGATCTGGATCCTTCCGAAGAGTTTGGTTTGAACTTTTGAACCCACCAATCAGCGCCGCGCGGCCCTCCTCTCTCCGCGGGCCGGTGCAACCTGGCGTCGGGCCAGGGGCCGCAGGCTGGGAGGCGGGGCCGCAGCGGCCGGGGCGGGGTCAGGGGCCCGCCCCCCTGGCCACGTGGCCGGGGAGGGGTATATAGGGTCCCTCGGGGGCGGGCTTGCCTCTTACCACTTCTCCCCCGGACTCCTTGGTAGTCTGTTAGCGGGAGAACCTTGTCGCCGTCCCCTCGCCTCCTTCAGCCCCTCGGAACCCTATAAGTTTCAGTCATGGTGAGTGGGGGTCCCCGGGACGTGGCGTGGGGGCTGAGAACAGTCTGAAGGGGCGGTGGAACCCGGGTGCACGTGGGGCCGCGTTCCGGACGCCTCCCAGGAAACTGGCTTCTGATGGCCAGGCTGGGAAAGCCGAGTTCACCGGCAAACTTTTCAGGCTCGTAAACGCGGCCAGGACACTGCCTTTGGGGGAAGTGGAAAGCCCTCCAGATCCTAGTGAGAGGGCATCGCCCCAGGGCCCACCACAGCCGAAGGCAGACGAGGGAGCCTTCACGTTGGCCCCCAAGGACCTTGTGAAAACTAAAAATCCCTCCCCTCCATTTCCCTAAATGACCTCACCTTCCCAGTGCCTTACGCAGTCCGGTCCCGAAGGTGCATCCACTCCCTGGCGCCCCCTCTCCGGCGCCCGGTGACTCCCTGCTGAGTCACCTGTGGCTGGTCCCTGGGGAAAGCTTCCAATTGCATCAATCCACCTGAAGGATGTAGGCAGCCTGCTCCTTTTAAGGGAATTATTAACCGTCACCTTGTCTAATTTTGCAATTCTCATGTTAATGTAGTGGGATGTTTATAGCTGAAGCTTTGTACTTAGGCCAGGTTTTTAAAAACGATAGTCCCTAAAAAGATGTTTTCTTATAAAACCGCTGAGTAAACAAGTACCAACAGTGTGTTCTTACAGAAGGTCTGTTAGAGGTCTACCCAAAGTAAATCATGTTTTTAAGCTAGTATTTGTGTATCAAAGGTTTCAAAATAGTATCTTTAAAGAAAAGGGGATACAGTGAACAGACCAGTCACCCTCTTCAGAGACCACCACAGTTGTCAAAACTAAGTCTTGCTGTAACAGATTGAGTTCTTTTCAGCAAGGGAGGTGGAAAGATACTGGTAAGACTGTGGTTCAGAAAATAAGGGGGCTTTTTAAAGAAGGGCAGGAGAGCAACAGCAGCAGACGGATTTAGGCAAACACTGGCTAGATTAATAGTTTTTTACTAGAGGCAGTGGCTGCTTATCTAGTGAAAGCTAGACTAAGTGAGTCCATCGCCTGTGTCTCACTTCATCTCTCAAGTGGCCAGGGGAGAGTGGAGGGCAAGCAGTGGCCATGGTCTAAACGAGAAAGCAGTTAAGACTGTTGGACAGTGAAAGTTGTTTGGGGCTCAAAAGTTAGTAGAAGAAACGCTTTGTTAGAATGAAAGGCTTTGTTAGAATGAAAGGCTTTCTCAAATACTTGATCTCCTTGGGCCTGGAGCTGTCATGGACCGATTCTCTCTCCGGCTTTCCTGGGCTGTAGAGTTTCCAAAGTCCAGTTAAAGGTAAACATGATGCAATGGTAAATAGTCATAGGTTCATTAGAACAACCAACTCCCCTTTCTCCCACAGCCCTAGAGCTGGGCGAGTAGACACAGGTAATAATGAGCCCAGTGATGTGGTCAGGAGACCATGGGTGTTTTATGAGGAGTGTAGGTGGGAAGGAGGGGACCATAAGTCAAAGGTTGTGGGTGATTGGGGTTTTTATTATCTCAGGTTATGAAACTAAGCCCTTTGAAATCTTAGTGGTGTTGAGTTTTCTCTAACTAGTTTCCTGTTAGCAGCTTTTAAAAACTTGAAACCTTGTTATTTGGGGAAAATGTAAAAGGTAGGTATTTGTCAGTATTTTGAAAGTCCTCTGCTAGTCTGCAGAGTAGCTCATCTGACATACGGTGAAATACAGTAAACCCCCATTTTTTGTTTTCCTTTTAAATCTGGAGGCCTAGCTTCTATGTTCACGGCCTATTTTACTATGCAGGAATGCGTTTGGAAACTTACAAACGATCTTGTTCATCAAGGAAAGGAAAACATTTTCCCAATATCATTAAATACTTGACACCATACACTTTTTCCCACAGTGCCAGAGATAGAAGTGTGCATGTTTCGGTAGGAAACAATTTCTTAAGCTATTAGTCAAGCCTTGTTGACACTTCTCTGGCTTTTATTTCGATGTGTCTCCAACCCTCCCTACTCAAGATGTGTTGATAGTGAAGGAAAAAATGTTCTTCCTTAAGATTAAGTTCTTCCACAGGGTTAAAAAGCTGCCTCTGACCACAGTTTTTAAACTACAGCTAAGTGCTGCTTATCTGGCATTTTCTCCATGAGTCATATGGCTGTAGTTTGCTGGTTTAAACTGGTTTTAAAGGGAGAAGTAGAAGCTCTTGTCTTTCAAAGAATAGGATTAAAGAGGGACAAGAATGAGCTCAACAGTTACACAATCCCAAAATGAATCAGAGCTGCGGAGGGGAATTTTGCATGCCTTGAAGGGATCAGCAGGGGTGTTTCCCAGGAGCTGGGGGAAATGTATTGCTATAGACCAGCTTCTGTCTTTCTGAAATAGTAGAAACCTGACCTTCAATATCTAACACGACTACAAAGCCAGGGTCTGATCTCTGTCTTGCCTAGTAGTTCATTAACATATCTTTGGTTTTGCAAAGCATTTTCTCTGAATTAGTCAGCAAAGGCTCTTGCTTTTGAAATAAACCTTGGGCAGGAGTGACTTCCAGAAAGGTGATTATCTATCCTGAAGGTTAATTAGTCACTTAGGTGTGAATCATTCCTAAATGTCCCATCTGATCTATACTATTCTGGTATTTTCCTTTCTTCTTCCCGCAGCGTGAGTGCATCTCCATCCACGTCGGCCAGGCTGGTGTCCAGATCGGCAATGCCTGCTGGGAGCTCTATTGCCTGGAACACGGCATTCAGCCCGATGGCCAGATGCCAAGTGACAAGACCATCGGGGGAGGAGATGACTCCTTCAACACCTTCTTCAGTGAGACGGGCGCTGGCAAGCATGTGCCCAGGGCCGTGTTTGTAGACCTGGAACCCACAGTCATTGGTGAGTTGGCTTCAGTAATCCCAGTGAGCGCCCCGGGGGTCTGGGACAGGGGGTCTGTCTTGAGGCTCCATGGACACCCTGGGGTCGAGCAGGCTTGTGCAGGCGGTGAGTGATGGGCGGCTGCTTTGTTTTCCTTCTCCAGATGAAGTTCGCACTGGCACCTACCGCCAGCTCTTCCACCCTGAGCAGCTCATCACAGGCAAGGAAGATGCTGCCAACAACTACGCCCGTGGGCACTACACCATTGGCAAGGAGATCATTGACCTCGTCTTGGACCGAATCCGGAAGCTGGTAAACAGTGTTTAATTTTAAGTGGGGTGTGAGTTTCTCTTATAGCTTTAAGAGAGACCAAACTATAAGAATCCTTCTTTGCACCCTGAAATGAGCCATTGAGTGCTCACTAAGTAACCAGATTTTAAACCAGATGGTCCTGGGTTATGCAACAACTGTTCGGGGCAGGGTTAAGTTCTCCATTGCCTATTTCTAAGTCTTACAAAGCAGACTTGGGCAATTGCTCAAGGCAGTTAGGGTGATTTACCTAAAGTCAAGGTGAGGACCAGGGAGCCTTTTAACATTTTTGATATTTAACACCATTAAACATCCTTGTTCATATTAATCAGCTTCCCTATTTCAAGCTTAGATGCCCCTTTTTAGGTCATCTTAGTCACATTGAGTGAGTAGGTGGTGGACTGTGACATGTACTTATTGATCAAAGTCCTAAACACACACACACACACACACACACACACACACACACACACTGGATATATATTATATATTACATATATATTGGATTACATTATGTTTGGTACCTTATATTAATATAGGAAGTTCAGAGCACAAGAAGCCAGTATAACACTGACTAGAAATGGCAGACACTGGAAACTTTCAACAACACTGAAAGTGGAATCAAGGGAGCTCCCTTATTACAGAAGCTAGTGTCACTGAAAATTGGAAAGTATTGAAATCTAATCACGGAAAGCAGTAGGCTTTCTTTTCCACTAGAGCTCAGGGCCATGTGGAGTGGCACTGTGTCAGAAAAATCTTAGGCAACAGTATTCACATCAGTAAAGTTGGTAAGTGTTTTGTTTGGATCATTCTAATTAAGAGTCTGGCAATCAGATGACTCTTTGCTCCTCAGGCATGTGGGCAGCTTGTAAGTAATTAACCAAAAATCAAGAATAAAAGCTTGGGTAGAGTAGCTTGTCAGGAAAGTCACATTCTAAGCCTGGCCACAACTGGTCTAGTTTAAAAAGAATGGCCTTGCATCATTCACAGCTTCAGACTTTTCCAGATGTTTATCGTAGTCTTCCTAGCAAAATTGGGGTGATGGTTCCTGCATTCACAAATCAAGCTTCAGCTACAAGCACTGACTTGGAAATCAGGACCTGCCTTTAGGGACAAATAAACCTAGTAAAACCCATCGAGGGCTCTGGAGTAAAGTTGATTGACTACCAGAACAACTGTATTCGTCCTTGGTGTTACTACTGTGTCCACAGGAGGCTTAGTGATTTAATTGGTACTGTGAGTCTGCCGTGTTCATTGATCCCATTCGGAGTATGGACCCGCAGGAGAAGTAAACTGAGGGATTGGTAGAGGATTCCACAAATCTCAGCACTTTGGAGAAGTGAGGATTGTCAGCAGGAAACTTTGGAAAGTGAAAATCATCCTTTCACAGAATGGCGGTTTGTTAACCAGAATGGCACAGTTAAGCGGTAGAAAGCCCCAGTGACGTTAGGTCTCATGGAACTGTGGCAGCATGTCACCTTTTGCAAATCAGCAGGCTTTCCGATAACTAGTGTTTACTGTGTCAAGCACTATTCCAAGTACTCACTTAGGTTACTGTTCTCCATTAATAAATGAGAAAACTGAGATTGGGAAATAAACGTGGTCGAAGCCACACACAGCAAGAAACTGGTAGAGCCGGATCCGGACCCAGCCTGACTCCTAACACCAGGGCGTTGGAACTTGGCTGTTCTGTCCTCTCCCAGCTCGGAAGGCAGCTGCCAGATCTTTCTAAGACCTCTGTTGTACGGGGCTGGGGGTCCCAGGCCTGCCCTTGGTAGCTCTCCAGCTGGAGAAGTTGCCCTTGCCGGCGGTCACAGCAAGGGCACCAGCGGTTGCCCTCCCAGTGACTCAGACTTGGACCTTGCATCCAGTCCAGACCTCATGATCCCTCTGCGGAAATGAAAACAGTTCATTTTTAAATAGCTGTTTAGCAGATTCCACCCCCCCCAGAAACTGTGAAAAGTTTCTCTGAATTTTAGCACTTAGAAGCTCGTTACAATTGCTCTCTTAGCAAATATTGCTCAGAAGATTAAAAAAAAAATCTCGATCAGGGGCGCCTGGCTGGCTCAGCCAGAAGAGTGTGCGACTCTTGATCTCAGGGTTGTGAGTTTGAGCCCCACATTGAGTGTAGTGGTTACTTAAATAAAAACTTGAAAAATTTTTTTTAAAAAATCTCAGTCAGTGTAATTATGGATTCAAAGAAGTCATTGCAATTTTCACCAAGGCTAAAATTAAAACGTTTCTTTTGCAGGCTGACCAGTGCACAGGTCTTCAGGGCTTCTTGGTGTTCCACAGCTTTGGAGGGGGAACTGGTTCCGGGTTCACCTCCCTGCTGATGGAACGTCTCTCTGTCGATTATGGCAAGAAGTCCAAGCTGGAGTTCTCCATTTACCCAGCCCCCCAGGTTTCCACAGCTGTAGTTGAGCCCTACAACTCCATCCTCACTACCCACACCACCCTGGAGCACTCTGATTGTGCCTTCATGGTAGACAACGAGGCCATCTATGACATCTGTCGTAGAAACCTCGATATTGAACGCCCAACCTACACTAATCTAAATAGGTTGATAGGTCAAATTGTGTCCTCCATCACTGCTTCCCTCAGATTTGATGGAGCCCTGAATGTTGATCTGACAGAATTCCAGACCAACCTGGTGCCCTATCCCCGCATCCACTTCCCTCTGGCCACCTATGCCCCCGTCATCTCTGCTGAGAAAGCCTACCATGAACAGCTTTCTGTAGCAGAGATCACCAACGCATGCTTTGAGCCAGCCAACCAGATGGTGAAATGTGACCCTCGCCATGGTAAATACATGGCTTGCTGCCTGTTGTACCGTGGCGACGTGGTTCCCAAAGATGTCAATGCTGCCATTGCCACCATCAAGACCAAGCGCAGCATCCAGTTCGTGGACTGGTGCCCCACCGGCTTCAAAGTGGGCATTAATTACCAGCCTCCCACTGTGGTACCTGGCGGAGACCTGGCCAAAGTGCAGCGGGCTGTGTGTATGCTGAGCAACACCACAGCCATCGCTGAGGCCTGGGCTCGCCTGGACCACAAGTTTGACCTGATGTATGCCAAGCGTGCCTTTGTTCACTGGTATGTGGGGGAGGGCATGGAGGAAGGAGAGTTTTCTGAGGCCCGTGAGGACATGGCTGCCCTGGAGAAGGATTATGAGGAGGTTGGAGCCGATAGTGCTGAGGGAGAGGATGAGGGTGAAGAGTATTAACCTGTCTGCTCTGATTTTACACTCTGTTGTCTTGGGACTGTCTTATTTCTGTTCTGGAAGCTGTCTGTTGTGGCCCTAACTTGTCAATAAAAGTGATGTTTCTATTTTAAATGTCAGGCTGGCTTCTGTATCACAGTAAATACTAGCCCCACTTAATTTAAGGCCAATTGGGTTTGGAGGGGGCTGGCAGAGGACCGACCCAGTCATTTGATGGGCACCGCAGGTGCTCTCTGCGCCAGGCACGGTGCTCAGTGGTTTGTCTGTTTCACTGAAGACCCGGATTGATGAGCGGTGATACGTTCCTATCGTAAGCGAGGCAACGGCGTCAGATTGGGCCAGTGTTCCTCCAGCTTCAGTGTGGATATGAATCACGTGTCGATAATAAGATGTCGATCCGAATCTATAGGTTTGAAGGGGAGCTTTAGACACTGCATTTTTTAACAAGCTTCCAGCTCCTGCTCTCGGTCTGCTGGGACTACATGTGAAGTAGCAAGGGGTTAGGTGACCTGGTAGACGGCGGAGCCAAGATTCAAGGAACCAGCCAGGCTACTGAAACTATTGCTGTCAGGGTTTAATGACGTATTACAGTCAGGTGGGGTGGGAAGGGCTGGGATTGTGCTGATTTATTCCATACTTAGCCAAACCCTACAATGGCAAGTAAGATTGCACTCGAAGTTACTGCTTGGAGAAAGTGGAGCTGGCTGAGACACAATTGCAGTAGTCACAAGTTGTTACAGTATTGGTACTTGACCCAGTTTGTGTCCTGGGAATATAGCTGCAGCAAGAAAAGAAGGAAAATGGAATGATGTGTGTGTGTAGGAAAGCTTGGAGAGGGAAGATCCCCTAATTTGGACCCTCTTCCAAGTACGTGTGAGAAGCGGGGTGGTTCTTGATGAGGTGAGGGTGGGGGAAGGCGAGGCATGAATGCGCGGCCGGACGTCAGTGGTGGTCATGGGTACTCAGGGACCAGTAGCGTAGCTGGTAAGGTGGAACTGAGCAATGGAAAGGGCTGGGCCTCGGGCAGAAGGGAGGAACCAGTTTTGGTGCTTGGATCCTGCCTGAACGGGAATGCAACACAAGTAGTAGGAGATGGGGACCGGTACAGAGCTGCAGATGTGTTCGCCTTCGCTCCATGACTGACCGTATTTTGTTGGGACAACATGCCCTTCCCTCTTTTCCCACTGGTGTCTTCACCCCTGAGTCTCTGAGGAAAGCATCTAAAAAAACATGCACGTTCCATGTGGGAGCACAGTACTGCCTCGTGCCCAAGGTGCTTCAACTCACTACCGGGGAGGTTCTTACAGCTTCCATCGTTAGAGCCGCCGCGGTCTTCCACAGGGCAAGGTCCAGCCCAGCCCCATCCTTGAGCACGAAGGCAGCTATTGCCACTTACCAGATGGGCCGGATTCCTCCTGCAGCCAGGCCATGGGCGTCTGGGATGAAAATGAACCTCAGAAAGGTCAGGCAGCCCAGCCACCAGAGGGGCACCTGGAGATTTTCCCAATTTAGGAGATCTGCCAGTTGCTGCTGTTTGAGCCCTGGAGGACCCTGGGCACTCACATGCGAGAAGGAGTGGATACATCACCCCGCTTCAGCCGAGCGTGACACCCCGTGGTACCGGAGAGGTCCATTCGCTAAGCCAGCATTTCCCAAGCACAGTGCCCTGAGAATGGTGTTTAGGGGTTGCTAAGTGTAATCTCTCAGTCTTCAAACAAGCTGGTGAAACCTGAAGATAGCCTGGAACCCCTGGGGCCAATCACCCCTGACCAGGAACGACCCCTCCAGTGACCTCAGTAAGCCTTTACAGATAAATTATTTTCTGCATGTGCCAAGATGTGAAAAATGTTGGGAACCTTTAAGCAGCCACAGTGGTGTGGGGGTGAAAGAAGGTGAGAGAAGAATTTGGTTGAGAAAAAATATTCCAGTGGAACAGAGCCCCGGGGAATTGGAAGAGCAAAGTGCCAGTGGTTGGGGAGGGATCTGTCCTTGCAATGATTTTTTTTCCCCTCCTGTGTTGGTGAGAGAGTGAATAGAAGTTAGCCTGCAGCAAGAACAAATATACCCCAAGGTCTAGGGCAACGCTTTGTGGCTGACAATCATCTGATCTGCCCTTGAGCACAAATGGAAAGTCTGGACTCAGAACGGCTGCCATGGCTGATGCTGCTGAGACTTGATGGGGATAAATGGAGAAAGGCTAAGAGTGCAGGCTTCGAGATTGTCTGGGGCCCCAACTTCTGGCTGTGTGGACAGAGGGCTTAGGTTGCCCTCAGCTGACCCGAGCAGAGGAGCAATCTGCTGCTGCCCCTGGAGGCTGCTGGCCACAGAGGGCCCCGGGGGCCCAGGCCTGGTTGCTTTGAGCTGGGGTGAGGAGCGAATGGCCGGGAGGGACATGTGCGGGCTGTCTACTTACTGTTCTGCATTTGGGAAGCAGGCCGCAAAGGCCTCTCCTCCAGTGGGAACCTGTCAGACAGCCCCGTGCTGGTGCAGAGGTGGCCAGGTGGGATCCTCTTGCAGAGAGCCTGTCTTCAGGCCTCTGACGTCTGGAAGGTGTGCGGCCACTCCGAGTGGGGTTGTGGGAGGAACGGGAGGCTCCGTCAGGGTAGGAGTGTTTCATGATCTTCGCAACGCCCCTGGAGATGATGTTGTTACAGCATTTCCACAGCTGAGGAAGTTGAAACTCAGAGAGCTAAAATCCCTAGCATAAGGCTACGGATCGAGTGGTCAAATGGAAATTTGACTCCAGAGCTCCAATTCCAAAGCCCTGGCTCACTCCACTCTGCCAAGTAGTCTCCCAAGAGGGGACAAGGGCCACATCTTGGGTCTTGTGGGGCCTGAGGCCCGCCAGAGGCCAGCCCTTGCAGGGAGCCTTTGCACGGAGCCCTGGGCGGAGCCACGGCCACTCTCGATTGTCAGATCATTTTCTAGGAGCCGCTTTCCCAGGCCCAGTGGCAGCAGGATGATCCAGAATGGCACTGGTTCCCACAGTCCAGGCTGTGGCTTCTCCAGTGAAGGGGCTTTTTTGGTCCAGGCCTCTCTCTGAGCCCAGCGAATCCATGCTCGGCTCGTGGACAGACAGTGTCTTTGCAGCGTAGTGCTACCACCGGCCTGGACTCCTGCCGACAAGACACCAGCCCCCGTGCGGATGGGGCAGCTCCCGCCCAGAGCACCGGGGCCAGGACGGTCAGCTCTTGTCAGCCAAGGCCACAAGGTGAAGCCAGCAGAGACGACCCCGGCGGGGGGCTCCTGGAGCCCAGTGCCTGGGCAGCACAAGGTGAAGGGAATACAGCCCCTGCGTGCTGGGGTGGAGAAAGTTCCCACCTTTTCCCGCATGGAGGAAGTCCTCTTTGCTGAATCTCATTAGCCTGTCACTGTCCCATTCGTTCAAGAGCCTGGGGTCTCTGACTTTGTCAGTCCTGAGCGGGCTCTGGGAAAACGGTTTTTTCCTCCTCCACCGTTCCCTCCGGGTCTGCAGCAGGAGGGAGACACCCAGCAGCAGCGACCCTCTCCAGAGGCTCATCTCTTGAGTCATAATACAGAGAATGCTTTTAAACACCTGTCTCACCACCAGAAGGTTTCTTTTTCATTCTCTTCCACGTGAGGACAGAATGTAAAGCTATCCTAATTACACCGGAGTCTTGTCTATACTCATGCATTAGTCTAATTCGCTGAGGGTGTGTAGGTGGGTGAAATTCAGTGTCATTGCTGTCACCCTTCGCCTCCCTCCCCACACTCTGTTCTTACCAGATACCTCATTTGGCTCACAGGAGATGTCTAGCCTGACAGTAAGCTAATACTAAAATGCCCTTGGCAAAGGTAATCACAGCCAGTTACACATTACAACGATCATTTCCATTTTTCAGTTGCACTCGTTCAGTGTTTTTGGAGAATCTAATTGGTGCGAGTCACTGGGATACCGTAGGGATTCCATGTAGCCTTCTTGTCCCCCCTTCCCCTCCCCACTGTAGAGACAGAGCACAGAGGCGCAACCTTAATTCGAGGCAGCATGGGTCCCACGTCTGAAGACACTGTCGCACGCGGCAGCCACGGTCACGCAGCCCAGCTGGCGGATTTACCTGCCCACGCAGGCTGGCTCTGTTCAGGTGTCGGGCCCCGTGGGCGTCGGGGAAGCGGGGTCTCTCCACCACCAGGGTGAATCTTAGTCCAAGCTGGTGAAGGTGATTCCCGTTCTCTCGCCAGGGATTGGTGAGGGAACCGGCACGCGACGCAGTGACGGAAATGAGAGGTGAGGTAACGTCTGCTGGTTGGGGGGCGGGGGGAAGAGGCTCTTAGAAAAATGTCCTTGCTCTTGAAAAGGAATGCAGGGAAAGGAGCTTCTGTCTTGCAATATTTGCCTCTTATTGCGTGAGGACATGCTGCCCGATGGTGCTGCAGTCAGTCGGCTTACGACCGTGAGGGGACAAACAAGAGGACAAAAGCTGTCGCTCTGGGTGTGACAGAGCAGAAAGAGGAAAAGAACCTGGGTGTTTGGTGGGCTGTGGAGCCCCTGAATTAACCTTGAAACTTATCTGCCTCTTGTTTTCTCATTATGGGAGATTGAAAATCCCCTTGGGTTTGTTTTTTTGTTTTTTTCATTTTTTTAAATTTAAATTCAATTAACTATCATAGAGTGTATTATTGGTTTCTGAGGTAGAGGTCGTGATTCATCAGCCTTATATAACACCCAGTGCTCATTACATCACGTGCCCTCCTTAATGCCCATCACCCAGTTACCCCATCCTCTCACCCCCTCCCCTCCAGCACCCCTCAGTTTGTTTCCTATGATTCAGGTTTGTCTCCGTCTCTGGTTTCATATTGTTTTATTTTTTCTTCTTTTCCCCTATGATCCTCTGTTTTGTTTCTTAAATTCTACATACGAGTGAGATCATATGATAATTGTCTTTCTCTGATTGACTTATTTCGCTTAACATAATACCCTCCAGTTCCATCCACATCATTGCAAATGGCAAGATTTCATTTTTCTGATGGCTGAGTAATATTCCATTGTGTATATTTACCACATCTTTATCCATTCATCTGTCGGTGGACATCTGGGCTCTTTCCATAGTTTGGCTATTGTGGACATTGCTGCTATAAACATTGGGGGGCAGGTGCCCCATCAGATAACTACATTTGTATCTTTGGGGTAAATACCCAGTAGTGCAATTGCTGGGTCATAGGGTAGCTCTAGTTTCAACTTTTTGAGGAACCTCCACACAGTTTTCCAGAGTGACTGTACCAGCTTGTATTCCCACCAACAGTGTAAGAGGGGTCCCCTTTCTCCGCATCCTCACCAACATCCGTCGTTTCCTGACTTGTTAATTGTAGCCATTCTGACTGGTGTGAGGTGGTATCTCATTGTGGTTTTGATTTGTATTTCCCTGATGCCGAGTGATGTGGAGCATTTTTTCGTGTGTCTGTTGGCCGTTTGTATGTCTTCTTTGGAGAAATGTCTGTTCATGTCTTCTGCCCGTTTCTTGATTGGATTATTTGTTCTTTGGGGGTTGAGTTTGATAAGTTCTTTACAGATTTTGGATACTAGCTCTTTATCTGATAAGACATTTGCAAATATCCTCTCCCACTGGTTGTCTTTTGGTTTTATCAACTATTTCCTTTGCTGCGCAAAAACTTTTTATCTGGGGGCGCCTGGGTGGCGCAGTCGTTAAGCGTCTGCCTTCGGCTCAGGGCGTGATCCCAGCGTTCTGGGATCGAGCCCCAACTTAGGCTCCTCTGCTAGGAGCCTGCTTCTTCCTCTCCCACTCCCCCTGCTTGTGTTCCCTCTCTAGCTGGCTGTCTCTGTCAAATAAATAAATAAATAAAATCTTAAAAAAAAAAACCAAACTTTTTATCTGGATGAAGTCCCAATAGCTCATTTTTGCCTTTGTTTCTCTTGCCTTTGGAGACGTGTCTAGCAAGAAGTTGCTGCGGCCGAGGTCACAGAGGTTGCGGCCTTTGTTCTTCTCTAGGATTTTGATGGATTCCTGTCTCACATTTAGGTCTTGAAAATCCCCTTATTGTTTAGGACATTCTGAGTTGGGTTTTGTATTGCTTCCTGCCAAAAGCATACTATCTCATATAACAGGGCGCCGGGCTGGCTCGGTCGGTGGGCATGCAACTCTTGATCTTGGGGTTGTAAGTTTGAGCCCCATGTTGGGTATGGAGCCTACTTAAAATAAAATTTTTTTAAAAACCTTATACAATAGTTCATAGAAACTTTTGGTAAAATGATTAATAATAAAAATATTAAGGTCCTTTTAAATGTGTATGTCCTCTTTTCCACTGCAAACATAGCCCTGGGAGAACAAAGATTCTCTGTCCGTCTTCCTTTTGTCAGCTTTTGGCCTTCCTCCGCCTGCAGTTCCTGGTCAACCGAGCTGACTGCTTCTTCCTTTCAGTCTTCTCAGGAGTCTTGGCTGAACTTAGGTCATAAATTGAAAGCACACAGAGAACATCTACCTGTTTGAAAAAGGTACCTTCTCCCCTCTTACAGGCAAATGTGAACGGAGCCGTTGTCTGATTTGCTGGTGGTGTTGAAGGGCTAGGAGGGCCCCTCCGGGAGAATCCCCTCCGGAAGCCCCCCCGGAAGCCTAGCCAGGGGATTCTGACCCCAGGGCAGTCCCAAATCTCCCAGAGCCTAAGCAGCTTTGAGCATGACTCTTTTTTTTTTTTTTTTTTAAGATTTTATTTGAGAGAGAGAGAGAGAGAGCACGTGTGCGCCCAAGCAGTGGGGAGGGGAACAGGGACAACCAGACTCCCTGTGAGTGCGGCTCAATCCCAGAACCCTGGGATCATGACCTGAGCCCAAGGCGGACACTTAACCGACTGAGCCACCCAGGTGTCGGAGCTTGACTTTTGAGACAAGAACCAAACCGGATTCTGCAGGCTCCGGGGTATGACTAGGGATCTCGCCACTGCTCAGTTCCCTGCGTGGCGGCCCTTGGATCCTTGAGAGGAAAAAGCCTGCGAGGTTGTCTCTCCTTCTCTGACCTACTTGGTTTCCGGACTCTTTCTCCCTTCTCTCCTCTCTACCCCACTCCTCACCTTCTCATCTCTCCACTTCTATTTCTCCCTTCCCTCGGTCTCCCACTTATCTCCCCCTTTCCCCATCTCCATGTTCTCCACCTCCCGTCCTTCCAGCCAGACAGGAGGACAGCAGTGCGCTGCAGAGAGTGTTCCCTTAAGGGGTACAAGTGTTTCTTCCTCTTCCTCTGCCTTGTCCCCTCCCTCCTCCTCCTCTGCCTCCTCCTCCCCTTCTTCTTCTCCTTCTTCTTCTTCCTCCTCCCCCTCTTCTTCTTCTCCTCCTTCTTCCTCTTCCTCTTCTTCCTCTTCTTTTTTGTGTGCAAGTAACATTTTATTTCTTCCCCTGGTTGCTAGTAACGTTGCTGTACATTTTTTGTGAAAATTCACCTTGCCACGCTGGGAGAACTTCTAACAGACACTGACAATGGCCCTATCCGGCTGGGAGAGGATGCGCCCGTTCCCGGAGCTCAGGACCGGCTGGGCCCGGCTGTCAGGTGAGTGTCTGCTTGGCCCGCAGGCAGACGGCAGGCAGGGCAGTGTGTAGGGTAGCAGACTCTTTGAACTTGACCGTTCAGTTGTCGCCAGGCCTCTCCCCACAGGAAGTAGGGTGAGATGGATGGCAGAGTGTCATGATTATGGAAAGGAGGCTCCAGGCAGCTGGCCTGGTGTGCAGGAACCCCTGTCCTGGCTCCTTTCAGGGGCATGCATGTGCTCCAGCCTGTGCCTGGTCAGAGAGGGGGCAACCAGGGCTCCTCTAGCAGAGGCCATGAGCCAGGGTCCCACCTCTTCACAGCCCATGGAATTGTTAAGTACTGCCTCCCACCACAGCATCTTCTTTAGCAAAGTAAGGGGAGGAGTGCCTGGGGTCCCAGAGTTTCCTGCTCTAACCTTCTGCGGGACCAGCTAAAGCTCATAGACATTGTATGGAGGGAGGGAGTCTGCCAGGTGGGCCAAGTCCACACCTCCTCTCGGGCAGTCGGAATCAACAGAGAGTTGGGGTGTAGGGAGGACATCACTGCCCTCCTTGGACTCCCTGACTGTGGTCTCCTCCGAAAGTGGATCCTTCAGCTGCAGATGGGACCACACGTGTGTTCCAGCTCCGGCACCAGCCCAAGACAGGTTGCCCCTGCTTTCCCCGTCCCTTCCCCTCTCTGTGTAGGGACTGCTGCTCCTTCTCAGCCAGAGGATCTCGGCACATCACCCTGTGAAGAAAGAGCTTCAGGCTCCTGGGGAGCAGTGCTCTGGGACCCACCGTGATCATTAAGGAATGTTTCTTTTATTCCCTGAGTCCCCTACTCAACAACCTGTATGCTTGGGAAAAATGTCAGAGATCATTTAAACCAACCCCTTTCTTTAGCCATGTGGACAGCACGGCCCAGTGACTGGCCCAGGCCTGGGACCAGGTTTCTTGATTTGTGGTTAGGTGCTCTTTCCTTGCAACGTGAGCCATCTTGCGCGTAAACCCCTCTGCCTAGCTTTCCCACCCTCCGTAAACCAGTCCCACCTGCTCAGGATGCCCACAGCCTTCCCACAAACCTCTTCGGCCCTAGCCTTACTAAGGAGCTATTGTTCTCCATCATGTTCCCTACCGTTTAGCCATCCAAATCCTGGCCCATCCCTCAAGGCCTTAGCATTGACTTAGCACCAAATGTTCTCACTGATCTGCTGTTGGACCAGAGCATCAGGCTTGTTCAAGACTACAGGGCTCATTATCTGCTGGCCCAGGAAGAATGCCTGCCATGACCTCCTTCATCCTTTCCCATGGGGTGGCCCTGCCTCCTCCCCAGGCAGGGACCTACTGACCACTGAATGACCTACCAATTGTAAACTGACTGAAAAGCATCGAGCCCATGGGGGAGCTGCTAGGAAATGGGGTATGTTCAGGAGACCCCATGCACCCATGTTTGATTGGCAAGGCCAACTCCATGTGGAGGCCATAGGCTGAGAGGACGGAAGTTTCTGCTCCAGGATCTCTGTGGAGACAACATTCTCTGCCTGGGAATGGGGAGAAGCTCTCATCAGGCTCAGTCTCTTCCAAGAGACCTGCAGGATCAAGTGGAGGCCACGGCGAGAGGCCCAGTTTCTATTCTGACAAGCGGTATGACTTAACTGCAAGTGACCCTTCTTGGTCTCACTCACCCAGTAGCTGGAGCCCCTGCCTCCACCACAACAGCACCAAAGACAGTGGGACTGACCTGCTAGAAAGAAGGTCTGGGTCGTCACGACACTTCACTCTTCAGGGTGCTCCTGTGGGCACCTGCCAAGAACAAGAACATTCCCTTACACAACCCTATTCCCATCTTCACACCTAAAAACAGAATAATCATTCCATAGCCTATAACACACAAATTATTACGGTAGCGCTTTTCCCCCCTTCAAATCCGGGATCCAGTCTAGGTGTATACATTGCATTTAGTTGTTGCATATCTTGGTCTCCTTTTTTGTCTAGAACAATCTCCCACTGTGGTGGGTTGTGGCGGCCCATTAAAAAGATATGTCAACATCCAGGAACCTGTGGACGTTACTTTATTTGAAAGAAGGGTCTTGGCAAAATGTAGTTCAGGATCTTGAGATCATCCTGGATTAACAGGGTCCTCAATCCAATGACAAGTGTCTTTATAAGACAGAAAAGAGAAGACATAGACACAGAGGAGAAGGCCGTGCGAAGACAGAGGCAGAGATTAGAGATGCAGCCACAAGCCAGTGAACCCCGGGAGCCACCAGAAGCTGGAAGAGACGAGGAAGGATTCTCCCCTGGAGCCTTTGGAGGTAGAGGCCTGCCAACGTCCTGATTTTGGACTTCCAGCCTCCAAAACTGTGCGAATGAACTTCTGTTGTTTTAAGCCACCAAGTTTGTGGTAATTTCTTATGACATCCCTATGAAATTAAAATGCCCGTCTTTTAAAAAAAAAAAAATGACACTGACTTTTTTGGGATGTCTGGGTGGCTTCGTTGGTTAAGCGTCTGCCTTCGGCTCAGGTCATGACCCCAGGGTCCTGGGATGGAGTCTGGCATCAGGCGCCTTGCTCAGCGGGAAGCCTGCTTCTCCCTCTGCCCCTCCCCCGGCTTGTGCTCTCTCCCTCTCAAATAAATAAAACCTCTAAAGAAAAATGACACTGACTTTTTAAAGAGTCTAGGAATTGTTTTACTATAGAACGTCCCGATTCTGAAATTGTCTTCAGATTGACCTTTTAAAGTCATAAATCAGATCAAGTCATTCCCCTGCTTAAAACCCTCCAATGGCTTTTCATTGCATTAAAATAAAATAAGCTATAAACTCTTTACTCTGATTTACAAAGCCCTCCGTGCCCTGACTCCTTCCCACGCCTCTAACCTCCCCTTTCCCTCTCTCCTCCTCACCCACCTTGCTCCAACCTCACCGACCTTTCTCTAACTCCACAAGCATGCGGAGCTCATCCCAGCCTTACTCCTATGCTCTGGCTCTCCCCTCTGCCCAGGTGACAACCAAATAGAATTCTTGATCTTTGATCCCAGATTGGGGGAAATAGCTAGGAAGGATGTTATTGGGACAATTGGGGGAATTCTAATAGGACTGTATATTAGATAATATTGTTCTAGCAATGTTAAATTTCTTGAGTGGGTTAATAGTACTGTAGGAAAATGTCTTTGTTTTTAGGAGACATGCTGAAGTGTTTGGTGGTGAAATATCATGATGCCTGAAACTTACTTTCAAAGGAATTGTGGCAAAATATTAACAACTGGTAAGGCCAGGAGAGGGTATAGTGGTGTTTACAGCAGGCTTCTTTCACCTTTCTCTGAGTTTGAAACTCTTCAAAATAAAATGGGGGGAAAGATGGACAATTTAAAGAAAAAAACTTAATCCTGGAATACTCAAATTTTTGTGTGCACTAAAAATCATCTAGGAAGTTTGTTAAAATGCAGATTCTAGAAGATTCAGAAGAGCTGGGCGGGGCTCTGGAATCTACTTTTTAACAGTTCCTCGGGTGACTCTGTCAAGTCATCAGGCCACACCGTGAGAAGGAAATTCACTTAGCATTCCATGTCCATAAGCTGCTCTCCTGTTCTCCAGCTGAGGAGGAGCTGGTTGGAAAGGTCAGGAAGGCAGGCAGAGATGTGATTTTATGGGGCAGGACTGGAGATCGGGAACATAGTAGAAGATGAGGAGGCTGGGGGTGATGTTTGAAGGCAAAGAACAGAGTTTGCCCTGCTTCCCTGGCTTTTTGATTGGGGGTGGGAGCTGCTGGGGCGGAATAGAGGAGGCTTCTAGAGATCAGGTGCAGAATGGAATCAGGGCTCTGAACTCCTAATGCCAGTGTTGCTGTTCTATTTTACACACCCTTACGAATTTTTCTCAGCTGTAGAAAGAAGGTCAAATAATGGTGAATCCCCCAAATTTCAATGTTCCGTGAACCTTGAGTCTTAGATGTATTCAGACGGCAGAATGTCATTCTAACTTCTGACCAGAAGGTGGCAGCAACATATCTCTCTTTATTTTCCGGACCACCTGTCATGGGAAAGATTTTTTTTTTTTTTTTTTCAGGTGCCTCAGCGTTCCCTTCAGTTTAATCAACATTTATTTGACCTAGATCCTATGCTATACTCCCCAGACACTACGGTGACTAAGACCTGATCCCTGCCCTTAAAGATCATATTGTCAGGAATGGGGGAGTCAGACATATAAACAGATTAGTGCTAGTTTACTAGCTGTGTGGCCTTGGGCAAGTTGCTTAACCTCTCTGGGCCTCAGTTTTTTCAACTGTAGAACGGGGATCATAATAGTACCCATGTTGTAGGGTGACTAGGAGAATTAAAAGTGATAACATGTGTAAAATGTATGCCACATAGGAAATGTTAGCTATTACTATATGATAGAGTGAGAAAAGTGATGGGATGGGAAAGATACCCAGAGTGCCCCCTAACTGGGAGGAGTGGAGCCTCCAGATGGAGATAACGGGGAAGGGATTCCACTCTGGTGCAGCCGCTCAGTCCGTGGGGACCCTGCGGCTGGACCAGCCTGGGAGAGAACCCCCTCTGAGAAGCGTGTAGCTGGAATCCTCCCGGCTGAGGCTCATCTTGGCGCCTACGTGGCCAGAGCCCAGAACATCAGCAGCGCCTGACCCACCAGGATGTGCCTTCCTGCCGAGGGAGCCACTATTAGCTTGCTGTGCGACCTCACACAGGCAACTTTGTCCCTCTGAGCCTCGAGTTCTACCTAAGTGATGGGGAAAGGAGCCCACAGAACCACGCGACGGTGCCGAGTTCCACATCTGCACGCTGCGGAGCCTGCTGCATAGTCAGCCAGTTCAGGGGCAACAGGACTTGGAGCTGGGGGTGGAAGGGGTGCACTAGGAAGGCAAAGAGATCTTGAGGATGACGTTGGACTTTCCCCAGGATGTGGACTGGTGGTCGAGCCAGTCCTAGACCTCCGAAGGGCAGGGGGACCCCAGCTGACACTTAGTTACAAGTAATTAGGGCTATGGCATGTCTCCTCTGTGGCTCAGTTTCCTCCCCGTCATCACATGGCAGGGGAAGAAGGCCATCAACAGTGCTGAGCACCTGCTATGAGCCTCATGACAGGCTAATTACTGCATGGACAAGTAGTACACGAAGTACTTAGCTCTCACTTAGATGTCGCAACAGGGATGAGGGAGGTGTCATTATCCCTATTTTACAGATGAAGAAACTGAAGCTCAGAGAGGACAAGTGAGTTGCCCAGGGTCACACAGCTCAGAAGTGCCCAGGCTGGTGGCCTGATCTCTTCTTGCATGACCTTTTCCTTCATTCGACCTTAGCCTCCATTGCCCACTCCCTTAAAAACACCCTGGAAATCTTGCCATTCATAAATATCCCGGCTCCAGAATCACAAATCCATGCATCTTGCTCTCCGAAAACAACTTCCTGCCCTCTCGGTGCCTCTTTCAATTTCTCTGTACTAGGACTGTTCTTTGGCCTTGCCTGGGAGGCCAGCTATGGACCTCTTTACTCTCCCAATCTCCCACCCTCTCTTGCCCGCACGCCCCTTCCTCATCCAGCTTTGAGTCCACGGCCTGGCATTCGGTAGCAGACTTGCCAGTGACCTAAGCTTCATTGCTCGCCTTCCTTGCAAACCTCTGAATGCATCTAACTGTCATTTCGCTCCAAGCCTTCACCAGAGCAGTGTGTGTGTGTGTGTGTGTGTGTGTGTGTGTAGTAATAATACTGGCTAACACTTAACAGCACATACTATGTGCCAAGCACTAAGTGCCTCACATATTAGAACTCAGCTAATCCTCCAACGCTATGAGATAGGTACATCCTTACTGCTCCATTTATGGATAAAGAAAACGGAGTGAACGGAGGCGAAATCACTCACCCAGACCCAAAAGCACACAGCTAATTAAATTGAGGAGCCACGATCAAATGCAGGCGGTCTGTCCAGAGTCCGTGTCTTCATCGTACCTTGAGGAAAGATCAGCCAGGCAGTACCTGGCTCCTTCCACCCTGGGTCCAGAACCGCTCTCAGCCACTAGCGGGGACGATCCAGAAGAAGTCCAGATCCTCACTGCGTTCGGCAGCTGACAACATCATCGGGGAGAGTAATAATGATAATGGTAAAACTGACTTACATTTCAGCCATTATCATACGTGTCTTAAGTATTTAATCCTCCCACCAGCAGTATGAGGTAGAAGTTTTGATTATCCACATTTTCCTGGGGGACATGGAAGGACATTGTAACAAGCCTATATTCCTACAACCCAGAATGTTGGAGTCAGATGGGAAGCTTGGCAGCTGGATACCAGAGCCCTGGCTCTTAACTGTGACCCTTTTCTACCTTTCTTCTGGCCTCTAGGTCTCCCAGGCCCAGCTCTTTCTGAGTAAGGGGGAGGAGTCTTCTCTGACTTGCTAGCAGGCCTGGTTCCCCCACCCAGGCCCTGGCCTCACTCCCTCCGCAGCTCCCAGAGCCCTGCTAAGGAGGCCCTGGTCCCCTCTCCTCTGAGGCACCTGGGTGGTGAGCTGGGAGCTTAAGCAGCGAAGGGCTGGGAACTCCACCTGGAACTGCCTGGGCCCAGCCCAAGGGGTCTCTACTCGACTTCCAAAGGCCCAGATCTATCAGCAGCTCCCTATAAAGACAGAGCCTGGGAAGGACCAGCTCAGACTCCCAGTTTGCTCCCTATGGACAGCAGACAGAGACGGGGCAGGGCCTAGGCTGGGGTCGATGGGGCTCCAGGCCAATGGCAGCTGGGGCTCAGAGCCTAGGGCTGTGGCAGAAAGCACCAAAGCTTCCCCGGCATCCCCCCCCGACACACACATACACACACAGCTGCCAAGCCCCTACCCTCAGCCCAGGCTGGACCCCACCCCTCCCCACTCCTAGAAGTCAGGGGGACAGGCCCAGGTTTACCCACCCTGTCTCCTCTCTCCCATCCTCCCTCTTCCCATTCCCCTGGCAACCAAACCAGACCCATCAAGGAGAAGGACCTGGCAGCTGTGCAGGGAGAGACTAATGGCCCGGAAGGAAGGAGGGGCCTGGAGGGGAGACGAAGGAAGGCGGTAGGGATGTGAGCAGGCGGGCGGGCGTTGGCCCATCTCAGAGGACACACAAAGGAGGGGAGGTTCCTCTGCCCTGCAATGCTGAGGAGCTGGCTGGCCAAGGAGCCACCCTCCTCACCCCCTCACCCAGAGATCCAGCCAGGAGTCCCAAACCTGCTTCCCCAGATGCCCAGCTCTGGTCCTCAGGGCCTGAGGTGGACCTGTCCGTGCTGGAAAGCCCTGGAGTCCCCGGCGGCAGCAGCCCCATGGCTCGTGGCAAACCCAACGGGCCTCAGCACCGGCTCCTGCAGACCACCCGAGCTGCCTCTGCCCGCTCCGGGGCAGCCCGTGCCTGAGTTCTGGAAGCCGCAGCCATGCAAAGGCCAGACGTCAGCCTCCCGATAGCTAGGGGGGCGGGGGGCAGGAAGGGCTGCGTGGTTGTGCGTGTGTGGTGTGTGCACGTAGGTGATGTGGTGCAATTACGCATACACATCTGTTCGTGTGCACAGGCTCGTGGGTCTGCTTTGGGGCCTTCTCTCTCCTCCCTCAGTCCCGGGACCAGGAGCGATGGGCACTTTCTCCTTCCCCATCTCTTCCCCCTCAGCCCCACCCATCCCTGGGTACCTGCAACTCCTCAATACTGGTGACGGGTTCCTGCCAGTCCGCTCCTCTCAGCCTTGGCAGCAGCTGCCGCCCCCCAGCCCCCTCCCCTTCCTACCTCGGGACTCGCTTGGGTTCCCGTAAGGCCCATGACTGAGCAGCAGTTGGTTGGGGGAAGGGAGACTCCAGGAAAGCCAGACAGCGTTCAACTGGCTCATTCTGCTCAGCCTCTGGCAGGGCACGACCCTCCCGAGTGGGACCCAGAGCTGGGCCCGGGCACCCTCAGCCCCCTCCGCTGGGCCCATCTGTGGGGGCCTGCTGTAGGTCCAGGTTTGGGAGCTGTGTCTTTAAGGCTGAGACATCAGCAGGCAACCCCCTGGCCAAGTGTCCAGAGGAGGGGGAGGGGAAATGGCCAGTCCATTAGCGGCAGGGCTGGCGCCAGGCAGCAGACCTCCACGGGGCCCTGGGGATTACGGAGGGATCAGCCCCTCCCCACCCCCCTTAGCTCCCTCTGCCCTCCTGTCCCCCGTTTTTCCCTGGGTGTGGTAACAGAGGGGTAGCTGACAGCAGGTAAACGCGGGGCCTAGCCTTCAAGGGACAAGTGGGGGCACAGGCCCTGGGGCCTAAGCCAGGCCAACTCTCCATCTACCAAGGCCATGTCCTCCCCACTCAGGTGCCAGAAGCCTGCCCTTTAACCTCCAGTCCTCCTGTACCCCCAGTTTTGTTTTGTTTTGTTTTGTTTTGTTTTGTTTTGTTTTACTGAGGTGTAACTGACCCAACATTCTATTAATTTCATGTGGACAATGTAATGATTCTACATTTGTACATCTCCGATTTTAACAGCTCTTTCAGGCAGGAACCCCAGGTCCAGTCAGGCCCTCGCACCCTAGGCTCCAGCTCTGGATGCTTGCTGGAAGGTGCTGACCCCCAACCCAGGCCTGCCGGTGGTCGCCAGGCCTGCTCCCTTCCCCGCCAGCAACAGGGGGAATCAAGTAGGCAGGGCGCCAACAACCGTGGAGGGAGGGTGCGGCTCTCCTGCTGCTCCGCAGGGGTGGGGCGTCCCCCTCCCCACAGACCCGCCGTCAGGCCAGTGGGAGGAGCTGCCCGTGCCCCCCCTGAGCCCGCAGGGCTATAAAGCCGCCTCGCAGCGGTCTGCAGCTCCTTCCCAGCTCCCGGACCAGCTCTGCCAGCGGTGAGTGCCCATCCTCGGCCACCATGAGCCACCCGTCGGGCCTCCGGGCCAGCGTCACTTCCACCTCCTACCGCCGCACCTTCGGGCCACCGCCCTCACTGTCCCCCGGGGCCTACTCCTACGCATCCAGCTCCCGCTTCTCGAGCAGTCGCCTGCTGGGCTCGGCGTCCACCGGCTCCTCCGTGCGCCTGGGCAGCTT
>NW_024425119.1:39724870-39725284 GCF_017311325.1 Ursus maritimus
GCTTCCGCGGCCCCCGGGCGGGCGCGGGCGCCCTCCTGCGCCTGCCCTCGGAGCGCCTCGACTTTTCCATGGCCGAGGCCCTCAACCAGGAGTTCCTGGCCACGCGCAGCAACGAGAAGCAGGAGCTGCAGGAGCTCAACGACCGCTTCGCGAACTTCATCGAGAAGGTGCGCTTCCTGGAGCAGCAGAACGCGGCCTTGCGCGGGGAGCTGAACCAGGCCCGGGGCCAGGAGCCGGCGCGCGCCGACCAGCTGTGCCAGCAGGAGCTGCGCGAGCTGCGGAGGGAGCTAGAGCTGCTGGGCCGCGAGCGCGACCGGGTGCAGGTGGAGCGCGACGGGCTGGCGGAGGACCTGGCGGCGCTCAAGCAGAGGTCAGGGGGCAGCGCCGGGGCTGGGCGGCGGGCCGTCGAGGAGG
>NW_024425119.1:39725294-39751639 GCF_017311325.1 Ursus maritimus
GTTTTGTTTTGTTTTGTTTTGTTTTGTTTTACTGAGGTGTAACTGACCCAACATTCTATTAATTTCATGTGGACAATGTAATGATTCTACATTTGTACATCTCCGATTTTAACAGCTCTTTCAGGCAGGAACCCCAGGTCCAGTCAGGCCCTCGCACCCTAGGCTCCAGCTCTGGATGCTTGCTGGAAGGTGCTGACCCCCAACCCAGGCCTGCCGGTGGTCGCCAGGCCTGCTCCCTTCCCCGCCAGCAACAGGGGGAATCAAGTAGGCAGGGCGCCAACAACCGTGGAGGGAGGGTGCGGCTCTCCTGCTGCTCCGCAGGGGTGGGGCGTCCCCCTCCCCACAGACCCGCCGTCAGGCCAGTGGGAGGAGCTGCCCGTGCCCCCCCTGAGCCCGCAGGGCTATAAAGCCGCCTCGCAGCGGTCTGCAGCTCCTTCCCAGCTCCCGGACCAGCTCTGCCAGCGGTGAGTGCCCATCCTCGGCCACCATGAGCCACCCGTCGGGCCTCCGGGCCAGCGTCACTTCCACCTCCTACCGCCGCACCTTCGGGCCACCGCCCTCACTGTCCCCCGGGGCCTACTCCTACGCATCCAGCTCCCGCTTCTCGAGCAGTCGCCTGCTGGGCTCGGCGTCCACCGGCTCCTCCGTGCGCCTGGGCAGCTTCCGCGGCCCCCGGGCGGGCGCGGGCGCCCTCCTGCGCCTGCCCTCGGAGCGCCTCGACTTTTCCATGGCCGAGGCCCTCAACCAGGAGTTCCTGGCCACGCGCAGCAACGAGAAGCAGGAGCTGCAGGAGCTCAACGACCGCTTCGCGAACTTCATCGAGAAGGTGCGCTTCCTGGAGCAGCAGAACGCGGCCTTGCGCGGGGAGCTGAACCAGGCCCGGGGCCAGGAGCCGGCGCGCGCCGACCAGCTGTGCCAGCAGGAGCTGCGCGAGCTGCGGAGGGAGCTAGAGCTGCTGGGCCGCGAGCGCGACCGGGTGCAGGTGGAGCGCGACGGGCTGGCGGAGGACCTGGCGGCGCTCAAGCAGAGGTCAGGGGGCAGCGCCGGGGCTGGGCGGCGGGCCGTCGAGGAGGGAGTGGCTCCCCTCCGCTACCAGGCGTGTGCAGGGAGCAGGCTCTCCCGCGGGCTCTCACCGCCTCCCCCGCCCTCCCCCTACCACTTTGCTGCCTCTCTGGGGAGGGGAGAGGTGGGGAGGGAGGAGTTACTATGCCCTGTGTATAAAGGGGTCCCGTCTCAGCTCCCAGCCCGTTAGAGAGAAAGTGGGCGAGTCCACTGGGCAGTTTGAAGACCCCTCCTCAGAGTCCTGGACAGTAGCAGCCTCTAACCTAGACCCTGGGGTGCGCGGGGCTGATGGTTGGGCGGTGGCCCTGCAACTGTCTCTGCCCATTCTTCTTGCCAGGCTGGAGGAGGAGACGCGCAAGAGGGAGGATGCGGAGCACAACCTCGTGCTCTTCCGCAAGGTGAGCCCGGGCCCCATGTCAGCTCAGTCTCCCCACGTCTACCCCCGCCTGCGTATCTAGGGTGGCATGTGTGGGCGCGAGGAGGCGACCAGAAGCCTCCAGAGACGGGCAGGGAGGGTCTGGCCCTTCCTCGGCCTGAGCAGCCCCTCCCGGCTCTTGAACCCCCACTGCCACCCCCTTAAGGACGTGGACGACGCCACCCTGTCCCGCCTGGAACTAGAGCGCAAGATTGAGTCGCTGATGGATGAGATTGAGTTCCTCAAGAAGCTGCATGAGGAGGTAGGTGGACCAAGTGTCAGGGGGAGGCTTCGAAGGTTGCAGGTGGTCTCGTTGGAGCTGGACGGCAGGCGCTGGAGAAAACTGGCGAACGCAGCTGGGGAAGAGAGGTGAGATTCGCTGGGTAGACGCAGCCCCTCAACCCCCCTCTACAGGTGGTTTGACTCCCACCCCTGCGCCACCTGGTGGCGAGCGGCGGAGCTGCACCCCCGTAACTTGGCCGCTGGCTCGGAGCGTATGGGGCGCAGGCCGCGTAGTCTTATGCGCGCTGCGCTCCCTGGCGCCCCCTTCTGTTTATTCGAGTGTTTTTTCTCTTTTCGGTGCGTGAACTGCGCGGCCCGCGTGGGATCCGCGCTGCAATCCCGACAACTTGTTGTCCTGGGCGGCAGGAGCTGCGAGACCTGCAGGTGAGCGTGGAGAGCCAGCAGGTGCAGCAGGTCGAGGTGGAGGCCACCGTGAAGCCTGAGCTGACGGCGGCGCTGAGGGACATCCGCGCTCAGTATGAGAGCATCGCGGCGAAGAACCTGCAGGAGGCGGAGGAGTGGTACAAGTCCAAGGTGCGAGAGCCCGGGAGGGTGAGGGAGGCTCTGGGCGAGTGGGGCGCGGCGGGGAGCGTGCGTCCCGCCAGCTCACGGCCGTGTGGCCTCGCGCGCCGCAGTACGCGGACCTGTCCGACGCCGCCAACCGGAACCACGAGGCCCTGCGTCAGGCCAAGCAGGAGATGAACGAGTCTCGACGCCAGATACAGAGCCTGACTTGTGAGGTGGACGGGCTGCGCGGCACGGTGAGTACCAGACTTCGCGCCCAGGCCCGGGGAGTGGGGGATGAAGGCTGTTCCCCCAGTGACCCCCTGCGGCCCCCTAGAACGAGGCGCTGCTCAGACAACTTCGGGAGCTGGAGGAGCAGTTTGCCTTGGAGGCTGGCGGGTACCAGGCGGGTGCCGCGAGGCTCGAGGAGGAGCTGCGACAGCTAAAGGAGGAGATGGCGCGGCACCTGCGCGAGTACCAGGAGCTCCTCAACGTCAAGATGGCCCTGGACATCGAGATCGCCACCTACCGCAAGCTGCTGGAGGGCGAGGAGAGCAGGTGGGGGGCAGGGCTGCTGGAGGGGGGGGGGGTAAGGATGGTAGGGGTTGGGCGTGCAGGAAAGGGGCGGGACCCCGGGCAGAGTCGCTGACCACTTGCTCCGCTCCCAGGATCTCCGTGCCAGTCCATTCTTTTGCATCCTTAAGTATAAAGACGACTGGTGAGTCTCCCACGCCCGGCTTTCAACCTGCCTGTCCCCTTGTCCACTTCTGCCCCGACCAGACTGTTGCTGTGCCTCTGCTCGGGGATCGAGTCTGTCCATGAACAGCTGGGTCCTGGTCTAGACCCACCCCTGCTCCTCCTGCCCTGCTGCTCCCCTCCCCTCATAGAGGAGAGTGAGGGCTTGAAGGAGAGACCCCCCCAGCCTCCTGTCTTCCACCCCTTCATCCCACTTTTTGCAGTGCCTGACGTGGAGCCTGCCCAGGACAGCCACAGCAGGAAGATGGTTCTGATCAAGACCATCGAGACCCGGAATGGGGAGGTGAGAGGGACACTCAAGCCCAGGACCCCATCATTGCCCGTAGTATTTCTGAGTCCCAGCCTGGCTGCAGCTGATTTTAGAGTTTTGCAGGTTATGGTCTTCGGGCGGGAGGGAGACCGGCGATAGAGAAGGGGGATGGATAGTCAGCTGGTTTTACTGGAGGAGGAGACAGCATACCCCAAAGGAGATCGGAGGGGGGTGGTGCCCACTGATTTGTGCCCTTCACATGCCTTGCCCCCAGCAGGTGGTCACTGAGTCCCAGAAGGAGCAGCGCAGTGAGCTGGACAAGTCTTCTACTCACAGCTACTGAACCCGTCGGTCCAGAGCTCCCTGACCCTGCCCGAGGCCTACTCCAAGTCCCAGACCCTACCACCAGTACTGAACTAGTCCTCTCTTGCTCTGCATGTGTCTAGGGGGTGGCACAAGTCACCCCTTCCCTGGCCTGTGGCTAAGCCCTACCCAGCCAGCAGTAGCTGGCCCTTCTATCCCTGCCCTGACACGTATATATATGACCTGTATGTTCCCCTTATCGAGTCCTAGTAAGAGGCCAGTGATCCCCAGATCGAGTCTACTCCTGCCATTATCCCATGACCAGTGGAGTGGGCCAGGGTCTGAGTTTCACTTTTGAATCAAATAAAACCGCTATCAGGAGAAACCACTCCAGTGCATTTGTGTCTGTGGAAGTGGGGGTGCCTGGGGGGAGGGGGGCTCAGCAGTATTTTCCCCTTGTCTCTAGTCCTTTCTTTCCTGCAACCCATATCTTGGCATCCGTGATTCCTATCTATCCCGCTAGTTCTACGTCCACTTCTTCTCAACGTCTGTTTGCCAGGGGCAGCCCCGAATGTCTCGGTGCTTTCTGGATGTGCCATAGGCCCCTCAAACGCAACACGTCCAAAACAGAACTCCTCTCCCTCTTCACCTGTCATCATGTTCTTTCTCCAAGGTTCCCCACTCTAGAAGAAGGCACCACTAAGGACTTCTGCCAAATTAGAACACCTCATCTTCTACCCCTTTTCTTCACCTACCCCCCAATTCTGTTAATTCTACTTTTTAACTTTTTCAAGTCTGTCTCGTTCTCCCCATCCCCACTGCCGCCACCCTCGTCCAGGCCACCATCATCGTTTGCCTGGGTTCATTATCTCCCTCACTGGTCTCTTGCCCCTGGCCTAGCCCCGCCACCCACCTAAGCCTACTTGACACACTTGGCCAGCAAATCAGATTCTGCCACCGTCACTCCCCATCCTGCTGGAAAATGCCTACTCTACAATGCCCTCCAACTCCACTCCATCCTGCCTTTGCCTTCAAGTCAAAATCCACTTCGGAGTTTGTTTACAATAATCATTTTCACTCAATTATTGTGCTACATGCAGGGCATAAGCCAGAGTCCCTGCTCTCAAGGAGCAACCAGTCTGGGGTAGGGGCCAGAGACCGACAAGCAGGTCCTTCCAGCTGTGTGAAAAGCGCTGTGACTGGGAAAGAAGGTAACATTGTGGGGACATGAGGAAGAGCGTCTAACCCAGCCTTGGGGTAAAGGCACGGCTTCCCAAAGGTGGCCCCGTCGTGCGGAGCGGTGAAACGAGCAAGAGGTACTCAGGTGAAGCAGGGAGGGGGGAGGCCTTTCTAGGCAGCTAAGTCAGGACGTGAGAGAGAGCCAGTGTGCGAACCGGAAGTACTTCTATCATTCTGGAATGTAGGACAGAGAGGAGGAATGGCACCGAGGTTGGGAAGATGGCATGAGCACTGGGTCGTGCAGGACCTCACGTCCGTATGAAGGCTTTCTGAATGCATCCCAAGGAAAAGGGAAAAAACAGGGCTTCATTAGGAGGGTCAAGCATTCAAATGTGCGTTTTAGAAAGAGCACTCCCGCTGTGGGTGCAGAAGCCGTTAGGAGGCGGAGAACGGGGTCAGAGGCTGTTGGAGTGAAACAAGCAAGAGGCGATAGTGAGCAAAAAAGTGGGGAGATTTGAGAAATATTCAGGGACGGACGCTGTAACACCTAAGGAGACCTCGCCCCCGGGGGCGGAAGGGAAATAAATAGCAAAGAGGACCCAAGGTTTTGGCTTGAGTGAGGCAGATGGTGGATCTTTCACAGAAACAGCTAAGGCTAGAGGAAGGGAGAAGGGGGTCCAGACAACAGTCCGTTTTAGGCCTCCTGAGTGTGAGATGCTATGGCACAGTCAAGAGGAAGGGCTGGCAGGTGGGTGGATCCACAGGTCTGGAGTTGAGGTGTGATGGGATACTTTGACATACTGAATCTATCAGGCCGCTATCTGCTGCAAGTAACATAATATCTCATTTTTTAAGAAAAAGAAAGAAATAGCTCGTGTAGCAAGGAGCCAGAGGTAGGCAGGCTCTGAGGGCTGTTGATTCAGTAGTTCAACGATGTCATCAAGGACTTAGATTCTGTCCAAGGTTCTACTGAGCCTTCCTCCTTGAAACTTTGTCCTTGGGCTAGTTCTCCTCATGGTCCCAAGATGGCTGCCAGCAGCTACTGGGTGATGCTTCCCTCTTCACATCCAGTGGAGGGAAGAGAAAAACCTCCTCTGGGTATGAGAAACAAGTCCTTTCCTTGAGACTGTCGGGCTAAGGCCACTGGTGTGCCCAATCCTGGAGGAATAGCAGTTGCCAGGGAAAGCTACTAATTGGCTTGGGCTCATCATCCGATAATGGGGTGGACACTGAGAATCAACCACAGTGTCCATTGTGAATATTGTTCAGGCTTCCCACCACCATTGCCCTCCACACACAGGCGCACATGTACACACATGGCTTATCCCCCTTGCTTTCTCTCCCTTTCTCTCACTCAGTGGCACTTATTACCTCAGAAGAGAAATATCACTACAGAAAAAACAGACAAAAGCTTTGGAGTTTCAAATGTTTAGGTTTTCAAGTGAGCACAATTTTAAGTTTGGCAGCTTTCACATCAGAGTCTGAGGCCTGTGTTTTGTACCGGATATAAAGAAGCGAGACTGAGCTGAAGAGAAGGGCGCGGGACCTCCCCACTGTCCCACAGAGGAAACATGAAACGACCCAAGAACAGTGTATAAAGTGAGAACAGAGAAGGGCCTTGGGGAGACTCCTAGACGAGCAGTGGGAGAGGATCTTGAGAATGAAGTTGTAGAGGGAGACGAGGACAGTGTGGCCTCGGGAAGGCAAGGCAAGAGAAAGCTCTCAGGGGGAGCAGCAGGCAGGCCGTGCCAGAGGACGCTGGGAGCACGGATTGGAAAACAGTTGGAAAATCTGGGCTCTATCATCAAGGGAGAAGTTGGAGACCTCAGGAAGGGCCCTTCAGGGCAGGGCGGGGCGGGAGACAAAACACTGCCCCTTGAAGAGTGAATGAACCCAGATGAGGGAGCAGAGAGCGTACCATTCTCTGGAGGTAACTTGAGGAAAGAAAATAAAAGAACTGGAGCAAAGGAAGACCTGCATTTGAGAAGTGAAATTTTGGAGAAAGGCCAAGCAAGACCAATAATTTTCAAACTGTGGGTCATGAAACATTGTGATATGAATTACTGGGTCAAGACCAACATTTAAAAAGAAAAAGAATAGAAAGTGTTAGGGTTTGGTGAAACTTTTCAATGTATTTATATACATGTGTATTGGCTTGTCATATAAAATGCATTTGTTTAAAATCTTGGATTGTGGCAAGAAAACCCCCCAAAAACAGACTTCAACATGTTTAAATGCTGGGGAGAATTGGAAAGAATCAAGTTGTCATGGGGGGACCCAGTCTCCTATTGAAATGACACAAACTCAGACTTGGCTGTGATTGAAGAGTTTTAGGACAACTCCAAATCCAATTCTAACCAAGGGGGATCGGATGTTAACCTCAGGAAGATAGGGCTGGGATTTGATCGTAATTAAGAAAGCTTATACCACATTGATTTTTTTGTAGTCAGTTTGCTGGAAGCACGGAGATAGCTCCCATGGCATCTATTAAGAAGGTCATCTGAAAAGCAAGGAGGCGCCCACATTTATTTAGTAGCTCCTAAAAGGCACCAGATGTGGCGGGCACGTGGGCAGGAGTGCTGGACCCCGGGGAGGTGGCCACTATTGCAGCAGGGATCATTCCTGAGGGGTGATTTCCACCTGCAGTGGGTGGAAAGAGCTCTGTTATCTGCATTGCAAAGAGCAGAGACTAACCAGACATCTCAGGCAAAGGGGAGTGAATTGTGAGCTTGCACCTGGAAACGAGGGGACTGAGAATTGCAGCTACTGGGGGTGGAGTGGGAGCGGCTTCACAGGAACCCAGAAACGTGTGCGTGACCTGGCCTTCCAGGAAGAATGGACTCTGCAGCCCCCCAGGCCCCACCGAGCCTGAGAAGTGACAGAAAGGCCCCTCGGCAGCAGGAGAACACTGCTCCCTGATGGAGGGTCCTACTGCTTCTGCGGCTCCTGTCACCATGAGCGAACGCCCTCATCCTCCACCCTGGCTTTTGCTTCTCATAGTTCCTTCTTACTCATGGCTTCAGTGGTCCTATGGCCTCCAGGGCCTAATAGCCATGGCATGCTGACTTCTGGGGCTCTCTTTGGTTCTGCTTTCACTTCCTTTCACAGAAGATGCCCACTTTACTACCCTTAGCAGATTAATTGATATTTCCCATTCCCTCTGTGAGACAGACCAACAAATGTCCAAAACACTGAGCTCTTGGGGCCGAAAGGCTGCTCTCGCCCCCTGTGCACTTCCGCTCCCACCGATTAACAAATGGTGATAAATGAGTGACAATTGTTGTCTGTATTTGTTCCTAAACCTGTTTTGTCACATAATCCCACAGTTTAAGCAAATGTTTTTTTTAACTCATCAAAGAATGTGAAAAGTACCATTTTTATTTTAACAGTAGCATGGTGATTAAGAATCTGCATTTAAATCTTGGATCTTGGAGCACCTGGGTGGCTCAGATGGTTGGGCGTCTCCCTTCGGCTCAGGCCATGATCCCGGGGTCCTGGGATCGGGCCCTGCATCAGGCTCCCTGCTCGGCGGAGAGCCTGCTTCTCCCTCTCCCTCTACTGTTCCCCCTGCTTGTGCTCTCTCGCTCTGTCAAAAGGATAAATAAAATCTTTAAAAAAAATCTTGAATCTTTACTTGCTAGATGCATGAAAGATCTATCTAGCGTCTTTCTCTGGGAAAGATACTTGGCCTGTCTTTGCCTCAGTTTCCTCATCTGTAAAATGGAGACAACTACAGCAAGCTAATTCACAGGATTGTTGTGAAGCATAAATGAGATGATTCATGCAGGGTTGAACGGTCTTGGCCATACCGTGGGCAGGAGAACGAGGGGGCATGGTTCAGAGTATGGCCTCCCAGATGGCTTCCCTCAGCAAGGTGGCCTGGGACGGTTCTAAATTATAAACCAAGGATCGCAGCTGAGTTATTCTTCCATCGTATAAACATCACAGTGTTTTTTTTCCATTTTAAGGGGACAGCTTGATACTGCACAGCTTCATACTGTCTTAATTTCCTATTACTGTTGCAACAAATTACCACAAACATAGTGGCTTAAAACAACACACTTATTATCTTCCAGTGCTGGCGGTTAGAAGTCTAAAATGGGATGACAGAGCTGTGTTCCCAGTGGAAACGCTAGAGAAGCCTTATTCAGCTTCTAAAGACTGTCCACATTCGGTGGCCTGTGGCCCTCTTCCATCTTCAAAGCCAGCGACCCCCTCACTGATCCCTGCTTGCCTCTGGTAAGGATCCTTGTCATTACATGGGGCACACCCAGACAATCCAGCATCATCGCCCCATCTCAAAACCTCTCATTTACACCATTAACGTCCCTTTGCCATGTAAGAAAATAGTCAACAGGTTGTGGGCATTGGGATGCGGACAGGGGAAGGCGTTGTTACGCTTACCACGGTCTGCCCTCTGGCCTCCAAAGATTCATGTTGGTCTCATCTACAAAATATATTCACCCCCTTTCCGGGTTCCCCAAAATCTCAACCCGTTACAGCGTCAGCTGAAGGGCAAACTCTCATCGAGATGTCATCAGCTCAGAAGTCTCAAATCTCATCACTTCACATCTACGTTAAGTGTGGGTGAGATTCTGGGTATAATGGACCCTGGGGGGGTGGGGGAACTCCTCTCCCTCCGTGGACTTGTGACACTGGAAAACAAATAATCTGTTTCCTAAGATACAACGGTGGGACAGGCAGAAGGAAAGAGCCACAGACATTCCCATCCAGAAAGGGAGAACTGGAAAGGAAAAAGGAGGTTGTGAAGCAAATTTAAAATCCACCTGGCAAAACAACATAAGGTTTCAAGGCCTAGGAATGCTCTTCCGTGCCCCCCCCCCCGACCCCGGCCTTGCTTTCCGGCTTCACTGTCTGGCCTTGGAATCAGCATTCCTCTCAAGTGTGTTTTCAGCTTTTCGTTTCCCAGGTGTAGAATCTGGGGTGGGGGGTCCAACGGCTCTCTTCCGTTTTACCCTCTCTCTGGCTCTTTCAGCACAAGCTGCCGGTATCTCTGTTTACAAGGCGTTCTCGAGAACCGTGTGGATCTCCCGTGTTTGGCTCTGGGATTCCCTCCATTGAACAAGAGACGCCTCCGCCGGTCTTTTTCGACAATCCCATTTCTATGCTTGGTTTCTGCTGACGTGGCTGAGGAATCCGTGGGTCCCAGGGCTAATCTCTCCAAAGGGGCCTCCGTGTGAGTGAGCACTCTGACCTTTGATCCTTCCTAGGCCCTGGCAGGAGATGGTCCAGGGACTTCCCCGGATTTCTCCTCAGGGCACGCCGCCCTCCCAGCGAATGGCCTCATTTCAGCACTGTTTGCAATCTGGGTAGGCTGACAATTTCTAAAATACCAGTTCTGACACCTTTTTTTGCCTCTTTCCTCTCAGATTTTACGATAAGCAAGAAAAAAAATCCAGCCACGCCTTCCACACCTGGCAACACAGATAAAAACCCCAGCTCGCCCTCACAAAGTCTGCTTTCCACATAAATGTCAAGCACAATTCTGCTAAGCTTTCTGCTGCTGTATGAAAAATACCTCCTTTCCTCCAACCATCAATAACATACTCCTCATTGCCTTCTGAGCCTTTGATGCCGCAGCCCCTTTCGCGGCCGTATTTCACCCGTCTGTTCCTGGTGAGGTAGGTATTCTGTTCCGTGCTCGCTCCACCCCCCCCCCCAGCCCTCCCTAGCAAATTGCAACATTCCTATTTCTGCTAACAGTCTATTCGAGGCAAGCTGGGCTTCTCCTATCATCCTCCTCAGAGTTATTCCAGACTCTACCCATTACCTAATTCCAAAGGCATGTCCACACTCTCAGGTACCGGTTTCAATAGCACCCATTTCCAGATCCCCAAACCTGCATCGGTCAGGGTTCAACCAGAGACGCGGAACCAGCAGGAGATACATGTTAAGAGATCTGTGGCAGGGAACTAGACCACACGATTGTGGGGGGGCTTGCCGGGCAGGTTCAAAGGCTGTAGGGCAGGCCAGGAGGCAGGGGGGACTGCCGCCGTCCCGCACAGGTGGGAGCTGCGCCCACGGGTCCCCCAGGTGGAACGTCATGTTCGTCAAGGAAGCCCCAGCTCTGCCCCGAAGGCCTTGCAGCTGATCAAATCCGGCTAACCCAGCTGATCCAGGATAATCTCCCTTAAAGTTCACTGATTGTGGATTTAATCACATCTAGAAACCTTCACAAGAATGCCTACACTCGTGTTTGGGGACCGTAGCCCAAGCCAGGTCAACACACAAAACTGACCGTCGAACATCCGAATCCCTAGATTAGACAGAAAACATGTATCAACAAATGAACAAATACTTAGCTGCACCCTAAAATAAATAAACAAACAAAAAGAGTTCTTAGTGGTCCCAAAATCAAGAAATCGAGATAATTCCCCCCCCACAAAGGTCCTGTTTTATTGTTTTCAGAATAGTCTCAGAAGTCCTCAAAGAATGAAAACTCCCACAAATAACCGAATGTGGGTATTCATAGCAGCACCACTCATAGTAGCCAAAAGGTGGAAAAAATGAGAATGTTCATCAGCGGATGAATGGATAAAGAAAACGGGGTCTATCCACTCAGCGATAAAAAGGAGAGGAGTGCTTATATATGCCACGAAAGGGATGAACGTTGGAGACGTTATGCTAGGTGGAAGAAGCGAGACCCAATAGGCCACATATAGACGATTCCATGGATAGGACGGATCTGGAATAGGGAGACACAAAGCAATTGGTGGTTGCCAGGGAGTGAGGGGAGGGGAGAATGAAGAGTAACTACGTAATGGGTATGAGATTTCCTTTTTTTTTTTTTTAAGATTTTTTATTTATTTATTTGACACACAGAGAGCCAGCCAGCGAGAGAGGGAACACAAGCAGGGGGAGTGGGAGAGGAAGAAGCAGGCTCCCAGCGGAGGAGCCCGATGTGGGGCTTCATCCCAGAATACTGGGAGCACGCCCTGAGCCAAAGGCAGACGCTTAATGACTGAGCTACCCAGGCTCCCCGTGTCCCAGAGAAATTCTTGAACAGGTTCACAGGGGACCATTTAAGAAGACAATTTTCTAGCACTGTTCATAGAAGTGGGGAATGGGTAAGTAAAGTGTGAGGGATGTCTATCATGGAATCCTGTGCAATTGTTGCAAGCAACGAACTAGATTAAGTACAACAATAAGGATGGATCCTAGAAACAGAGTTGGCTGAGAAAAAGTAAAGCCAAAATCATAGGGTAATGCCACTTATGCGAATTAAAAACATAGCCTAGGGGCGCCTGGGTAGCGCAGTCGTTAAGCGTCTGCCTTCGGCTCAGGGCATAACGGCGTTATGGGATCGAGCCCCACATCAGGCTCCTCGGCTGGGAGCCTGCTTCTTCCTCTCCCACTCCCCCTGCTTGTGTTCCCTCTCTCGCTGGCTGTCTCTCTGTCAAATGAATAAATAAAATCTTTAAAAAAAAACCCAAAACATATAGCCTAAACAAACTGTAGTAGATTGAATAATGACCCACTCCCCAAGATGGCCATGTCCTAATCCCCTGAATCTGTGATTATTACTTTGTATGGCAAAAGGGATTTTACAGATGTGACTAAGGACCTTGAGATGAAGAGGTTATATTGGATTATATGGGTCACCCGATGTTATCACAAGGGTCCTCATAAAAGAGAAGCAAGAGATCACTGTGAGTAGTCGATGTGATGACAGAAGCAGAGGTTAGAGTGAGGGAAGAGGAGGCCACAAGCTAAGGAATTCTGGCAGCCCTTAGAAGCTGGAAAAGGAAAGAAATGGGCTCGCCCCTGAAGCCTCCAGGAGGCGCTCTGCCAACACCTCGATTTTAGACTTTTGATCTCCAGATCCGTAAAAGAACAAACGGGCGCTGTTTTAAGCCACTACATTTGCAACAATTTGTTACAGCCGCATTAGGAAACTCATCTACAACCTTACGTGTTTTGTAAGCACACATTCATAGTCAAGAACTTCTACCAGTCACATTAGAGTGCTGTCTATAGGGCAGAGGAATAGGAAAGAAATAAGGGGTATGTGTGACAGAATAAAACGAGAGAGGTGGCTCGCATCTCCCAGAGGTCTAGCGAAGACAAACAGAAGGAGGTCGCTCTGACCGCTCTGCAGAACACAGGTTGGGTGCTCTGATAGGCATGGCAGAGTTTCTGGACGTTGGCTCTTTTAAAGACTTCTCTGATACGAAAATCAGTCTCCCTTGTACCTTGATTCTGTGAAGGTGATGCCCTGAGGAGCAGGCATAAATATTTTGGTCATTGAAAGGTGTATCCTCTTGGTAAATCACTCCGTTTCTCTTATGAATTTGATTAGTATGAGTCAGCTCCTAGATCTACGCTGGGTAGCCTGACAAACTCACGTTTCCAGGTTTGTGGAGCTGAGGACCAGACCTGCGTTGTCCTGACTACCTTAAACTCCTGTAAAGTCACTATACAGCCAACCTCCATCCTGGCACCTCTCCGTCTTTCAGACTTTGGCCTTCTTTCTCCCTATACCCCAGACACCTAGCTAAGGGCTTTACCCACAGGAGGTGCACAATGCTCGTTAGTATCCATCCCTGTGGGTCTAGTGGCTAGACTCTGGCACCTTCACAGTGCCTGTCAGTGGAAGGAGGGGACTTTCTTTCCCTCAACTGCAACCACCTTTCTAGTTTTATTTCCTACTCTTTCCTACATTCCCTCTACCCCTAAGAGCTCACTATTCTCTGAACACTCCATGTTCTCCCACGGTTTTTTGTTTTGTTTTGTCTTTGTAGAACAGCCTTCTCTCTTTTAAAGAGGAAGTTCAAATAACACTTCTTGGAGGTCTTCTCTCACTTCATGCATTCATTTGATCAATTATTCATCCCTCCATTGACTCATTCAACAAATACTGAGCACTTTACAAGGCAGGCACAAAGGAAGGCATTGAAAATATGATGGTAAGCCAAAAATAAAAGGTCATCACCCTCATGGAGGTCTAGCAGGGGATCACATTTAATAAACACAATGTATTATGTTCACATTGATGAATAATCAATTGCCAACTGAGACACATGCTCTGAAGAAACAGTGTTCTCTGAGACCACGGAACCAAGGAATCTTTTTTAAAATGAGGGCGGGTTGTGAGTAGAGGGGTTCAAGGAAGGCCTCTAAAGGAAGTAACAGTGAGTATCAATTTGGAGGATGAATAGGCAAAGTGGAAGCAACACAGGCATTCCAGACAGAGAGACTAGAGGGAACGGGAGGAGTTGGAGGAATTGAAGGAGGCCATGAAGTTGGGAGAGCAGAGAGTAAGATGGGGAGTGTGAGTGAGGAACTGTCAAGGCACAGTGGTAACATGACCAGATTTGCAATTTTGGAAAGATTACTCTAGCTGCTGTATGGTGAATGTATTCAAGTGGAGAGCAAGAGAGAATGGCGGGTGGGACACTCCTGCAATCCTCTAGGTGAGATTAGGGTGGATTAGGGTGGTGGTAATGAAGAGGAAAACATGAATTGCAAAGATATGAAAAGTAGTAAGAGGGAAAGAGGTTTTAAGGGGAGGGAAAGAGGAGCTGGAGAATAACTCCTGGTTCTTGGCTTGAGTAATGGAATTGGCGGTAGTCAGGGAGAAAATCTACCGGATCCTGTACACTTGAAACCATCGCCCAGTTTCCCAACATCCATTAGAGGTCACCACCCCATTGTAACCAGGGTATTCTAGGTTCCCTCAGTTTCACACCCCTGCCTGCCAATAACAGGCAGGTGACACCCCTCTCCCCAGTCCTCCAGGCCTGTTCTGCTGAATGAATAAGACTGTTTGAGTCTTCTTTCTTATCTGCAAAATGGAGACCACACCTCACCGGGTTGTGAGGCTCCTGTGAGAAAAAGATGGTTTGTTTATTTACGATTTATTTATTTACCCAGAGAAAGTGGCGGGGCAGGGGCTGCAGAGAGGAAGGAGAGGGAATTTCAAGAGGACTTTCCACTGAGTGCAGAGCCCCACGTGGGGCTCGATCTCACAACCCTGAGATCATGATCTGAGCAAAAATCAACAGTGGAGGCTTAACCAACTGAGCCACCCAAGTGCCCAAAGATGGTTTCTTTTTATTTTTATTATTGTTAGCCTCAGTTCTATTCCCTCCAGCCCTCTGTCCGTTTGGAGGCACCTTCCTCCTCCCAGGCACAAAGTGCAGAAGACGTTTCCTATACGTGTCTGGAACTGCGTCCCCAGCGTTTCAGCCGCTCTCTGGTCAGAGTCGGGTCTGGGGATCCCACCAGCCTCCAACACCGTTAGCCTCTTTCAGGACCACCAGCCCTTCTCACAAACCCGCGAGAGGAAGCCCTCTCCTAGCAGTCCCGAGACCTCGCGAGAGTAGGCAGCGCCCGTTGTGGCTGGGACTCGGAGCGCCACGCCTTCCCCGGCCTCTGAACGCCCTCCTCCTTTCCCTTTCCCCGCCTCCCACCCCGCGCTCCGCTCTCGGATTGGCTGACTGAGTCGGGTCAGTTTTTTCCTGGCCAGAAAGCGGCTCGACAACTAGTCCTTCTTCTGGCCCCGCCTCCGAAGCCTGTGGATTGGACTGCTCAGCCAGGTGTCACGCGCCTCCGCCGGAGCGCGGAAGAGCCAATCAGGCGCTCGGCGTATTTTACAAACTGGGGAAGTAGCTGCAGCTGAAGCCAGTCAAGAAAAAGCGAATGAAGTGGTAGTGAGCCCGAGTGGTTCCGAGGAAGGTGCGGCACGGAGATCTTGGAGGGAATGGCGGCTGCGGGGCTCACAGGGAGGAGAGGCAGCTCGGGGTCTTGGAGCGAAAGAGTAGGATCGGGGTGCCTGGAGGGAGCGGCTTCCTGGAGCGGCCTTGGAAGCATCAGGTCTTCTAGGCACATGGGTTTGGGCGGAGGTGAGGGCTTCAGGAATGTCAGAACTCAAGCTCCGAACTGGCCGACCTTTGATCTCAGGTCCTGCTTTCCTCCCCATCTCAGTTGTAGCAGTCATGACCACCCTCCAAGCCACGAAGAATCCTGTCCTCAGGGGTGTATCTCCTACCCCTAGCAAGATTCCCGTACGCTCTCAGAGACGCCCGCCTCTCCCCACAGTCAAACCCTGCGCCCTGGACCAGGAGAACCAAGACCCAAAGGTAAGAGGGGACTGGTGGGTGAAGACAGTAGCTGCAAGCAGACAGCCCATACCACCAATGCACCCCAAAGCTGAGCCCCAGTTTTTGTGCTCCCCTCCCCCAGAGATTGATGCAGAAGCTCAGCCTCGACTCAGCAGGCCCCGGTCCAAAAGTCACACATCAAACAGAGAAATCAGAGAGATCAGTGGGGAGCACTCAGCTCCAGAACCCCTTGGAGGAACTGAGGCCTAGCCCTGGGGGACAAAATGTGGGGCCTACGTGCCCTCCCCAGACAGGTACCTGTTGGAGGCTTGAAAACACGCAGCCTCCTTGTGTGGGCTTGGGGGAGTGGCTGGGTGCGGTGGGGTTTGGGACCTTTCCACTACTCTGGTCTTCTGCTGACTGTAAGAGTCCTGGACTCTGCTCCTGGACAACTCTCTACCCCTAGAGGTCCTCGCATTCTTTCAACAAAATGGTATCTCTTCTAAAGCCTTTTCCAGCTCCCTCAGTCCCAATCAATTGCTCTGTGTTCTCATACTTGGCAGCATTTCTTTCATAGCGTGTCTGTGCTTTGGCTCCAGCCTGTCACCTCTCTATAGTTTGATGGTAACTTCTTGAGAATGGGGGCTGTCTCCTTCATCTCTGAGCCCCAGTGCCTAGAATAGTGTCTTACATAAAGTAAAGTTCTATGAACTTTGGTGAGCTGAATTCGATAATATGGGTCTCTTCAGCTCACTCGTGATCCTCAAGGTGACCAGGCTTCAGCCCCTGGCCCCCTCAGCCTTCCTCCTTCTTACCTTTCCTTCTCCTCTTCTCTTGCAGAGGCTCCAGGGACCATAGAGTTTGTGGCTGACCCTGCAGCCCTGGCCACCATCCTCTCAGGTGAGGGGGTGAAGAGCTGTCGCCTAGGGCGCCAGCCCAGTCTGGCTCAGAGAGTGCTGATTCGAGGGAGCCAGGGAGGCACCATCCGTAGGGGCCAGGTAATAAGACAGGGTATGAGGAAATCAGGCTGGTGTGGACTGAGGAGGGAATCCTGAGCCTGTGCTGATAGCCTCATTTGTGGTGTCAGGGTGCCCGGGCCTCTGCATATTTAGCCCCTAGAACCCCTGCCCACCGACTGGACCCTGCCAGGGCTTCCTGCTTCTCGAGGCTGGAGGGACCAGGACCCCGAGGCCGGACCTTGTGTTCTCAGAGGCTAGAGGCTCTGGTGAGTGCCCTGAGGGGCTGATGCTCAGTGTTTCTGTGAGCTCCTTCCTGGGACAGAGCTGGCCCTTAGCGGGGAAGAGACCTCCTGACGAGCCAGAGCGGTTGTGGGGGTTGATGGGGCTGATGGTGAGGCCTGAAGGTTTGCGGCCCACCTCTGACTCTGCTGTTTTCTCTTGCTCCCATGGGTCAGATTCAACCTTCAGGACCTTCCTTTCACCCCTCTGCTCACCCCAGTTTCCAGGAGCTAAGAAGAGTGACAGGTGGCAGCAGCCGGTGAGGAGAAGAGGATCATTTGGAAAAGAATGATCCAATGTCTGATATAGGGGTCCCTCAGAGCTAGAGTTTTCTGGTAGCTTTAAGACTTTCCAGCAACCAAGGAGGGGAAGGGGAAAATTGTAACTGCCCAGGGTGAATCCTTGGAATAGGGTTCAGGCCTCCTCAGCCAGGCCTCAGTATGACATCAGTTTTTTTCAGGTTGTGGGGGAAGAAGGAACAGAAATGAGAAAAGCTGTCTCTTTTGTTTAGTGGCTAGAGCATAGACTGTGGCAACAAATGGGATTTGGGTTTGACTCCTGACTCTTAGCACTTACTAGACTGAGCTTGCCTGAACCCCCAAGCCTCTGTTTCTTTAATCTGTCCAATGAAGATAACGTTTGTATCATTAGAGGTGGTTGTGCAAAGACTTAAATGAGATGACATTTGTAAAGCACTTAGCAAAGTGCCCAGCTCATATTCAGTACGCAGTGACTGCTAGCTGCTGTCCTTATTGTCGTCAGGACTTCAGTGAGCCAGAACTCAGGATTGCTCCTGGAGACCCCAGTCCAGTCCGGTGAGTGTGTCTGGCCACAGGGAGAAAACAGGGGCAGATGGGCTGCCTGAAGTTGGGAGCAAGACAGGAGAAAGCTCAGCAGGTGGGGGTGTGGGGCTCAAGGGGAGGGCCACATCAGAAGGAGCCGCAACAGAAGGGACCTTGATAGGCCAGAGGTTGCCCAGTTGCACTTGGGTCAAAGGAGGTGGTCCCCACTTCCACCCTTTCTCTGCCACTTCCTATAAGATTTACCTTCCACTCACTGTTCTGTCCTCAGCTCTAAGAGCCATCATCACACCCCTTGCCCGCTTGGGGTGTTCAGATTAATAAGTGATTACTGAGATAGTGCTGGGCTCCAAGGGGATGTGGAATAGGTGCCCACCCCTGATGGTACAGTGGGGGCCGTCAAACTGGCATCCCCTCTTTGGAGGTTGCAAAACCCTGTGCCAGACGTTGGTGTATGTTCGAGCACTACAACAAACTTCCTGTCTCCTCCTAGCTCCCTCTCTCCCTGAAGGAGAACATGAGGTTTCTACTCGCTCAGATGAAGGAGGAGGGGGCCCCCTAGGTCTGGCCCAGCGGGTACCATTAAGAGAGATAACCCACACCAGGGTGAGATGAGGCCCTTCTGGGATGGGGGGAGGCAGGGGAGATGTTTGGGAGAATTCTCTGGCACTGGCCAGCATGGAGGATTGTGGGTGGGCCTCGGGATGTTAACTGAATCTGTGTTTGCCCCATGGGCTCAAGTCCTGAGTAGGACTAGTCTCTGCTTAGCAGCTGTCTGGAGCCTGGCGCTGAGAGGTCACAGTCTGGTATATATTTGTATCGCACATCAGATCAGTGCTGGGAGGGAGACAGATCTGACATTCATTGACTGCACAAGTGTTTATTGACCAGTTACTGTGTACCAAGTAGTACTCCAGGTTCTGGATACACAGTAGCAAATAAGTTTACGTTCTAGAAGGGGGAGACCAAAATAATAATAATAATAAAAAATAAATAATAATAATAATAAACAAACCCATATGTAAAACATATAGCCTGTCAGTTGGTGATGAGTGAAAAGAAAGTAGACCCTGAAGGGGGTGTGGAAGTAGGGGAGGGGTATTGCAATTTCATTGAGAAGATGACATTTAAGTGAAGACCATAAGGAGTTGGGGAAGTGAATGGAGCAGATATCTGGGGGAAGAATGTTCCAGGCCAATTGAAATGCAGATGCAAAGGCCTTGAATAAGGAGGACAACAGGAAGTGAGGGTCAGGTGATGGCAAGATCTGACTGGGGAAGGATTTACAAATCAGCGTGAGGCCTCAGCTCTTCCCTGGAATCCGTGGAAAGCCATGGGGAGGGATGATGAACAAGGGAGAGACAGAATTTGACTAGGTCTTAAAGGAATCCCACTGGCTGCTGTAATGAGGAGATGTGGGAACGCAGAGGCAGAGCAATCACTCATCCACCTTGTTCCTCCCCACAGGACAGCAACGCCTCCCACCCGATACCCTCCCCTGGCCGTGTGGTGCCACCTTCCATCACCCATCCATCACCCTTTGGACGGGCTCAGCGTGTACCGTCTCCTAGCCCCTCAGCTCCAGTTTGTATCCAGTACTCCGGGGGGCTGGGTGAGGGCAGAACGTTCTGGCTGGGGTCCCTGCCAGGTCTGGATTTTGCTCCTGTTCAGCAACCCCCTCTCTCCCCAGGCCTCGTATTCCGTCTTGCGACGTCTTGCCATGCGTCCCAAAACCCAGTTCACACCCATCTTATCGGCCCCCAGAGTTCAGCAGGTAAGAGAGAGCAGGGGAGGTAGCTGACCTAGGCCAGGGCGGGGGAGGAAGGGAATGGACGTGTACAGGGAGAGTTACAATGTCTCCCTTCTGTCCCAGGCCCAGGGTTTGAGGGGCCTCTCCCCTCAGTCGTGCCCTGAAGAGCCTGCCCTGCCCTGGGTAAGTATCTGAAGTCTTTCCTTGCTGAGATCCCAGCAGACTGAGGCCAGTGGGCTTTCTGGAAAAGCTACCAACTCTCCAACTCCCCGTGCTCCCCTGCTGCCCCTCCTAATCTAAGTTCAGGGCCTCTCGACTAACCGGACCCCTTCCTCATGAGGGTGGGATCAGACCGATCTTCTTCCTGCCCCACACGGGCTTCCTCACACAGCCCCTCTCCTCTCCCGTGGCAGGAGCAGATTGCAGTCCGATTATTTGACCAGGAGAGTTGTATAAGGGTGCAGGAGGGGCCGGGGAAAGCCCCTGTGGCAACTCCCCACCCCGGTACAACCCCCAAGCTCCAGGAGCTGAAGATGCAGGTGGGTGTGTGGGGGCAGCAGCTTTGATGCCTGATTGACAGAGGAGAGGAGAGGATGGGAGCCGGGCAGTGTGGGTGGAGGCTTGAACCCCCACCTTGACATCACCCTGGGTTCTCGTCTCCTCCCCACAGCGCATCAATATCCTGCAGCAGCTGTTGCGAGAGGAGGTAGAAGGGCTCACTGGGGACAAGTGTGCCCCCCTTAATGGAGGCTCCTCTCTGGATATGGTTGAACTTCAGCCCCTGCTGGCTGAGATTTCTAGAACCTTGAGTGCCCCAGAGCAGAATTCAGGGGCCTTACACCTTCCCGGACTGTCACAGCGCTCGGAGCTACCAGAGCCCTGTCTTCCAGCGGAGGGTGGGGAAGCGCAGCCCTGCCCAGGAGCAAAGCTGGGGCTAGCTCAGCCCTGCCCTCCAGCAGAGCCAGGGCCCCCAGAGTCCAGCCCTAGGAGGGAGCCTGGGATACCAGAACCCTCTGCCCAGGAACAGCCTGAGGTATCAGAGCCCTGCCCTCCAGTAGAGCCCGGATGCCTGCAGGCAGACTCCCACAGGCAGGCTGGACTCCTCGAGCCCTCCCCTAGGATAGAGCCGGGGACATCAGAGGCCGGCTCCCTGGAACCTAGAAGTGCAGAGTCCAGCCCGCAGCCCTGCTGCAGTCCGTGGGCTCCAGCGACCACTAGTCTGATCTTCTCCTCCCAACGCCCGCTTTGTGCCAACCCCCCTATTCACTCACTCCAGTCTCAGAGGCCCCCAACAGGCCAGGCAGGTAAGGAGTGGGTCAGAAGGGATTACGAACAAAGGAGGTCCTCATCTCCCACCAGGAGCGGGACCCCTACTTTGCCCCAGGTGGTCCCAGGCTTTCTTTTCCCCACCTACCCTGCCCCAGCCTGGCGCTCCTTCGGAAAGAAGGGAGGGCTTGCACCTCAAGCTCCGGGCTCCTACTTGGCTTGGCCCCTGGTGGGGGAGTGGGAAAGGGCCGTACATGGTGGGAGTATAGGACTCCAGAGCCTGCCCTGAAGTCTCTGGCCCTCGGCCCTCAGGTCCCAGCAATCTTGCCCCTCGAACCCTGGCCCTGAGGCAGCGCCTCAAAGCATGTCTGACTGCCATCCACTCCTTCCACGAGGCCCGTCTGGATGATGAGTGTGCCTTCTACACCAGCCGAGCCCCACCCTCGGGCCCCACCCGGGTCTGCACCAACCCGGTGGCCGCGTTACTTGAATGGCAGGATGCCCTGGTGAGCCCCCCATCCACAGCCAGGCTGTGCCTGCACAGCGCGCCTGTGGAAAAGAGGGCGGTGCGTGTGCTGGGGAGGGGCGGGGGCGGAGGGCCAGCCTCTGCTCCTTTGCAGGGGTCATTGGGGAAGGGTTGGCTACCATGTCAAGGATGGCTGGGCTGTGACAGTCTTTTCTCTCTCCAGTGTTTTATTCCAGTTGGTTCTGCTGCCCCGCAGGACCATCTGTCATGATGCATCCACTCCTGCCTTGCCTTGCTCCTTCCTTTAGCCCGTATTTATTGTCCACCCCATGCCCTCCACCCTTCAATAAAGTTTCTCAAGTGTCCCAATGCCTGTTTCCCTCTGGGCTGATCTAGGCCAGCTACAGCTGTTGCTCTCCGGTTGCCCACACGGTGGCAGTGTCCTCCAGCTTCGAGGCAGGCCCTGGGCTCTCAGGATCCCAGGCTCCCTCACCTAGAAGCTGTCCTGAAGAGACATCCCACTCCTGCCTACCCGCCCCTCAGCAAGCTCTAGGAGAGAGAGAGAGAGAGAGAGAGAGAGAGAGAGAGTGTGTGTGTGTGTGTGTGTGTGTGTGTGTGTGTGTGTGTTGGCGGTGTGGGGGATGGCAAATCTGGACCTTTGTGGACGTGCTCTTCTTACTATTTGAGATCAGTGTCCCTCCCAGGAGCCATCAGCAACTCCCTCCTCCCCTAGAGCTCTTCTTACAGCCCCCCTGCATCAGACAGTGAGCAGAAAGCACCAGGCCCCCCGTTTCTGTGCAATCCCCCCTTGTTAGTGTCATGCTGGCCGTTGTTTCCCTACAGGAGGCTCTCCGGAAGCTGATACCCTCCCTTGCCATATCAGAGTAGAGGCCCTGGGCTACTCCCCTCCTCTTCCCCCCAGAGACAGGCCTTGCCGGGTAATAAGTAAACCTTTGCCTCTGGGAGACAGTGATAGGGCCAGAGTCCTTGAGAGGAGTGAGGGAAAGGGTCAGCCATTCTCCCCCGTTCTGGGCACCAAGTTCAGAAGCACACACATTCTTCAACTTCACTTTATTGGAAGAGGCAACAGCAGCTGTAGCCCCAGGGTCTAGGCAGGATGGGGGTGAAATAGGGACTGTACAGAGTGAGTTTTAAATGCTACGAAAGACTTCACTGGTTCCTCCAGTTCACAAGAAGGCTGCTAGGCCGGAGCCTGGAGCCTGAAAATGGAGATGAAGGGAGGAGAGGATGGCGAGAGAAAGTTGTGGTGACAGGGGACAAGTGCCAGAAAAACGTTTCCTCTCCTCCCACCTTAGATGGGCTCCTGTTTCTACTCTCCACCCCCGCGCACACACGGCCACCACCAAATGCCCGGGCTTCCTTTCTGCTCACAGCTCCGGATCAGCAAAGCTGTTCCCCAGCCCCCCCGCAGTAGAGAGGGCCCGACCTCTGCCCCTCTCGGGTCAGCTTTCACAGGCGTGCACTCTGACCCCCGGGGCGGGGGGGGGGCCCTTCCCGAGCCGCTCTGCTGCTCCTCAGCCCGGCTTCCTCCTCTCCCCAGCCACTTCGACCCCGGAGCGTGGAGAGTCCACCCCGCAAGGCCGCCTCGGGAGCGGGAGGGTCCGCCCAGCAGCCAGGCTCTCAAAGGAGGGAGTGGCGCCTTGGGTGGGGTCGGCGGAAGGTGGGTGAAGAGGGGAGCGGAGGCGAAGGGCGAGCGGGGGCGCGGGGGCTGGGGCCCTGCTCAGTCTGGGTAGATGATGAAGCCCGAGAAGGTGCTGTACTTATTGGTGTTACCGCCGTGCACCTTCCCGCCGTCCAGCTTGATGAAGACTTCGTCGCCCACGTCCAGGTGCAGGATGACGCTGTTGCTGGCGTAGTCGTAGTTCTGGTCCGCGTCCTGAGCAATGGCGCTGGCCCGGACCTAGCGGGGAGGACAGAACAACCCACTCAGCCTCTGTGCGGAGCTGCGGTGGCCAGAAGCGTTGGGGGGAGTAGGTGCAGCTGGGCCTGGGAAGGCGGCGCGAGGGGAGCAGGCTGCAGGGGCTGGGCGGTGAGATGGGACAGGGAGAGGGCAGGAGATCGCTGAGCTTCCCAGGCACTGCCATTCACTAGCTGTGCGACTCGACAGGTTTCACGCCTTCTCTGGTGCTCAATTTGAGCTATAAGATGGGAGGTAATAATAGAGCCGACCTCCTAAGGTTGTTAGGATTGCATGAGTTGTTACACGTGAAGTGTGTTAGAACAGCGTTTTGCACCTAGAAAACGCTATATAGGGTTTGCTATTATTATCATTTAAACAACAAAATTAGCCTGTAGGATAATTTCTAAGATTTTGAACCCGCTCTGACGTCCACAACTTCCATTCCCTTCCCTCAGTGATAGGGCACAGGTGTGTCTGTAGCATGCAAGCAAGGGTGCCGGCCACGGGAAGGTGCAATGATGCATTCTTGCCTCTGGGTGCCCTTTCCCCTTCTACCGCTCACTGGCGCCACGACATGGGGGTCGCCTTCCGCCCCAACAGGTAATCCCTTCTTCCCTCTGGCTTCGCTGCTGGTCGCCATGGGCCGCCAGCCCCTTCCCCAACCCCCCTCTTCCTGTCCCACAGGGGCTGGTTATTAACTCATTAATTATTCATCATTATTCTAATCACTATTTACCGTCCCTAGGGCCGCAGCGCCCGCGCCGCGGAATACAGAGTGGGAGCCGCGCGGCCCCCGCCCCTCGGAAACCGGCACACTCTAGACAGACACTCGCCCCCTCCCCCTGCTCACAGATACCCTGCATAGACCACACACACCTACTCAGTGCCACATGCAGATAGACACTGCTCTATTCTCACACCTTCACACCCCGCACCCACAGACACACTCGCATCACGCACGCACACTCTCACTCCCTTACACACATACAGCTCTCACTCCCATACAGACACATACACTCTTTCCGTGGGCTCCTGGGGCGGCCCTGCTGGGAGGAGACCCCAGTGCAGTGCCTTCTAGTCCTGGAGGTGGCGCAGCCGTAGCAGGACCGGGTTCGGACCTCCAGGACCAGGTTCGGACCTCCAGGACCAGCAGGCCTGGTGCGCCACGATCAACACCACCCTATGGTGCGGGGCATTCAGAGGTCACCGCTTAGCCCCAGTCTTACACCCTGCAGCTTGTGGGGCCTCAGCGCCTGCCCCAACCCCCACCCCTGCGGCCTCTCGTTTCCTCTCTGCATGCCCCGGTTCTCCAGCTGAGTCCTTGGAGCTGTTCTCCCAAGCCAAGGTGGCAATGACTCCAACTCTGACCACAGAGGCAGGGAGCAGCAGAACCTGGAGGCCAGAGGTTGCCAGGGAAGATGTGGGGCCTACAGAACCAGGTCGGGGTCCAAAGCTTCTGCTTTATCTGTCCTTTGCCTCTTTTCCCCTCCAAATCCCTTTCATCATGCTGCCTGGCTGGACCGTGAACTGCCACACGATTTCCACCTTTGCCTACCGACTCTGTATTAGCTAAGGGTAAGGCTAGCTCTAGAATTGGTCCCAGGCCCTGGGCAAGTGTTGTCGTTTTTACCTTTTACTCGAAAATCCAAGCTGAATGCCCCCATGGGAGAACAGCTGCTGACTGCCCATTGCCAGAGACCTGGATTCCATTCTAATTCGAAGGAGCCAGATTCCAGGTAACTCACCCACCCTGAGGCTGGGAAACCGGAATGCCAAAAGGGCTGCCTCGGAAGAGAGGGTGGCCCAAGACAGGACAAGAAAAGACACTAACTGGCAGGGTGAGACACCAAAGTTTTGGTGTAGGGTTGCCTATAGTTGGAACGCGAGGTTAGCAGCTGTAGAGACATTAAGCTTCGAGTCCTGAGTTCTGAGTCTGACACCATTCCTAATGCTCAGTGAGACCCTGGCCCTGGGCAGGTCATTTCCTTTCTCTGGCCCCAATTCCTCTTCGGCTAAATGAAACAATTTATAAGTTCTTGGCAGCCTGGCGTTTCTGGACTCAGTGACGCTTTGGGGGGAGGGGTTCGAATGCAGCCCTCGGTTGCAATGAGTGCAGGGAGATTTAGAAAGCTACGGGGTCCGCTCTGGGCCTCGGTGGGGGAGGGGCACCTCACCTGTCCATTCTTCATCAGGTCGGCCCACATGCTGGTGCCGTCGCCGCCGCGCATGAGCACATGGTAAGCGAAGAAGTAGACACCTGGCATGGGGCAGGTAAACTTGCCGCTGGCCGCCTCGTAAGCGTTCCCCACGTTGGTCACCACGTCGTCGAAGCGCAGCACCTCATAACCTTCGTGTGGCCGCCGCAGACCCGCGTAGAAGGCAATGCGAGGCACGTAGCCGGCAGGGGGCGCCACCCCGCCAGGGCCGGGGCCGGGAGGACCCGGTGGACCGGGCCTGCCCGGCTCTCCTGGAGGCCCTCTGGGACCTGGGGGTCCTGGAGGCCCTCTCAGACCTGCCTTCCCGCGCCGGCCCACCTCTCCCTTGGCGCCCGGAGGGAAGGGGGGCACGGAGGCGGGCGCGCCGTCGGGTCCAGGGCCTCTCGGCCCGTGTGGGTCGCATACCATGCGGCAGCGACCCAGCATCTCATAGTGCGCCGGCCCGCGGGAGCTGTGCACCAGCAGCGGAATGGCCACCAGCAGCAGCAGCACCATGGCCACCCCGACGGCCGCGCCCGCCACCCGCTTGCGGCGGCTCAGCCGCGACGCGGCCAGGGCCAGCAGATCCTCCTCACTCTTGGGCGCAATGGCGGCGGAGGCCCGGGGCTTTCCGCGGGCCCCGGAGGCGGTGGCCGGGCCCGGGCCTGGGTCGGGACCCCCCCCCCGACGGCTGCGCCCGGCCCCCCCGCCCCTTCGGGCTCCCGCCTCAGCGGTGCCGTTCCCCAACCCTGCCGTCAAGGCGGAGGTCCCCCCCGTGGGTTGGGCCAGGGGGCTCCCGACGGTTCAAACCCGTGGTCCTCTATTACCCTCCTGTTCAGCCTAACGTTCCCGGGCGCCTGAAATCAGCGGCTTCTCGGACGGCCGGTTTCTTACA
>NW_024425119.1:39751649-39754211 GCF_017311325.1 Ursus maritimus
GCCCAAGACAGGACAAGAAAAGACACTAACTGGCAGGGTGAGACACCAAAGTTTTGGTGTAGGGTTGCCTATAGTTGGAACGCGAGGTTAGCAGCTGTAGAGACATTAAGCTTCGAGTCCTGAGTTCTGAGTCTGACACCATTCCTAATGCTCAGTGAGACCCTGGCCCTGGGCAGGTCATTTCCTTTCTCTGGCCCCAATTCCTCTTCGGCTAAATGAAACAATTTATAAGTTCTTGGCAGCCTGGCGTTTCTGGACTCAGTGACGCTTTGGGGGGAGGGGTTCGAATGCAGCCCTCGGTTGCAATGAGTGCAGGGAGATTTAGAAAGCTACGGGGTCCGCTCTGGGCCTCGGTGGGGGAGGGGCACCTCACCTGTCCATTCTTCATCAGGTCGGCCCACATGCTGGTGCCGTCGCCGCCGCGCATGAGCACATGGTAAGCGAAGAAGTAGACACCTGGCATGGGGCAGGTAAACTTGCCGCTGGCCGCCTCGTAAGCGTTCCCCACGTTGGTCACCACGTCGTCGAAGCGCAGCACCTCATAACCTTCGTGTGGCCGCCGCAGACCCGCGTAGAAGGCAATGCGAGGCACGTAGCCGGCAGGGGGCGCCACCCCGCCAGGGCCGGGGCCGGGAGGACCCGGTGGACCGGGCCTGCCCGGCTCTCCTGGAGGCCCTCTGGGACCTGGGGGTCCTGGAGGCCCTCTCAGACCTGCCTTCCCGCGCCGGCCCACCTCTCCCTTGGCGCCCGGAGGGAAGGGGGGCACGGAGGCGGGCGCGCCGTCGGGTCCAGGGCCTCTCGGCCCGTGTGGGTCGCATACCATGCGGCAGCGACCCAGCATCTCATAGTGCGCCGGCCCGCGGGAGCTGTGCACCAGCAGCGGAATGGCCACCAGCAGCAGCAGCACCATGGCCACCCCGACGGCCGCGCCCGCCACCCGCTTGCGGCGGCTCAGCCGCGACGCGGCCAGGGCCAGCAGATCCTCCTCACTCTTGGGCGCAATGGCGGCGGAGGCCCGGGGCTTTCCGCGGGCCCCGGAGGCGGTGGCCGGGCCCGGGCCTGGGTCGGGACCCCCCCGACGGCTGCGCCCGGCCCCCCCGCCCCTTCGGGCTCCCGCCTCAGCGGTGCCGTTCCCCAACCCTGCCGTCAAGGCGGAGGTCCCCCCCGTGGGTTGGGCCAGGGGGCTCCCGACGGTTCAAACCCGTGGTCCTCTATTACCCTCCTGTTCAGCCTAACGTTCCCGGGCGCCTGAAATCAGCGGCTTCTCGGACGGCCGGTTTCTTACAGATCTAGGATGCCTGCTCTCCAGACAGCTGCTTTCTCAAGGATGGCGGCGCCTAGGTCCCCGGCTACCCAGACGGATCGCTCCCGGCCGGAGCGGGGGACTACTCTCAGCGCTCTGGACGTCCCGGGCTCGGCGCTGCGGGTGGCGCCCACCTGACGCGACCTCCTCATAGGTTTGCGCTCTGGCTTTTGGAGAGCACTGACGCACCTTTCTACACCAGCCGCGGCCCCAGCCCCTGCGAGAGCCCTGGCCCCGCGTTTCTCTCCAGCTAGAGCTCTCCCTCTCTGCGTCCCTAACCTTCCTCCCCTCCCTCCCGGGGCGGCAGTGCGGGTGGTGTGAGCCGCTGCGCGGCCAGAGCCTCTATAAGCGGCCCGGGGCGGAGCGACCCCTGGCGCCCAGAGTGGGAAGCGCGGGGGCGGGGCAGGCAGAGGCCCCCACCCGCGTCCCCCCAGCTTCTCTGTGCCTGCCTGTTCTGAGCCGATTCTGCAGGGATTCACTGCCCCCACCCTATCCTTACTTTCACCCCACCCTGAGTTTGGTATTCCCAGAACCCGGAGGAAGCCAGAAATAGATATGGGATAAAAAGGGGTCGACATACACACTCAGAAAGAAGACAGAGGTGGATTCCAGAGCTAAAAACGCACCCCCCCATACCAAAAGAAAAGCCCACAAACAAGAAGGGAGATAAAAGATAGAAATTCGCCACCCCACGCTCCTCAGTGCCGTGACCCAATAACATATGGTAAAGGCTTCAACGGGTACATGTTGGCCTGAACTGGAAAAGGCAAATTCCCAGCCACCCCTACCCTCGACCCCCAGTGTTGGGGGGCGCAGAGCAGCAGAGAGGGTGAGGGAACAAGAGTGAAAACAGATCAGCCTGGGGGAGTGAGCAGGAAACCGACAGGAAAGCAGAGAAGGAGCGACAGAGAAATCAAAGAGACAGAAAGCCAGATAGAGACGCAGAGACAGAGACAAAGCTTCGAAAAGAGACTAACTGACAGGCCCAGAGGGGGAGAGGGAGAGACAGAGACAGAGAGAGAGAGACAAGAGCCGAGACAGGTTGACAGATCGAGAGAGAAATGTAAATGGCGCGCTGCAGAGAGACACCCAGGTCCGTGTTCGGACTCCAATGTGACATATCAACTGTGGGGAAGATGCGGGGGCGGGGCGGTTCTTCTAACAGAGTGGTAGGCTCTGGTCTGTGCATTGTGACAGTGTGCTGGCAAGTGTGGCTGAGGCCATGGGACCCTGGCCTTGTGTGTTTCTGGGTGAGTGGG
>NW_024425119.1:39754221-39762850 GCF_017311325.1 Ursus maritimus
GCGCCCGGCCCCCCCGCCCCTTCGGGCTCCCGCCTCAGCGGTGCCGTTCCCCAACCCTGCCGTCAAGGCGGAGGTCCCCCCCGTGGGTTGGGCCAGGGGGCTCCCGACGGTTCAAACCCGTGGTCCTCTATTACCCTCCTGTTCAGCCTAACGTTCCCGGGCGCCTGAAATCAGCGGCTTCTCGGACGGCCGGTTTCTTACAGATCTAGGATGCCTGCTCTCCAGACAGCTGCTTTCTCAAGGATGGCGGCGCCTAGGTCCCCGGCTACCCAGACGGATCGCTCCCGGCCGGAGCGGGGGACTACTCTCAGCGCTCTGGACGTCCCGGGCTCGGCGCTGCGGGTGGCGCCCACCTGACGCGACCTCCTCATAGGTTTGCGCTCTGGCTTTTGGAGAGCACTGACGCACCTTTCTACACCAGCCGCGGCCCCAGCCCCTGCGAGAGCCCTGGCCCCGCGTTTCTCTCCAGCTAGAGCTCTCCCTCTCTGCGTCCCTAACCTTCCTCCCCTCCCTCCCGGGGCGGCAGTGCGGGTGGTGTGAGCCGCTGCGCGGCCAGAGCCTCTATAAGCGGCCCGGGGCGGAGCGACCCCTGGCGCCCAGAGTGGGAAGCGCGGGGGCGGGGCAGGCAGAGGCCCCCACCCGCGTCCCCCCAGCTTCTCTGTGCCTGCCTGTTCTGAGCCGATTCTGCAGGGATTCACTGCCCCCACCCTATCCTTACTTTCACCCCACCCTGAGTTTGGTATTCCCAGAACCCGGAGGAAGCCAGAAATAGATATGGGATAAAAAGGGGTCGACATACACACTCAGAAAGAAGACAGAGGTGGATTCCAGAGCTAAAAACGCACCCCCCCATACCAAAAGAAAAGCCCACAAACAAGAAGGGAGATAAAAGATAGAAATTCGCCACCCCACGCTCCTCAGTGCCGTGACCCAATAACATATGGTAAAGGCTTCAACGGGTACATGTTGGCCTGAACTGGAAAAGGCAAATTCCCAGCCACCCCTACCCTCGACCCCCAGTGTTGGGGGGCGCAGAGCAGCAGAGAGGGTGAGGGAACAAGAGTGAAAACAGATCAGCCTGGGGGAGTGAGCAGGAAACCGACAGGAAAGCAGAGAAGGAGCGACAGAGAAATCAAAGAGACAGAAAGCCAGATAGAGACGCAGAGACAGAGACAAAGCTTCGAAAAGAGACTAACTGACAGGCCCAGAGGGGGAGAGGGAGAGACAGAGACAGAGAGAGAGAGACAAGAGCCGAGACAGGTTGACAGATCGAGAGAGAAATGTAAATGGCGCGCTGCAGAGAGACACCCAGGTCCGTGTTCGGACTCCAATGTGACATATCAACTGTGGGGAAGATGCGGGGGCGGGGCGGTTCTTCTAACAGAGTGGTAGGCTCTGGTCTGTGCATTGTGACAGTGTGCTGGCAAGTGTGGCTGAGGCCATGGGACCCTGGCCTTGTGTGTTTCTGGGTGAGTGGGATTGTGGATTGTGTGTTGTCTGTGTGTGTGTGTGTGTGTGTGTGTGTGTGCTGTTTGAAGGGAGCTTTTTGTATTTGGCTTCCTCTTAGCCCTTAAATGTGGGGCCCCATGAAAGCCATCTCTCCTGTCTTAGGACTGAAGAGTAGAGAATCTACTGGGGAGAAAGAGTCAGAAAGCAGCTTCGGTCTCTCACTTGCCCTGCCTGTCCAGCCCAGGACCACCCCTGCCACAGTCCCAGAACTTGTCCAGCCCCAGCATCTCTGCCTCCTTCCCCTTCCCAAAAATCTGTGGTTAGATGGAAACCCAAAGAGGTTGGACCCCACATAGTAAATGTTTGCGTGAGGGATTTGAAGTTGGTTATGCAAATTAACGCAACTAAAATGCAGATTAAATGCTGGGCACCGTCCTGTGAGAGGTGACTGTTTCTGTCATTCCGAGTGACCAAGAGGGGACACAAGCTTTGATAGATCCCTCTCTTTGAGGGGTCAGGGTCCAGGGAAAAAAGCTAGTGGCTGCATCCTTCCTTAGGGCCTGGCACCTCTGGAGGAAATTTCTTGCTCCCAAGGGACCCCAGGGCCAGAGATTTGGAAAAGGGGCTCCGGGACTGGCAAAAGTGGGGATGTTTGGAGACCCTGGAGGTGGACAGCTGCAAAGGACCTCTTATTGACTAGGTTAAGCCAGGACTGTAATATATAGGAATAAGTTGTGCAAGATGGAGGGCACAGGGCACTCCAGGGCATGATTATTGGATGGAAGGTGATTCCCCTCATCTCGTTTTCTGTACCCCTTTCCTGCATCTCCCAGCCCATAATGGTGCAGGAAGAAAGAGGTTGCTGAGGCTCGGCCGGTGTGGAGGGAGGCCCCTACATGCTTGAAAGGGTTGGGAGAGAAAGGATTGGCAGTCAGTGGGGGAGGGGCCTCCTCCTCCAACCATAAATACAAATTTTATTCAAGGTCTTTGTCGCCATTTGTCTTCCTCGGGGGGCTGAGGGCCCTGTCGGCCCCGTGCATGTCTAATTCCGGAACTGCTCCCCCAGGCTGGATGATGGATGGATCAGAGAGGAGAGAGCAGGCCAGGGCTCACGCTGGCCTACCCTGTCCGATCCTCAAGCCCCATCGTCCCCAGGTCCTGCCACCCTTCTCCTTCCTCCTCCCCCCTCCCCTACCCTCCCTCCACTGACCAGAGGCCCTCGTTGCTCAGCCCCATTCCCCACCCCACTCTCCTACTCACCGAGGCCCTCTTTTTGAGCCCCTCACCTCAGCCCCTTTCAGGTCCCAGCCCTCTTCTGTCTGGAGCGTCCCTTCTCCTCCCGTCCCCAGCCCAGGCTGTGAGCTGCGGTGACCAGCAGGGCTGCAGGCGGCAGCGGGTCTGTGTGGTGGGGGGAGCAGGCTTGGCTCACAGGGAGCTGAGGGGCCAGCTCCATGAATTTATTCATGTTCTGTTGCTCTTTCCCCACGCTCTGGAATGAAGCTGCCAGCTCACCAGGTCCTTATTGCTTCCCCTGCAGTTGTCACATTCGGCGGACGAGGGACCTGGATAGGGTCAAGGCCAGCAAGTGCTCCTGGGGCCAGAAGCCAAGTGTCTGGGCTCAAGAAGAAATGCTGAGGCCCAGGCTGGGGTGGTCTGGGATGATTTATCCAGAGCTCCCCAGGCAGCCAAACTGGGAGGCCCCAGGGAGGTGGTGTGGTTGGGAACCGAAAGTAGGCAGAGAAGGGTGTGCTGCAGGCCGGGGCAAGGGCAGTGGAGGTGGGGACGAGTCTGATGGGGGAAGGGGAGGGGAAGGAGGGCCTTTAAAGAGTCCCCTATACTCACCTCTTTAAAAGCACAGCCCGGGGTGCCTGGCTGGCTCAGTCGGAGGAGCATGGGACTCTTGATCTTGGAAATGTGAGTTCAAGTTCCCCCCCTTTGGGCATAGAACTTACTTAAAAAAAAAAAAAGTAAAATAAAAGCACAGCCCAATCTGAATCCTACCTTAACCTCCACCCGTGACTCTGCACTAACCCTGATCCTAATCCCAAATTATACACTTGACTCCTCTCCAATCCTGAAATGAATCCTAACTCCATAACCTGAGCCTAAATGGAACACATCTCTTGTTTGTCTTGTCCCGGAACCCAGGGGTCTCCCAAGAATTTCCCCCAGAGCTTACAGCCAGGTGTGTGTCAGAGTTCTGAGGACCAGACTTTGGATTAGCATGTGATTAGCATATGATTTGCATGTGATATATGCTTTCTACTCTGACGAAGTTTTTGTGTTAAAATTTTATGAAGTCTAGTGGAAAGGTCCTGGCTCCTTAAAGCTTCTCTCTTTTTGTTCCTTCTCCCACACTCCTTGTCACTGACCCAGACCCCCTCAAGGGAGGAAGAGGAGTGAGGAGATGAGCAATAGAGGGCTCCTGGGAGGAAAGATCCTAGCAGTGTGACCTGTCCCTGTCACTAGCAGGGGAACCTCCACAAGCCTCAGTTTACTCATTTGTAAGAGGAGAGAAACCAGATGGCTGATGTCACATTCTGATCTAAGAAAGCACTTTTGTTTGCTTGCACTCTCTCCTTCCTCACTTTTTGGGGTAATACATAGTGTGGCCCTCACCCTCTCACACACACTGGCTTCCAGCTTCCACATGTAAGAACGCACAGAACTGGAAACAGCCTGGGCTGCCTGGTACCAGACCCCTGGTATGAAGAGAAAGGAACTTTGCCCGCCTGAGAGGACAGGGGATAACATGGAAAGGGAAATCATATAATTGAGTGTTTGCTATACTCTAGGGCTTTTTAATGCAAGTTCTTACTGAATCCTCACAGCACCCCTGAGAGGTGAATATATCGTCTCCATTTTTACAGATGAGGAAGCGGCCCGGAAAGGAGCAGTGGCTTGTCCTGTACCACCCTGTAAGCGGCAGGCCTAGAACTAGAGTTCTGATCTCAGTGCCCTGGAGGAGACAGGTGAAGATGAAGACAGTGGAAGGGGAGAGAAGCTGGGCAGGAGCAAGGCTCGAGATTTGAACGGGTCTTGGAGGAGATCTATGTGTGTGAGGCCAACAGGGCAGGGCCTTGATTCAGCGTCGCTGGTCCCCCACCCCAGGGCTGTGGAGCCTGACACACAGCAGGTGCTCAATTGTTAGCTAACGGTCGGGCGAAGTTCGCCGCTGATAGGAGCTGTTCAGAAGGAAGAGGAGTGGGCAGAGAATGGGGATGGAGAAGGAAACGAAACGAATCGGAGGAAAATTGTTTTCAAGAAGCGAAAGGGAGGAAAGCAGGCCGGGGCAGACGGGTGGCACTCAGAGCCCTCTCCTTCTCCCACCACCGGTGGGAAAACAGTCTCGGTCCAAGGTCCCACTCACACTTGGCCCCATTGCGCGGAGGGTCGGCAGGCCTCAGCCGCGGGGCGAGAGGGCCAATGCGCCACCGGGCCTAGGGCTGCCGCTCCTCCCAGCACCGCAGCTCCATTCAGCCTAGGGTTCAAAGGGCGGCGCTAGCGCCCACTGGGCTGAGGACAGGCTCCTGGCTCCCACGGGGAGGGGGCAGAGGCTGTTTCCAAGGTGTTTGTCAGGCAAGATCGCGTTGCTGACTTACTTCCGCAGCCCTTGACCCCTGGCCAGGTGCGTCTCCTCGCCCTAGCCTCCCTCTCCGCCTCCTTTTGCCCCCTCCCCGCCCCCACCATCCGCCCGCTCCAGCCTCCAGTTAATGAAATGTGGCGAGCGGCCGCACAGACAGCTGTCAGACCCCTCATTTCTCCGCCGGGATATTGGATCCGCGCTGGGAGACCGACAGGTGAGCAGAGGAGGGGGTGTGCGGGGGGCCGAGGGAGGGGCGCCAGCTGGCGAGAGCCGGGAGCCCAGGAGGCAGCGCCGAGCTCGAAGCCTCGAGGGCAAGGCTAAGCGGGGTCGGCCCTAGGATGCTCTTTTTCCTCGCGGCTCTTTCCTCTTCTCCAACAAGCAGGAGACTTAACAAGCCCCATGTCCGCCGCGCCCGGACCCGGGTCCACCAGGGACACCTGGTCCTGCACCCTAGGCGGGCCTGGCTACAGCGTGCGGCGCGCGCAGCGGCTCTGAGTCGGCGGCCGCCGGCCGGTGCTTCCTCCCACCTCCTTCCATCCCTTCCTTCTTGCTCCCCCTCCTTCCCGCGCTCCCTCCCCGGCGGCCGCGGCCTTTATTAGGGATTCCGCGGCTGTCGGTCCCGCCATCCATCCTGTCCGCCGGCAATTAGGCGGCCAGACAAAGAGCAGCTTCGGATGGATGAGGGTCCCGGCGGATCGGAAATGTGAAGGGTCAGCGCTGCCGCCCGCGGCGCACCCCGCTCCCCCCTCCGCATAATCACCGGCCGCCCGTCACTCAGCCGGCCGCCCGGGGAGCTCCGGGGCCGGGGCTGGGGAGAGGGCGGGGGTGGGACTACAGCCTAGGCGCCTAGGGCAAGGCTAGGGCGGACCTGCAACAGGGGCGCCTCCTGCGGGAGAACCGAGGGCTGAGGGAGTCCGGAGGCACCTGCTGAAGAGAGAGGGCAGAATATGGCCCCGGGCGTGACCTGAAGGAGGGCTGGGGGACCGCTGCATTGGGGGCTTCCAGTGCGGAAGCAGGGATCTAGCTGCAGAGAAGAGGGTGGTGGGCCAGGCGCCCCCTGCTGGGAGACTGGGGGACGAAGCCCTAAAGGCCTCCGGTCTGTGCAAGTGAAACTGCGCCCAAGACGAGCTTTCCTAGGGAAACTGAGGGTCTGTAGCCTGGTGCGCCTCCTATCGGAATAGAGTGATACTGCGCTCCAATTTCCCATCTCTTAAGTGAAATCCAACCCACCCACATCAAATCCAAAAAAGCTCCAAGGCTAGGCGAACCCGCACGCAGCCGAGAGGAAGTTCAAGGAGTCCGGGTTTAACTGCGGATTCTTTGGCGCTAGCTCCCAGCTGACAAATCAACATCTCAATCTGACAATTAGTGGTCGAGGTGCGGGGAGAGGGGCTCTCGCCGCCTGGGCCGCTTAACCCTCCCGGCGGGCGGCAGAGAGGTGGGCGGTGGCTGGCAGTGATGAACGACTCCGGGGGGGCCCGGGGCCCGGAGCGCGCATTCATTACTCGACTGACAGGCGGACGGCGGGCCGGGCGAACAGCGAGTGGACGTGCCCAGAAAGAGGCCAGTGGCAGGAGGGAGAGTAAGGGAGGTGTTTAATAGCCCCACCAACCGGTCAGCTCCCGGTTTTTTGCCTCCACCCTGGTACTTGACTTCCTTGAGCTTGGCCTCTCAGCCGTTGGAGCTGGCTCTGCTTGTAGAATTTGGGGAGCGGGGGCAGAAACCTAAGCCCTCTCCCTGGGTCTTGATTTAAGGTCTAACGTCAAGAAAGTGCGTAGCCAGGCCTTAGGACTGGGCGCTTGAGGCTGACCTGGGAGGAACTGTGCATGTCTGTGCACACAGAGGTGGTGTGTGTGACAGGGATTGAGGAGTGTGAATCACACGTGGAAGTCAGTGACAGTGTGGGTCAGTTTTAGGAATGTGTCGACCTGATTTTGTCAGTGGTGGTGTGTGTTGTGTGTGTCTGAGGATCAGCTGCAGCCTCTCCCTCCGTTTCTGTGCTGCCCCCCCCCACTTGCTGTCAGCTCTCTCTCCCGTTCTGTAGGAAATGGCAGTGTGCACAGTGACAGCTGAGGTACGCTGCTGGGGTGGGGGGATAGATGTTAACCATGAGGATGCTGGTCTGGACAAGTGCTCCTTTCCGTCATCTCCACCCCAAACATCACCCCTTCCCCAACCTCCCTGAAAGTAAAGGATGCTTTTTCCAAAGCCTGGAGACCCAGTTGCTGAGTCCTGGGGAAGGAAGCGGTTACTGGAGTTTTCTCTAGTTCCTCTAGTAGGTCCACACCCCTACATATACACAGTCTTCATCACATAGGATGTGATCTCCAACACATCTTACCTCCCCGGGCTGGTGGTGGTCAGAGAGGAGGAGGTGGATCTCAGGCAGGGGTCAGACCATCAGACCTCCAAGAGAGCCTACCTCTTTGGGGCCTGGGCTAGTGGCCCCTGGGACCCTTATCTTTTGGACCTCAGGTCTAGTTACTAGTTGACACCTTGGGAGAATAATGCTAATTCTAGTCTGATTCCTCTCTCTAATAAATCTCTTTCTTCTCCTGGCTTTGTCCTCCCCCACTCTCAAACACACCAAAAGGTTAAGCCTGACTTCTTTCCCAGTCCTGAATCTCCTGAGTCTATAGGGCGGAGTTGGGGGTGATTCTGGATCTCTGGTTTCCTGTTTTGTTCAATGTGTCTTTCAGCCACCTGCCCTTTGCCTTGCTCTTCTTCATTGCTAGGGTATCTCTTGGAGCCTCTAGATCTTTCTCTCTGCACCTCTCCCTGTGTCCATGTTTAGGGATCTCCTCCAAATTTCTCTCCCTACATTTTGGGGTATGTCTTTGTTCCTCTGTGGCTTCTCCGTTTGGGAATACGCCAATGCAACGGTGCGGCCCATGGGAATGGGAAAAGGAGCAGGGCTTCCTTCTTGCCCCCATCTAGAGGCGACTGCAACCCAAGGATGGCCACGACCGGGTCGCTTCTCATTCAGGGCACAAGCACCTGGTCGATGCCCCGCTGTCCGCCCCCACCCCCGCAGCCGCCGTCCTCCAGCCTCCCCCCTCCAACCCCTCCGCCCGCCTGGAAAAGGCAAATTTGACATTTTTAAATCCCGAGCCTTAGAGGGATCGATGCGGCCCGGGGGCCCCGCCCGGGGTCGATATTCCTGATTGGGAAGCGGCCGCTGCACGGAGCCCGCGTGTAAATCACCCGTACTGGGGGAGGGGGCACCGGAGCCAACCGCGTCCCAGGCGCGCGGAGCCAGGCGGGGTCCCGGCCCAGGCCGACCCTAAGGCAATGGAATGAGGAGACCGACAGGCCTCAGAGACCGGGAGACAGATCCGCCCAGGGGTTCTCCCCCCTCCCCGGCCCAGCTCTGCCAACTCTGCGGGCCGGCTCCGGTCTCGCTTCAGCGGCCGCCACCCTCCGTTGCCCCTGGAGCCGCAGGGGAGGCCGGTGTCGGAGCCAGCCATGCGGCGGCTCCTCTCAGGCCGCTCCCGCGGGGCCTGGGCTTCGGCGGCGGCTGTCACGAAGCCGACAGGCCGGGCGGGCCGGCAGGGGCGGGTGGCAGGGGAGAGGTGCGGGGGGGGGGGGGGGGGG
>NW_024425119.1:39762860-39806326 GCF_017311325.1 Ursus maritimus
GGGGGGGGGGGGGGGGGGGGGGGGGGGGGGGGGGGGGGGGGGGGGAGGAAGGCTGGCGCGGCTCTGGCTCACAGTGGGCGCGCAACAGATGTTTGCGCAATTGAGGGACAAGGTGGCGTGGGGGCACCGAGCGACTGGAGGGCGCGGGTGGGGCAAGGGGTGGCCTAGACCTGTGGGGGGTGGGAGTCTGGCCCTCCAGCGGGAGCGAGCAGGCATCCGAGGGGGCTCTGGGGACCGCTAGCTGGGATAGACCCCTTCCCGCTGTGACCCGGGTATCAAGAACAAAAGAGAATCGGTGAGCAGGGAAGTTTGGGCCCCACCTACAACGGCCTTGGCGGCCCCTGCCCTCCAATCTTCACAGTTCTCTTTTGGGGAAACCGAGGCAGCCGAGGCTGAGAAGGGCCAGGAAGGTTAAAAGCGGGGCCGGCAGCGAGTCTGGAGCACCGACCAGAGTTCCCGCGTGGGTCTCTGGATTCACCTGTCCGCCCCGGGTCAGCTGGTGGGTAGAGACTACGCCACGTCCCCCACCGCAGTTCAGACCCTCCCCTCCCGCTTCGGCTTGTCAAATCCCCCACTCCCCACCCCGCGCCAGTTTATAGAACAACAATTTGGGGAAAACAATCCGGGCCGAGTGACGGCCCCGTAATTGTGACAAAGTGAGTGCGGGCGGCTGGAGAGAGCGCTAGGGCGGGAGCGCGGCGGGGCGAGGCGGAGGCAGGGGCGCCTCCTGCCCGCCCCGCCGCCCTCTCGTTCTCATTCCGGTCACCTCCCATCCCTCTCCTTGACTCTTCTCCAGTTCTTCTTCTCCCGGCCCCTCGCGCCTCCCTTCGCTTGTTCCTCCATCGCTCTTCCTTTTCCTCTCGGTAACGGCTCTTCTCCCGCCCCCACCCCGACAGCCCCTCCCCCCCGGTGCACTTTTTCTTCCCTCACTTCTCCCTCTCTCCTCCGCCCTCCACTCGTTTCTCCATCTTTTCCGCGCACTCCTGTCGCCCTTGGGCCCCTGGCTGCCACCGCACAATCCGCTTCTCTCCCCGCCCAGCCCTCGCTTCCTGAGACGGAACGCTGAGCCGGGTCCCCGACCACCACTCTCTGGGAGGCCAGCGCCGCCCAGCAGTCCTGGGTTCCTCCGGCCTCAGAGCTGGCGGCGCGCAGCGGCCCAGGGGCCAGGCGGCCTACCCCTTCCCTCCCGTTCCGCCGCTGCCTCCCCCACCCCGCTTCCAGCACCGGGAGCGAGTTTGTTTGTCCAGCGGCGGCCGCCGCCGCCCGAGCTGTTTGCCGAGCTTAGCGCGCCGCCTCGCAGAGCGGGCCCAATTAAGTCTCATTCATTATTCAGCGCTCTGTCCGCCCCCGTCCCCCCAGCCGGCGGCTCCAGCGTCGCTTTGGGGCCCCTCCCAGCCCTGGCCCCGCAGTGAGCCCTAAGGCGCCTTAGGCGAGCCGCTTCCCTCCCCCGGCCGGGGTAAGGGCGGAGGGGCTGGCGGTGTGGAGGAACAGAAGCACTCTGTCCGCTACGCGGAGGAGACGAGCGTGGGGGCCACCAGGGCCACCCCACCCCCAAGTCAAGGCTGGGGAACCTTGGAGATCCAAGCCTTTCCTCTACAGAGGAGGAAACAGACCCCAGAAGCGGCGTGACTTGGCCAAGGTCACGTAGCAGAACCAGGATTGGAGCCCAGGGCACTGAAGCGAAGGCATCTTTCATCCCAGCTCCTTGCCAGCATCGAAGTGGGAGGAAGGCAGACTGCTCTGGTGCTGCGGCCTCGCGCTCGCTCTGCTCTCCCGGTGGGACGTCCTTCACCCCATATCCCTTTTGGCTATTGTTTCTGCCTCTTGCCCGTAGACCTCAGGATACAGCGGACTTGGGCTCCCGCTAGATCTGGAGGCCCCTCAGGTCTCAGGCTCAGGTCTAGATGTAATCCCCCTGAGTGACAGGCCTGGAGGTGGGGCAGATGAGGCAAACTCGGGGTCTGGAGGTCCTCTCTGAGGCCTCTCCGTGGGTGAGTCAGCCTTAGAGGCATTGGAAGTGGAGCCATCCAAGGCAGTCTTGAAAGACAACGGAGTAGGAAGAGAGTGCACCCTGAGGTGAGGCACAAGTCACCCTATCATCTGTAGGGGTGGCAAGGGGAGATCGAGGCCTATTTTTGCGTTTATAGGGAACCGCTCTGGGCTGCTTTGCCCCGGCAACTGGACAAGGTGAGTCTGGGGACCCGCCCGGCCCCGCCCTTCCGTAAGCGGCAGCGCCACCTGGTGGCGGCGGTGCCGCGGTGCAGGCGCCCTGGGCCTGGACCTTTGAGCCCGGGGAGGCTGGATGCGCCCTGAAAGCCTTACACCGAGTTTTCCCGAAAGGGCGGGCGAGAGGAGCCAGAGGCTGAAAGGTGATCCCGAAGAGGCCGGGGCGGGGTGGGGGTGCTTAGGGAGGGGCCTGACCCGGACGGCCCCACTTCCGTGACACAGTAAACACAGAAAGACAAAGTCCATTTGGATGCAAGTGGGAGCGGAGTGAGAGGGGCCATTTTGACTCTGTAGTCAAAGGAAATGACTGGTCTGACGGGGTCTGGGAGCCGGAGTACCCAGGTACAGCCGCCCACCCTGGGACTAGCGGGTAACTGGCTGGTGGTCTTGAGGCCTACTTCGCGTGGCGGGGAGACACTGGCAGGCACACGTTGGCATCTGGCTTGATGTTCTGGGTGTTCATCGGGCCTCTTTGTAGAGACTTTGTAGAGACTTCAAGTCCGCCTTTGCGGGGTCAAAATGCTAGTTTTCCAGAGCGGTTTAAGTGGAGGGACCTCAGGACCTCTTTTAAGTGTGACTTGTGCGAAGATCGCGCGGCCCGGAGAGGTGGGAAGGCTGGAGAGGGGCTGAAACATTGACCATGTGTCTGAGGGCACCCATAATGTGAAGTTGAGGAGCGCTGGGAGGGGCAAGGGACTTTCAAAATTTGTAGGAACTGTAGAAGGGCATTCTGTTCACTCCTGTGCACTCCACTCCCCCATAAGTCATTCCAGGAATCAGTGGTCTGAAACTTAAGCTGCTGCTTTTCTGTCCGTGTGCGGAGTTCTACATCAGCTGAAAGCATTTAAAAACATTTTTCTCTCCTAAATTTGGAGTTGCTATGCTTGTAAAAACAAAAACAAAAACAAAAACAAATGAGAGGCCAGACCAAACGGTATGGGAGAATCTGCATTTCAGGGACACTCAGGCAGATCTGCACTTGATTATTATTGGAAGGAGAAATGGTTTACTGGGTTGGGAGCTGGATGTACTCTTACCACTGCTTTTTTCCATCTCTTAGGGTCTAAGGATAACTCTGGGACCATGACAGCCATGATTTTCACAGATGACCCCAGATTTCTGCCTTCTGGGCAATGTCAGGTGCCACTGAACTTGATCTGACACCCTTTCCCTAGAGGATGGCCAAGGGGCTCTTGGTGACCTATGCCCTCTGGGCTGTGGGGGGCCCTGCTGGGCTCCACCACCTGTACCTGGGGCGGGACAGTCATGCGCTGCTCTGGATGCTTACCCTGGGGGGTGGTGGGCTGGGCTGGCTCTGGGAATTCTGGAAGCTCCCAAGCTTTGTAGCCCAGGCCAACAGAACCCAGCGGCAGAGGCAGAGCTCGGGAGGGAGGATACCCCCTCTGAGTCTTATTCGCTTTGTCGCCCAGATGACAGTGGGCATCTATTTTGGCCTGGTGGCTCTCATTAGCCTTTCTTTCATGGCCAACTTCTATATCGTGGGCCTCCCACTGGCAGTTGGCTTAGGGGTCTTGCTGGTGGCTGCTGTTGGCAACCAGACCTCAGACTTTAAGAATACTCTAGGGGCAGCATTTCTTACTTCCCCTCTCTTCTATGGCCGCCCCATAGCCATCCTGCCCATTAGCTTGGCTGCCAGCATTACAGCCCAGAAGCACCGCCGCTATAAAGCTTCAGTTGGGTCGGAGACGCTCAGTGTTCGGCTCTATCGTCTGGGCTTGGCTTACCTGGCTTTCACAGGCCCGCTAGCCTACAGCGCCGTTTGCAACACAGCTGCCACCCTGAGCTATGTGGCAGAAACCCTTGGCTCCTTCTTGAGTTGGTTCAGCTTCTTCCCCCTCCTTGGCCCCCTCATGGAGTCTGTCCTCCTTCTGCCTTACCGCGCCTGGAGGCTGCTGGTGGGGGATCCTGGCTTCAGCAGTGGCTACTTGCAGGAGTGGGAGAAGCTCTATGAGTTTGTTAGCAGTTTTCAGAATGAGAAGCGTCAGCTGGCTTACCAGGTAAGGCTTTGTTCCCTCTCATTCCTGGGCGGGACAGCTCTGGGTATTAGGCTAAGCCTGATTGGAAATGATGCCCCCTTATGTGGAAGTGCTGTTTTCATGTCTGCTGGGTCGGGCCCTAGAAGGGTGTCTTGGTTTCTTTGGGCTTCTGTGTGCCATGGGTGACAGTACAGAGGATCTAATAGTGAGTGGGAAAGGATACATATATATTGTTTACTTTCATTGAGATATATATAAAGTGAATAAGTTTTATGTATACATCTATGTAACCACCACTCAAATCAAATATAGAATATATCCAGCACTAAGAAGTTCCCCTTGCTTCCCTCAGAGGGAATCTCTGTTCTGACTTCTGTTATCATAGATGAGTTTTGCCCATTCTTGAACTTCATAAAAATGGAATCATTCAGTATGTACTCTTTTATGTCTGACTTCTTTCTTTATAAAATTAATTGATTTTTATTTTATTTCTATTTATGTTTTTTCTTTTTAAGTAGTCTCCACTCCCATCATGGGGCTTGAACTTACAACCCTGACATCAAGAGTCACATGTTCTACCAACTGAGCCAGCTAGATACCCCATGTCTGACTCTTTCATTCAACATTATGTTTGAGATTTATTCACACTGTTGCATGCAGTATAATTAAATACTGTTACAGTTATAAATTGTTTCCATTGTTATATGGTATCCCATTGTATGAATATACTACACATTCACTCTATAGTTAATGAATATTTGGCTTAGTTCCAGTTTGGGACCATTCTGATCAAGTTGCTGTGAACAGTCTTATACATGTCTTTGGTGGATTTATTTGCTTATTTCTCTTGCAAGGAAGAGACCTTGTCAGGGATGTGAAGTCCTAGGTTAGAAAATGGGCAACTGTGATTCAAGGAAAATCTTGGTTCTTGCCATGAGATCCAGGCTAGCCCATGTTTCAAAAGACTGGTGTTCTAATCTGAGGCTATGGGCCTTTCTCTCAGGCAAGTAGAAGCCAACTCCAGTTTAGCAAGGAAGCAGGAGAGACCCAGGTGCTCTGAAACTTAGGGAATCCTAATTTGTCAGCTTCTGTTTCCCTAAGGTTTTGAATCTCTCAGAGGGGGCAACGAATGAAGAAATACATCAAAGATACCGGGAGCTGGTGAAGATCTGGCACCCTGACCACAACCTGCACTGGACCCAGGAGGCTCAGAGGCATTTCCTGGAGATTCAGGCTGCGTATGAAGTCCTGAGCCAGCCCAGAAAGCCCGGGGGATCCTGGAGGTGAGAAGAAATTTCCCCTTGGGGATGGACTCTTTCTGGCAGAGCCAAGCAGCTTGTCCCAGTCCAGTTTTGCCCACTTGGGTCATCCCGATAGCGTTAAAGAAACTGTCTGCTTGCAGTGGGGATGAGAACAACTTAAAGGGGTAAGAAAGCCTTTGTGGTAGAAGAGTGTATTTATGTTGCAAATTTCTGAATTCTCGTTGTTGTATTCCTGACAATTTCTTCTTAAAATCAGATAGTGAAATGAAAGGCATAATATAAAACCAATAAAATATCTTTTAGAGAATATAGTACCATGCCCCACCCTGGTATGTTGATGAGTGATGGAGGAATGTTGTTTATCAATTTCATTTCTTCCCTTCCCTTCCCTTCCCTTCCCTTCCCTTCCCTCCCCTTCCTTCCTTCCTTCCTTCCTTCCTTCCTTCCTGTGCAAAGCACTGAGTTAGGAGATCGAAGGAAAAATATGAAGGTTCTATTTCATAAGCTGTCCTATGACAGTAGGGATTCGATCTATTCTACAGATTACAAATGGGTAAGAGAGGGGTTAAATTTAAATATTTCAGAAAAATATCTTAATTCCATATATAGGAGAGCTTTACTAGGAGCTACCCCCCCCCCCGCAGGAACTAGCTGCTGTGGGGTGGGAGTAGTACCCCCATCACAAACGCTTCTGCTTGATGAAGTATTGTAGAGAGCCCTCAGATTTTACATGGGTGGTTGGACTGGCTGAATTCTCAGGCGTCCCCAGAACTTGGGCTATGACTCTGAGCTACATACTCTGCTGTTAGGAGCTTATAGTCTGGTGGGGGATATAACATATATAACATACACAGATATCAAAGTTCGCCTCCTTCAGTGTTTTGAACTCAGTGTCATAAGAAGTATAAACAGAGCACACTGGAACACTGGAGAAGGGACAGATGACATTGTTTTATGGGGACTCATGGGAAAATTCATGATTTTATATCTCATGTGCCTTTATAGGGACTTTGGGGAAACCCTAGGGAACCAGCAGCTTGAGCATCTCAAGAGGGTCTTATTTCATTCCTATGTAACCAGCCAAGTGTGGAAGAAACAGTCTAGGATGCACAGGGACACCGGAGAACCGAACTATGATGTTAAAATTATATACCTTTACTCCAGGTTTCTCACTCTTCTTTTGTGTTTGTGTACATTCCTCAAGCTTTTTTTCCCTTTTTTTTCCCCCTGGAAGTTAACTCTGAGCGGTGTATATATATTTTTAAAAAGTAGAATTCTTTTGGCTACTATTCCTTGCAGATTAAAACAAAACATGGTCTGATCAATGGAGAAGAATGAAATTTGTAGATTTTTTTCCTTTGTATTCATATATTAAAAAAATTAAAAAATTTTTGCCAATGAATTTATATGCCATGATTTTAAGACAAAATTAACTTTTACACCTTTTTAAAGTTGCCAAAAATTGATATACACTTCTTCTGAAAAACACTTATAATTTGTCAGATTATCACATGGAATTTTAATGAGGCATTGTTGTGGGCTATTGATTACTAACTTATTAACATGATATGTAGTACTATTTCTGCAAAATGTAAATATATTAAAAATAGTCTATAAGGAAAAAGAGACAAAAGAATGATTAAGGGCTTTACTTGATTTGGAAAATTATTTTACTGTTCTCAAATTTTATTGTGAGCTTTTGTTACAAAAATATGGCTATATTTTAACTTATTCAACTAGGAACTATCAATGAGCAGTTTCTGTTGTTTCAACATGAGCAATGCTACAATAAACATCTTTAAATGTGTGTATTGGTGCTTTTTGTTTTCTTTTCTTTTTTTTTTTTTGAAAGATTTTATTTATTTATTTGACAGAGAGAGAGACAGCCAGCGAGAGAGGGAACACAAGCAGGGGGAGTGGGAGAGGAAGAAGCAGGCTCATAGCGGAGGAGCCTGATGTGGGGCTCGATCCCAGAACGCTGGGATCACGCCCTGAGCCGAAGGCAGACGCTTAACGACTGAGCCACCCAGGCGCCCCTGCTTTTTGTTTTCTTGATGCTAGATTCCAATAAGCGATAATGTAGGGTCAAACAGAATGTATGTTTTATTTTATTTTTAAAGTTTTATTTATTCATTTGAGAGAGAGAGAGAGAGAGACAGCATGAGCAGGGGGAGGGGCAGAGGGAAAATCAGACTCCCTGCTGAGTGCTGACTTGGGGCTTGAGCCCAGGACCCTGAGATCATGACCTGAGCTGGTCAGACACTTAACTGACTGAGCCACCCAGGCACCCCCAGGATGTATATTTTAAATTTTCATTGATATTGTATCAGGTTATTTCTGGAAAAGATTATAGCAATTTACACTTCCACCAGCAATGTAAGAAACTGGCCCTTTCCTTGTAACTGGAATGGACTGTTATGACTTTTAAATTTTTGCCAAGAGGAATAGTATTTGATAACTTTAATTTGTCTTTCCCTGACTCCTAGTAACTATAAGTTTGGCATCTTCTTCAAATTTTTCTCGGCTACTTGCATTTCGTCTTCATTGAATGCCTGAATGCATTCTCTCCCTCTTTAAAAAAAAAAAAGTCCTACTTGTCTTTATGACATCTGTTTTGTTGGTATCCTTGCTTGTTAGCAACCTTAGCCCTTCATCATAGGTGTTATAGATATTTTCCCCCAGTCTATGATTTGTCTTTTGACTTTAAGCATAGGTTTTGGAATCAGAAGGATTACTGTTAGGATTTGGATCTGGTTCCATGATTTTCTAGCTGTTTGTGATCCTGGGCTTCTTTAGTCTCTGAGAGCCTTAGTTCCCCCTAAAAATTGAGATAATAGTATGTACTTTTTTTTTTTTTTAATTAAGTAGGCACCATGCCCAATTGGGGCTTGAACTCACGACCTTGAGATTAAGAGTCGCATGCTCTACTGACTGAGCCAGCCAGGAGCCCCCATAAAATGTACTTTTTTTTTCTTCTAAGATTTCATTTAAATTCAAGTTAAACAATAGTATATACTTTTAAAGGATTGCTGGGATAACGAAGCTACCATATGTAGAATGAGCAACCACAATTTTACTATAACACTTTAGCCTTTTCAGCCCACGTAAGGAAATAGGGCTTGAGTGTCTAGGGAGTTAACTGTTACGGAATGAAGGTTATACTTGTAAGGCTGAATTTTCGTAGAGTGTATTAGTGTATTTTCTATTTTTAAAAAATTTTCCTCTTGATTTCCTGCAAATCACTGTAAAGCTTACAGATGACGGTTAGAAAGAAATAAGACTGATGGATTGGTTGTGCTGTGGTGGTAGGGTTGCCAGTGGTCCCTCTCCCTCATCTATTCTCTCCTAGACTCTCTCTTGTTTTATAATTAAGAAATATTTCAGCCTCTTTTAGCTGTTTATGGGGAACCAGGGAAGTGGTTTGGGTTTGGCTGTTCTTTTTTTTTTTTTTTTTTTTTTTTTTTTTTTTTTTCTCATAGTCCATAGTCTCTCATGTTTCATTCCCCCTTCTGATTACCCCCCCTTTCTTTATCCCTTTCTTCCCCTACCGATCATCCTAGTTCTTATGTTCCATAGATGAGAGAAATCATATGATAGTTGTCTTTCTCTGCTTGACTTATTTCACTTAGCATTATCTCCTCCAGTGCCGTCCATGTTGTAGCAAATGTTGAGAACTCGTTCTTTCTGATAGCTGAGTAATATTCCATTGTATATATGGACCACAACTTCTTAATCCAGTCATCTGTTGAAGGGCATCTCGGCTCCTTCCACGATTTAGCTATTGTGGACATTGCTGCTATGAACATTGGGGTGCATATGGCCCTTCTCTTCACTACGTCTGTATCTTTGGGGTAAATACCCAGTAGTGCAATGGCTGGATCATAGGGTAGCTCAATTTTTAACTTTTTAAGGGACCTACACACTGTTTTCCAGAGTGGTTGTGCCAGCTTGCATTCCCACCAACAATGTAGGAGGGATCCCCTTTCTCCACATCCTCTCCAACAATTGTTGTTTCTTGCCTTGTCTATTTTTGCCATTCTAACTGGCGTAAGGTGGTATCTCAGTGTGGTTTTGATTTGAATTTCCCTGATGGCTAATGATTTTGAACATTTTTTCTTGTGTCTGTTAGCCATTTGTATGTCTTCATTGGAAAAGTGTCTGTTCATATCTTCTGCCCATTTTTTGATTTGTTTATTTGTTTCTCGTGTATTGAGTTTGAGAAGTTCTTTGTAGATCTTGGATACCAGTCCTTTATCTGTAGTGTCATTTGCAAATATATTCTCCCATTCCGTGGGCTGCCTCTTAGTTTTTCTGACTGTTTCCTTGGATGTGCAGAAACTTTTAATCTTGATGAAGTCCCATAAATTCATTTTATCTTTTGGCTGTTCTTAGACTGCAGTTTTAAAATGGGTTCGGGATGCCTGGGTGGCTCAGCCGGTTAAGCGTCTGCCTTTGGCTCAGGTCCTAATCCCAGAGTCCTTGCTCAGCAGGGAGCCTGCTTCTCCCTCTGCCTGCCGCTCCCCCTGCTTGTGCTCTCTCTCTCTCTGACAAATAAATAAATAAATAAAAATCTTCAAAAAAATAAAAAATAAAATGGGGCTGAGCTCATCTGGGCCAGTTGTGATTGCAGAAGTCCTCAGAATGAGACAACTCCGAGGGTAAGATGAATCTCTGAGAAGGAGCTGGGAAACTGCTTGTAAGATGGCCCTTTTCACTTGCAGATTCTCCTTGCAGAAATCTCTCCTCATCCTTTGGCAGATTCATTTCCATTAGGGAGGCTATTCCCAGCCTCTGGAGTCTCAGTCCTTCTATGCAGAAAAGAGAGGTATTTATACTTTCTGAGGTACTCCAGCATGGCGATCTCACACCCAGCTCTTAGCCAGGCCACATTGGTCACTTTAGTGTGGTTTGGTTTTGCGCAGGAGACATTTTTGTGGGTATGGGCTGGGGCACCAGGTGAGAAGTGAGAAAGAGGTTAAAGAATGTTAACCTCTTAGTAGGAAAGACTGGTGAAACCATATTTGAATTTCATCTTCCTTCCCAAAGCAACTGACATAGCGAAAATCAGCTGAAAGTAGAAATTCATTATAAAATAATTATATATTTATATAAACCTAAGACATTAGGAAGTGTGAGGTCTTCCTTATTCTCTACCTGAGTAGATTTAATGAAATCCAATGATTTCATATTCTCCCATTCCCACAAATAAAAAAATGTATAGACCCTTTAAAGAGTTGGAAGGGAATCGAGAAAGCCTCTATGCCAAGTACTCATTCAGTGCAGAATCTTGAGAACGGCTTTCCTCAAAGATTTCCGTTTCAGCTTTTGCTTCAGTTGGAAATCTGCTCCCTGTTTCACCTTTTGGGCATCCTTAATTGTTAAGTTCTTTTATTGGACTGAAATTTGCTTCCCTGTAATTTCCTTCTAGAACTGCTATCTCTTGTTATAAAGAACAAAACCCAACAAAAAACCCATTCTTGATAAAAACCTGCCCTTCATCTCCTATCCCTCTAAATTTTCCCTTTCCCGGCTTAAACATTGCCTTGATTGCAGAAGCGCTGTAATTTGGTAGAAAGAGACAGATGGAGAAGTGAGGAGATGGGCTGCTCCCTCCATCTCTTATGGGACCAGCCTGCTGCTTTCTCTGGACCTCAGTGTTTCCTTTGTAATATGAGGAAGCCAGACTTAGATGACCTTTGAGATTGCTTTCCACACTGGATGCTGGGTTCTCAACTTTTCAGCTGAGGCTTGTGCTAAGTGGTTCTGTTTTGTCATCTTCTGTCTGCCCTCTTGCGGACACTGTCTTGGGGAGAAAAGAAAATATTAAATTTCTTGAAGAACAATATAATGGCCACCCACCCCCTCCCACATAAAAGAATTCACCTATATTAAACTGTTTTCATATATTCATGTTCCCTTCTAGTCTTCATCCATAAATGTACATAATTAATTTTTACATGATTGAATCATATCAAGGACACAATTTGGTATTGCTTTTTCCCCTGACTGAATCGTACGCATTTTGTATGTTATTATGAAGGCGTATATATGTGTGTGTGTGTATATATATATATATATATATTTTTTATTATGAGACATACATATATTTAATTGAGATGTAATTCACATACCATAAAACTCATCCTTTTAACGTATACAGTTTGGTCATTTTTAGTATATTCATAAGGTTGTGTAACCATCACCACTAGCTAATTCCAGATGTTTTTGCCTTCCCCAAAACAAACCCCATACCCATTAGTGATCACTCTCCGTTCTCCCCTCCCCCAGCCCCTAGCAATCACCAGTACTTTCTGTCTCTGTAGGTTTGCCTATCCTGGACACGTTATACAAAAGGAATCATACAATGTCTCCTTTTGTGTCTGGATTTTTTTCACTTAGCATAGTGTTTTCAAGATTCATCCATGTTGTAGCATGCATTATCATTCTATGTTTCTTGTTTTATTTTTTCAAATAGCATATCATTATATTTTAATGCTGCATAATATTCCATTTTTGGGAGACATTTAGCTATTAATATATATATTTGTTGTTACAAGGAATTCTGCATTGATATCTTCATGTTTCTAATTCATCTATTCTCTTGAATTATTTCAGAATAAATTCCCATGGGTGGGATTACTGGGTCAAAGGGTATGAACATTTTTATGGCTCTTGTCAATATTGCTCTTAAATTGTGCCCAGAACTAAATGCAATTCTCAGATGTGTTCAGACAGAACGGGGTACTGTGGGGCTATTAAGTTCTCAAGGTCTGGACAGTATATCATCCTTTAAATCAAGCAGTCTAAGAATTTATTAGCTTTTTTTGGTTGCTCATTGAGCTTATAGCCAACTAAGGCCCTTAGATCTTTTCCTAGGCACTGTGTCTTAGAGATGCTTGCATCTACTCTAGGACCTGGGAGACTTTTGAAGACTCCCTGACCTGAATTTAGTATTTCTTTGCTTTCTCTTTTCTTTACCAGTAGGTGGTCCTAACAAGCGAGCCGGAGCTTTGGGTTTATTGCAGTCTTAGCTGAGAGCTGCAGATGGCGCCTTAAGGCTGTCGCAAGGGTCAAATAGGGCCCTTCCCTTTTTTTAAGGATCTGGTGGTGGTACCTCTTCAGCGGGTTCATTACCATAATTCAGCCCTCCCCTTTTGTTGGGAAGGAAAGAGCAGGGTGGATTTGGGTGTTATTCAGCGTAAGCTCCCAATGAAACCTGTTTTCTAAATGTCATTTGCTCTCCTGGGGACTCTGGGGCAGTCTGTCTCCAAGCTTTGCTTGGACGCACATTTCCTGCCACTGAGTTTTTGGCTTCTGAAGTTCACACCCCGAGAAGCTGAGTATTTGGTTTCTCTTCATGTTCCTTGGCATCTTTCTCTTGGTCACCATAGAAGATTGAAACATGTTCAACTACCCGGATTTGTTCATTTGTTTTGTGAAGATGGGTTTTGAACCACAAAAGCGAAAACTTTGCAGAGGGTCCTGCGGAAAGGGATTTCATTTCAATACTTTGTTGCTCTCTTTATTTTCATTTTCCTTTTCTTCCCAGTTCTCTCCTTTCTCCTCACCTCTCATCCGCCCTTTCCATAGCCCAAATTTGCTTATTTGCAGACTATTACAACTATTATAACTTTTAGCGTCACTTTTGATTTTTCTGGATCTAAACCTCACTGACAAGTTTCAACAGTGCCCTGTGTGGGAAAGTTGGAAGGGAATCATTTTAAATCCATTCGGTGCCCAACCTTAGTCCCATTTCTGGGCTGGGAAAAGTTGTGAGGAACATTGTCCTCTGGGTAGTAGCTGAGTTATCACAAGAGCCTGGCTTTAAAGCACCACCTGAAGGGACATTTTTCCTAGGCTGGATAGGTCAGGCACCTTTCAGATGAAGTAGTATAAAGAAAGGAACGGGAGGGGTATGGGGGAGAGGGGGAAATATAAATGTCTTCTATTCATATATTTCCAAGGCACAGATCTGAGGGCCAGTGAGGCTCATTGTTACTCCTTTACCTCTTCCTTCATATCCATAACCACCAGTTTGGACTTGGCTTCTCCTGATACTTTCTCCTTTTCACTCCTGGGGTCCATGGCAGAGAGTGTAAACTTACTGCTCTTCTGTGTAATTTGGATTGGCAAGCAAATCGCTGCTCCATCCGGGCACACGGTGCCATATTATTTATATTCAGTGATTGGGAATTCATCGCCTCTCAGCAGTTGACTTTTCTCGCACAGCCAAGAGACTGATCATTTTAGACCCATCTCCCTTCCAACTCTAATTCTTTTCCATCAGTGCGTTCCTTGTTCTCATGGCCATGCCTTTGCTAATGTCACCCTTCTTCCCTGTAATTATTTTTCCTCCCTGCTAATCCAAATCTTTACACTTCTTTTACATTCAGCTTAAGGTTTATCCCTAAATGATGCCTTCACTGATTAATTCCATCTCCAGTAATCTTTCCCCCTTGAGTTCCTTCAGCATTCCTCTCTAGTTTGGGTCGTTCTATCAAGCATTTTCTTACATGTTGCCATATAATCGTTCTCTGTCTCCTGTTTGTAAGTCTTGTCTCCTTAACTATAGCAAAGACCCTTGAGGGCAGGGACTGTCTACTCCCCATGCAAATAACAGGACATTTAACAGTGCAAACAACGGGACATGTTATTTAACAATTAAAAATTTTCTCATTTGTTACATGGGGATATGATGCCTACATCACAGGGATGTTGAGACAATCAAATGAGACAATGTGTTGAGAATGATTTATAAACCATAAAACATTTTACAGAGGGTAGGCATTATCATTTTTAAAAATATTTTATCTCTTTATTTGAGAGAGAGCACGAGAGAGAGAGAGAGAGAGAGAGAGCGCGAGCGCACCAGCACACAAGCAGGGGGAGGGGCAGAGAGGGGGAGAAGCAGGCCCCCTGCTGAGCAGGGAGCCCAGGACCCTGGGATCATGACCTGAGCCAAAGGCAGACGCTTAACTACTGAGCCACCCAGGTGCCCCAGCATTATCAATTTTTAAAACAATGGTGACAGGCTGTACAAATGAAAGAGCATGCTGAAATTCCATTAATGAACTTACAGTAAAGCAGTATTAGTTATAGGTCTCCTACATAGAAACAAAGTGACTAAAGATCAAATTTGGGGCCCCTGGCTTAGTTGGTAATCCATGCGACACTTGATCTCAGGGTTGTAAATTCCAGACCCCTGTTGGGTGGAGAGATTACTTAAAAAATAAAATCTTTTGGGGTATCTGGGTGGTTCAGTCAGTTGGGCGACCGATTTTGATTTTGGCTCAGGTCGTGATCTCAGGGTCATGAGATTGAGCCCTGTGTGGGGCTCTGCACTCAGTGTGGAGTCTGCTTGGGATTCTTTCTCAAAATAAGTAAGTAAATAAAATCTTAAAAAAAAATAAAATCTTAACTTTTATTTTTTAAAGATTTATTTATATATTTTTAAAAAGATTTTGTTTATTTATTTGAGAGAGAGAGCGAGAGCACAGAGGGAAAGTGAGAGGGAGAAGCGGACTCCCTGCTGAGCAGAGAGCCTTGACTTGGGGCTTAATCCCAGGACCCTGAGATCATGACCTGAGCCAAAGGCTGGTGCCTACCCGACTGAGCCACCCAGGTGCCCTGATTTATTTATTATTTTATTTTATTTTTTTAAAGATTTTATTTATTTATTTAACACAGATAGAGACAGCCAGCGAGAGAGGGAACACAAGCAGGGGGAGTGGGAGAGGAAGAAGCAGGCTCATAGCGGAGGAGCCTGATGTGGGGCTCAATCCCACGACTCCGGAATCACGCCCTGAGCCGAAGGCAGACGCTTAACCGCTGTGCCACCCAGGCGCCCCTATTTATTATTTTAGAGAGGGTGAAAGAGAATGAGTGTGGTGCGGCAGGGAGGGACAGAGGGAGAGGGAGAGAGAGAATCTCAAGCAGACTCCCCACTCCGCACTGCAAGTGACACAAGGCTCCATCTCAAGGCCCTGGGATTATGACCTGAGCTGAAATGAAGAGTTGGATGCCCAACTGACTGAACCACTCAGGTGCCCCACCTTTTTTTTTTTTTAATAAAATCTTTTTTGAAAAGGTCACATTCAAGTTTTTAATGAACTTATAATGCACTTTTGCTGAACTGAGTGTTTCAAATATGAGTTTTTGTGTTGACATTGCCACTAATTTTGTGATGTAACAATTCAACCTTTGATAATTTAAGGCCAGCCCCAGCCACAAACATCTGATACACAACTGAATTTGTCCGTGTGACTCATGTCGTTGGACTGCAGTTTTATTACCTGTAAAATGAGAAATGCTAACCTAATCAAACCGCTTCAATAGGACTTTATTTTTTAAAAAGATTTTATTTATTTATTTATTTATTTATTTATTTATTTATTTATTTGACAGAGAGTGAGAGACCACAATCAGGGGGAGCAGCAGAGGGAGAGGAAGAAGCAGGCTCCCCGCTGAGCAAGGAACCTGATGTGGGGCTCCATCCCAGAACCCCAAGATCATGACCTGAGCCGAGGGCAGCTGCTTAACCGACTGAGCCACCCAGGTGCCCCTTAATAGAACTTTAGAAAATGAATGCTCAAAGAAACATGACTCCCATACAGAAAGTTTCCTTGGAGGAAGTTTCCTTGGGGGAGAGCTGTGTACTATATAGTGCATTCACTTAGCTCTTAACAAAGCACATTACCATATTAAATACTCTGGAAAGTAAAGAAACCAGTTTAACTTTATTTTACCCAGTGTTTCCCAAATTTATTTGGAACTGGGATAGTTTTTTCAGATTCATTTAGCTTTCCATGAAACTAATTTTCTAAGACACACAGTTTGGACTGCCTACGTGAATATTCTTAGGTGTTAGAGGTGGGGTAATCAAAGGGAAAAGTACACCCTTCTGGCATGTTCTCTGGTGATCTTTGTGCCTATTGTGGTTTGGAGCTTCAAAGTTAGCCAACAGAAACTTCTAAAAGATCATGTCCCTTACTTACAGTCATTAATTACCGTCTTCAAGATGATGAGTGAAATTTTTGTGTCTCTTAGACTAAATTCAACCTTGTTTTCCTAATAAAAATATAGAATTTAGCAATCAATCCCTTCAGATACAAAAAGTCAACTCAAACAAGCATATGAGAAAAATTCCGATCTCTAGAATCTATTTGAAACGTATCAGATTAGGTCTTATCAATATTTGCAAAATATATCTGCCAAGGGGAAGATTATGTCATGATTTATCTTTAGTTCTAATTTTGCCACTAAGTCATTAGGTAACCTGGGATAAATTAATTCCCTTAAGGCTGAACCGAGACATATGGGTGTTATTTCAAAATGATCTTTTGTAATCCTTAGCAGTTACTTTAATCATTTCAAAAATTTGGTTGTTTTTTCATTTTCTTCAAAGTATGTCACAAATATTATATGTTGAATTTATTACAGCATTTCTGGTCCTCCAATATAATTAGTGATAGACTTTAAATAATTTGTAATCATTTCAAAGCAGGCAATTATCACTTTGTTTTCTTGTGAAATATGGCATATGAAATAGAAAATGTATATGTAAAGAACAATGATAAAATTAATCTTTATAACTCAGGTCCAAAAGATATTTTTGAAGCATTTATTCAGTGTCTTTTTGGAGAGATAGAGTACGGCATGAAGAATGGGTGAAGGCAGTCCATGAGTTGCGGGATCCCTCTTGCAAACCTCACTTAGCAAGTCATATATGTGACCCACCCTCCTTGAAAGACCATTATTTTTTGAGTAAAATTCTTTTTTGCAAAGAAATTTGTTCCAAATGAAAGAACAGAACAAGGTCATGGCTAGGAAAAACAAACAAACGCACAAAATTCTTTTTTCAAGGCACCTACTGCCTCCCCAGGGACTTAGCAAAATGTTCCTTTCAACCACATTCAGAACTCTCCCTAGAGACCTGGTAAATATAATATTCTTCATAGCGTTAGATTTCCAGGGATGTTTTGACAGCTCTCGTAGATTGGGCCTAGGTATGCTCCTTAATTCACCTCCCTTCCACATATCTACATATGGGATACCACATAAAAAAACTGTCTCCCATTAGACCACTGGTGCTCTTAGGTAAGGCATCAAATGTCTTTCCCAACACTATAAGATTTCCAAGAATAGACTTTATTTTCCTCCCAAAGAAACTACATTGGTTTTGCACCAACAACAGGCCCAATAATGAAGGTGTTTCCTGAGCAACTTTTGGTAGGTGAAATCTGTCATTATGGAAAAGATCTTAAATCCTATTGGTTCAGGTCCCATTCTTCCGCATGAAGTTTCCCATTAACCAGGGCCATATCATCCCGTCTCTACTCTGTATGGGAAGGAAGGGAAACTGTGGAAGAATTAGTCATTGATTCCTGTGTTCCTACACCACTTTGCACTTTTCTGTTTCAACACTTACTACATGCTATTTTAGTTAATTATTTAATAGCTTCTATCCTCCTTTACAATTGGATACTCTCCTTGGGGATAATCTTGTTTTATTCTTCTTTGTAAGTGACCCAAAACTTAGAACAATGCCTACCACTCATTGGGTACTTATGAATTTCGTGAATGAAAAGAGAGCCGATATTTGGACAGTTTGCTTCTATTTGAATCTTTGAGAAAAGATTCAGTAGTAAGCGACATATGGTGTAGCGCCCCAAGTAGCTGGTTGACCTTGTCTTCTGTTTCTTTAGATCTGTAAATGATATGGTTGGATTAGATCAGGCATTATTAACCAGGGGTCAGTGGGGTCCAGGGTATTTTTGACTCTCCAACCTCATGCAAAGTTAAACACAAAGGACCAGATAACTTCAGAGAGATCCTACTCCATTACAGGTACTGGGTCTTCAATAGCGAAAGCGTGGAAAACAAACTTGTGCCTGTGGTGTCTAGCTGTACACACTCATGTACACTTTCGGGCTTGTCGCCGATGCCTATCCAGGGCCCCTTATGCTTTGGCCTCAAAAGCTAAGAACATGGGGACAGATTCCGATGAATCTTTTCAACGTTAACTGTCTAAATCCCCAAGCCTCTGGCCGCTCCTATTCGACCACTGAGCAGTGGACGGTGGGGTGAGTACTTCACACATGCCCGACACTGGCTAGAGAGATGCGCCAATATTAGAGATGGTTCTGGCCCTGGGGAGGCTGGCAATCTGATCACGAAGCCAGAAGAGATTATTTAACAGAAAGATTCACTGGCGGCCCGACTGCCCACAGCCGCATGGAGGGATGCAGACAGCTGAGCAGACCAGAAAACCGACTCAGAAGTGGGCTTGGGCAGTGCGTCTGGCGGCGTGGTAGAGAACGCTCAAGTGGTTCCAGAGGTTATCCTGCCCCCGACCCCGCACCGGCCTCTACGGACTCCCAGGGAGCTGAGCGGCCGCGAAGTCCGGATGTCTGGGAGATTCCCCGAAGTCGGTGGCTCTGAAATGGCCTTTTGGAGTCAAACTTGGGTCAGGAAAAAGGGAAAGGAGAAAGTGCTGGAAAGTCCTCGGGGAGGAGTCGTGAGCGGCGAGAGGGAAGGCTGCTTGAGACACCCCGTACTTCCTGGGACCTAGAGATTAAAGCCCCTCGCGACGTTCCCCTCGAGGCGTCTGCCTTCGGCAATCTCCGGGGAAGTTTCGGCTCTTTCCGGCAGTTCCAGCTCGGGCCCTCCACTCCCCGGGCGCGCCGTTCCCCTCTCCTCACGCCGCCCCGCTCTCTCTGGGCCTGGGCTGTTGTGCACGTGGGCACGAGCTCTTGTCTCACCCGTCCCCACTCCCACCTAGTTTGTTCCTGACCCCCTCCTCCAATCCCTACTCTTCCTCTTTATTCCCAATTGCCGGCGACGCCCGAGCTCCCTCAACTCAGGCGCGCAACCCGGCGGGCGGTGCGAGGCGCGAGGGACTGGGTCACGAGAGGAGCCGTAACCCGACGGGCTGGAGCCCGCCTCCCGCCCTACGCCTCTCCACTCGCAGGTCCCCGGCGCGCGAGCCGCCTCGCGCCCGGGCCTTCGCGTGCCGGTTGGCTGCAACGGCCTCGAGCTCGGCGCGCCGGGTTCGCGCCGGCGCGAGCACGCGCCCTGTGCGCTGGCTGGCTGGCGCGCACGCGCCCGAGCGGGCTCCGGGGCGGGGCGAACAGCGCGAGCCCCGGCGAGGTCGGTGTGGATCCGCTGGCACTCCGGCCCCCAGCCGCGGCTGCGATCCCCAGCCCGCCGCCCGGCCGGAGCGGGGAAAGGGGCGGTGGGGGCGGGGCGGCGTCCGGCTCTGGGAGAGCTGGGGGAGGAGCGCGGCGGCGACGGCGGCCGCTCTAGAAGAGGAGGAGAAGGAGGCGGAGGAGCTCCTTTCCTCTTCTCAGACCCTGGAGCGTCCGGGACGCAGAGCCCGGAACTGGGGGGACGCGGCGACTGCGGGGCCCCCGGGTAGGTGAGGCTGAGGGTACTGGGTGGAGGGGTTGGTGGGGGAGAAGGGGGGCACAGAGGTGCAAGAGAGCGGGCTTGAGGGAGGGCACGGGGGAGGAGGTAGTTGTTGGGGGTTGGGGTGTGGAGAGGAGGGGGACTTGAGCCCTTTAGGACCTAGAGTACCCAGATGGTGAAAGGCTTCTGGGGTCAGTTGGGCGGACCGAAGCGCACGGGTCCGAGTTGGGGGGTTTCCAGAGGCACAGGCCAGGGGAACAATGGAGTAAGGGGAGACTCTGGTGTGAGCGTGTGTGGGGTATTGGATTTTGAGAAACAACGAGAGATCGAAAAGAATGAAAGAATGGGTCATTTGGGATGAGAAGTACAATGAATTGGGAATGCAGTGGGGATGCTTAAGGTCATCTGCGTGGGTGTCCGAGGTCCTCAGGATTTGGGGGCAAAGTGGGATTTGAAAAAAAGAGAAAGGCATTTTTGGAATGGGGGGAGGACGGAAAAGAAAATAAGGTAAAGGGTAGCAGAGAAATAAAATAGATGTGGTTTGGGCTTGAATTAAAGCGGAAGGGTAGACCTTGAGAGTATAGGGTAGGTGGACTAGAGTGGCATCTTTCTCCTAATTTATCCAGGATGATTGGGTCTTTTGGAAGATGGATCTTTCTCAGGCTGGTCCCTCTGCTGAGCAGTACAAGCTATTCTTTTAATGATTCGGTTATCATTTATAGTCCATTTCATTGATGAAGCACGGCTGTAGAATTTATTTCTCCTATGTTCATCAGGTTACTGTGTGTAATTTACCTGTGGTTAATGAAGCAGGGGAGAACATATCGGCAACAGTAGGCGTCTTGCGTTGAGTTAGGTCAGTGATAATGCAGAGTTCAGGGTGTTTGGGAGGAGAACCAAGAGTTTCTTTTCATTTAGAATAAAAAGTGATGAATAGCCTTGATAAAATCGAAGTTATCTATACTTTGTTAGAATTGCAGTTTCTCACTGAGAAATGTTCATGTACCATCTGCTACTGGTTTTATGCTCCTGGGAGAGTTTGGGTTCTGCCTCAAGAAATTCTTGATGCTGATATCAAATTATCAGGCTGCCTTATACTCTCCAGTCTGAATAAAGGTGATTTGAAAATACTGTGAGAAAGTATTTCTGGGGTTATGATCTTTGCGTTGATCTCCTTGATACTTGGATTTCCAGACCAAATATTGAATGGTACTAGACACAAGATTGCTGATTTTGAAATTGTAGTTACCATTAAGTGTTCATAAACAGTCAGTGTTAATCTTTTTATTTGTTGGTTATTAAGTTTTGCTGACTCACCTAAGATTTCTGGGAATTTATCCATTTATATTTCTGGCTGGATCTTGGATGGTAGCATTAGACTACTTTATAAAGGTCCAAAAATAATGATCTATATTGTCACTTTTCTTATATCTTACAAAAACTGAACAAAGCAAGCAGTGTCTTCATTAGAGATAATGTAGCTTTTTATTGACTTCTTACAGTGAACTAGGCAAGGTGCTAAGTTTGTTCTGCATGCGTTATCTCATTTAATTTAATCCTCATGGTTATCTCTTATTTTATAATTATGAGGCTAAATAATTTACCAGGGTCACAGAGCTAGTAAATAAAGCCACATTCAGACCCAGCTCTGTTTGACGCCTTCTTTAAATCTTCACTGCCTGGTTGTTGTACCTACTATATCCCTCTTCCTAATCTTGGTTGTAGTACGAGCATCAAGAATTGGTTGAAACTTGGGTCTGATATGATAATGGTGGTTTATTTTATTTATTTATTTTAAAAGATTTTATTTATTTGAGAGAGAGGAGGGGAAGAGAGGGAGCCTGACTGGGGGCTGGATCGCAGGATCCCTGGGATCATTACCTGAGCTGAAGGCAGATGCTTAACCCACTGAGCCACCCAGGCACCCTGATAATGGTGATTTAGATGAGTATTGGGTTAGAGGGCTACATCTGTAGAGTTTATAAATGTTTATTGCTCCTGTGATTTAACAGATCTTCTGGGGTCCAGATAATAGAGCTAGTCTTGCTAAGGGTTTGATCTGTGAACACAGATCAATTAATTTTCCCTTTAGTCTAGTGTGCTGCTGAGTGCTGTGCCTAGGTGGCGCTCTTCCTTATAGAAGTCAAGGCAGCCAGTTGTGGAGTCAGAACCAATTAACTCTGGAAAACAATCGAAAACTGCAGAGAGCTCTAGTGCACTTCCAAGCACCTGTTGAGTCCACAGTTGGTACGGGCTTTATCTCTAAATATAGGCAGGATCCTCTTAGAAACCAGGAGTGAAACAAGTAGAACTGAGAGAAACAGCTGGGGCCTGAGGGAGGAGCCATAGGTTGCTGGCCAAAACATCAGCATAGTCTTCAGGGGTTGATCCAGGAGTGGCAAAGGGCCTCAGATACTAGTGCATGACAGGAAGGCAGGGAGTTTTTATTTGTTGAGCATTTATGTATTCTAGGCACTGAGCTCAGTGTTTTATATATATCACTTCATAAGATCTTCAAACAACCCTTATAAGGTAGATGTAAGCATTATCCCTATTTTTCAGATGAAGCTCAGAAAGGTTAGGTAACTTGTACAAATCACTTAATAAAAGTAGTGAAGGAGGGGCGCCTGGGTGGCTCAGTCGTTAAGCGTCTGCCTTTAAGCTCAGGGTGTGATCCCGGGGTCCTGGGATCGAGCCCCGCATCGGGCTCCTCTGCTGGAAGCCTGCTTCTCCCTCTTATACTCCCTCTGCTTGTGTTCCCTCTTTCGCTGGCTGTCTCTCTCTCTGTCAAATAAATAAATAAAATCTTAAAAAAAAAAAGTAGTGAAGGAAGATTGTATATACTATTACTGTTGTTGTTATTATTATTGCTGCTTGCTGTTTCCTATATTAGAGCTATAATATTAAACTTGGGAACTTTAAGTCTCTCTTTAGGCTCCACTGGGCTTCTTGTTAAAAGTACAGCTGATTATTTCAATCTTGTTATTTCCATTGGAGACTGGAGGGAAGAGGTTGGTTTTTTCTGATTTAATTGTTGGGAAGGGGAGCCCATTCATTATTTAGTGAATGACCTCTTGTAGAATATAACTGATCTTTCTCTGTTGCTTGGTATAAATCTGTAGCAACATGAAAATGGCATGTCCATCCCTCCTATTCTGAGGTCTTGACTTTCAGGTAAGTCATCTAGGCTCTGGAGGATGACGGTGAAGCATGCCTGTTACAGACTCTTACCACTTTTCTTGATATATTTTTGCCACAAAGGTTTGACTATCATTCTTGCTCAGTTACTTTTAAAAAGTTGTGGTAAAATACAAATAACATTAGATTTGCCATTTAAACCATTAAGTACAGGGTGTTAAGTACATTCACATTGTTATGTGGCCATCACTACCATCCATCTCCAGAACAGTTTAATCTTCCCACACTGAAACTATCAAACAGTAACTCCCCATTCCTCTCTTCCCTCAGCCATTCCCCTTTCTGTCTCTATGAATGTGACTACTTTAGGGATCTCATATAAGTAAAATAATAGTATTTGACCATTTGTGCCTGGCTTATTTCACTTAGCGTGATGTCTTCACGGTTCATCAATATTTTAGCTTGTGTCAGAATTTCGTGCCTTTTTAAGGACTGAATGATATTCCATTGTAAGGGTGTACCACCTTTTGTTTATCCGTTTAGACACTTGGGTCGTTTCCACCCTTTGGCTGTTGTGAATAGTGCTGCTGGGAGCGTTGGCGTATAAGCGTCTGTTTGAGTTCTTGCTTTCCGTTCTTTTGGATGTGTACTAAGAAGTGGGATTTCTGGGTCATATGGTAATTCTGTTTAATTTTTTTGAGGAAGTGTTGTTACTTTTAAAGATCTATTTATTTATTTATTTGGGGGGGAGAGAGTGCACAAGTTGGGGGAGGGACAGAGGGAAAGAATCTTCAAGCAGACATCTGCTGAGTGTGGAGCCTGACTCAGGGCTCCATCTCATAACCCTGAGATCATGACCTGAGCCGAAATCAAGAGTCGGACGCTTAACCAACTGAGCCACCCAGGCGTGCCCTGTGAGGAATTGTTACTTTTAAATGGTGGTTTTATTTGTGTTCACCTGAAGGTAGCACTTGGCCTTATGTTTGAGGGATGATGTTTCCTCTACTGACTTTTTCTGTACTGTTCGTAGGACACTTGTACTGGAAGTGACTCAAAAGGAAATGATTTACCTAGTTTTCACGGCTCTCTCTTAGCTTCTGCCTATTTATATTTATGTATCATGACATCTGGCAAGCCCATTAAAATACATGTCAACGTAGCAATAAAGTACTTTTGAAAATCTTCCAGACAGTTCAGCTGATGAAGAAAATGGGAGTATCTGTTCTAAAGTGTGAAATATATCCAGGGGCGCCTGGGTGGCTCAGTCGTTAAGCGTCTGCCTTCGGCTCAGGGTGTGATCCTGGGGTCCTGGGATCGAGCCCCTCATCGGGCTCCTCCGCTGGGAGCCTGCTTCTTCCTCTCCCACTGCCCCTGCCTGTGTTCCCTCTCTCGCTGGCTCTCTCTCTCTCTGTCAAATAAATAAATAAATAAATCTTTAAAAAGAAAAAGTGTGAAATATATCCAAAGTGGAAGAAACCATTTGTTACATATAGATCTTTCCAGTCATCCCTGTAAATGTGTGGATAATCATATTAAAAACATTATCTGGGGGCGCCTGGGTGGCTCAGTCGTTAAGCCTCTGCCTTCGGCCCAGGGTGTGATCCCAGAGTCCTGGGATCGAGTCCCACATCAGGCTCCTCCGGTGGGAGCCTGCTTCTTCCTCTCCCACTCCCCTGCTTGTGTTCCTTCTCTCGCTGGCTGTCTCTCTGTCTGTCAAATAAATAATAAATCTTTAAAAAAACCCCAAACATTATCTGTATGTGTATTTGAAAAATGTGTCAGTAGTGTAGAGCATTTTCAGTTCATTTTGCTGCCTTTGGAATCCAGGGTACTTTTTTCATTTAAAAGTGTTTTGCATGTGTGTGCTGCTGGTTACTGCTTAATCTCGTGCATCCCTTCATTCACTGAAAAAAGTTTGAGTGCCTGCTATGTGCTTTAAATATTTGAAGAAGGTAGCTGTAGTGCAGGAAGTAAAATTGGCTCAAGTCATTTATTTGGCTCTCTCTCTCTCTCTCTCTGAGTTCTTTAGTACCAAGTGTAGTACATTGAAATAGCTGCAGACTGACAGTGAACTGTCTCTTAGGATAGGTCTACCTCCCAATTCATTTTTTCTTTTCTTTTTTTTTTTTTTTAAGATTTTATTTATTTATTCGACAGAGATAGAGACAGCCAGCAAGAGAGGGAACACAAGCAGGGGGAGTGGGAGACGAAGAAGCAGGCTCATAGTGGAGGAGCCTGATGTGGGGCTCGATCCCAGAACGCCACGATCACGCCCTGAGCCAAAGGCAGACACTTAACCGCTGTGCCACCCAGGCGCCCCTCAATTCATTTTTTCTAAATGTCACAAAGAGGGCAATTATCCCGTCATCTTGCTTCTTGAGATTATTGTGTTACAAAGGGACTTCGGGCTCACATGCCATTTTCTGGAAGCTTCGTAAGTAAAAGAGCCCTCACTTATCTTGGAGGTAGTCTGTTGGTTCTGAAATACAGTTGGCCCTTGAACAAAGTGGGAGTTAGGGACACTGACCCCTGTGCGGTGGAAAATTTGTGTGTAACTTTGGACTTTCCAAACACTTAACTGTGTATTATATATTGTATTCTTATAATAAAGTAGCTAGAGAAAAGAAAATATTAAGAAGGCCATAAGGAAGAACAAATACATTTACAGTACTATATTTATAAAAAAAAATCCATGTATAAGTGGATACATGAAGTTCAAACCCGTGTTGTTCAAGGGTCACTGTATTTCTAAAGATTTAAAGTTTGTAAACACCTTATATTTAAGTTACTGGATATTAAGGATTGGTCAGAGGCCAGCATTTTGCTCTCCATGTTCAAGTCTACCATGGTGGTGTGTAGGGGTGGGTGAAATATACATCTTCTAGATTCGGCAGGATTTGAGGATATAGCCGTTAGCTTAAAGGCAACTTCTGCAGTCATGGTCCTATGACTAATTTGTGGTTAGGGGTTACATAGTGATTTGTGTTGGTTCAAACCCTAAATAACAACGTTGGATTACTGGTAAAGGGGATTTTTTATATTACTTAATTAGTAAAATAACGTGATTACTAGTTGTAGGGGGGGAGAGAGAGAGAGAGAGAGAGAGAGTGTGTGTGTTCTTCTTTAAAATTGGCTAAAGGATATTGGGCCTGAGGAAAAGATTTATGATGAGGCCATTATATGATTTAGATGAGTCATGAGAGGTGAGTGAAGACAGTGCCAATGATGTTACCTCCCACTGACCTGTAAAGGACTGGAAAGACCAATGTGCACAGCTTGCAGTCTTTCCTCTCTTGAGTACATGTGGTATGTCCAGTAGTAAATTATTTGCTGCTGTTTTAAGGCTACCATCAGTAGTAGAGCAATACTTGTCTTTAAATTATCCTCTTGGGGCGCGCCTGGGTGGCTCAGTTGGGTAAGTGTCTGCCATCGGTTCAGGTCATGATCTCAGGGTCCTGGGATCGAACCCCAGCTCCCTGCTTAGCAGAGAGTCAGCTTTTCCTTCTCCCTCTGCCCCTCCTCTCTCCCGACTCGTATTTGCTTACTCTCTCTCTCTCTCTCAAATAAATAAATAAATCTTAAAAAAAATTTATCCATTTGGCCTCTTATATGTGTCAATATAGTCAGCTCACTGCTGGCTCTTCCTGGTTATCTTCTGCTAACATTGATTTGAAATGTGCAGTCGTGTGTAGTGGCAGTGACTCTTCTGCTTACTTTGTTTGGTCATCCTCTTAATCTTTATAGTAAATTGCCTTCATTGCCTACCTGCATATCCTGCATAGTCCTCAGCATAAGGATGTCATCATGAGAAGCTCTTTCATATTTGATGAAAGCAGTGAAATGTGTCTATAACTAAGATGGAATTACATGAAGCTAAGGTACGGTACCTGAATGGCAAGTGATACAGAACGCCCACAGACTAAATCAGCTATAGCTTAGATGCAAGCCTGATGTTTTGTTATATCTTACTGGTCAGTACACACTAGGTTTCTTGAGATGGTTATCTAATTCCTTCTGACAGTGCTTTACACAAGGCTTAGTTGGGTAGTCTTTTTCATCTCTGTCACTATGCCAATGTTGTATTTTATGTTGGTTTTTAAAAGTCGATATTTGGGGCGCCTGGGTGGCTCAGTCGGTTAAATGTCTGCCTCTTGATTTTGGCTTGGGTCGTGATCTCAGGGTTGTGAGATCGAGCCCCACGTTGGGACTCCACACTGAGCATGCAGCCTGCTTGGGATTCTCTCTCTCCTTTTACCTCTTCCAGTCCCCCGTCCCCTCCTCCTCTGCCCCCCACTCTCATGCGTGGGCTCTCTCTCTAAAAAATAATAATAAAATAAATAAATTAGAAGTTGATATTTGACATTTGTCATTTGTCTGCCTGCCAATACATAATGTTATGATCCTATAAGTTAGACTGCAAGGTATTATTATTGATGTTATGATAATTTGGAAGCACAGGAAGCAGTGCAACAACAGTGATTACCAAATTTGTTTAGGCATCTAACCTGAAGAAGTAGAAAAAGCTCCTGAAAATGAAGGGATGTTTGGTAACTTCATCATGATTACTTGTTACCTGAAATCTTAATAATTATTTAAGATTAGAATTATATTTAATTTTTACATGATTACGTTTTTGATTGGGCGGTAAAGCTGAGAACACGTGATCCTTTCACACTCTCCTGGCTAATTATTTCCACTGTGAAACAGCCCTGAGCATATTATTAAACTTCTTGGCAGCTGAACTGTCTGATGCCTGAGATGTGGATCTACAGAATGGTGTTGGTTATGATCAGGCTAATACCGATAATTATAATATTTCCGTGTTGTATTATTTTTCTTTTAATTTCTTATTAAAATAGGGAAGCTGTATAACATGTTTGTTAAGAGAGCAAACCTGTTAGTTTTATCACGTAGGAGTTGCTAATATAATATGATTATAGATAGCTGGGCATAAAATTAGTTGTTGGTGAGAGGGGGTATAGTCTGTCAACATTAAAAAAAAAAGAAAGATCACAAATCTGGCACACAGATCTGGCTGCGAATCTCTGTTCCTCTACCCTCTGGGACTTCGTCATCTTGTAATTTCTCTGAGCCTGTGTTTCTGAATTTGTAAAATTGGTGCAGTAGTAATCCCATGACAACAGAGTTCTCATGAGTGTTGAATATTTTTAGGTGAAATTCACGTAACATAAAATTAACCCTTTAAAGTATACGGTTCAGTGGTATTTAGTACATCACAGTGTTGTACAGCTATCACCTTATGTACTTCCAGAACTTTTGCCTCACCCCCAAAGGAGACCTTGTACCCATTAAGCAGTCACTCTTCATTCTCCTCTGGCTGTATCTCTTGGTAACCATCAATGTGCTTTTTGTCTCCATGAATTGACCTATTCTGGATATATTTTTTTTAATTTTTAAAAAATTTTTAAAAGATTTTATTTATTTATTTGACAGAGAGAGAGACAGCCAGAGAGAGAGGGAACACAAGCAGGGGGAGTGGGAGAGGAAGAAGCAGGCTCATAGCGGAGGAGCCTGATATGGGGCTCGATCCCATAATGCCGGGATCACGCCCTGAGCCGAAGGCAGACGCTTAACGACTGAGCCACCCAGGCGCCCCAGGTTTATAGTATTTTATTTCAGTATATCATGATTTGGAGTGGGGCAGAAGCTTTAGGCAGAACATACCGAAAACTGTATGTAAGTCTAAATTTGGTTATTTTCTTGGGAAAGGTAGCAAAGGGAAGTGTATGCTTTCAGGGACTGGTGATTACTCAGATCCCCACCAAGGCGCACTCCCCCTGTACTCCCAAGCTTTATTCCTATGTGCTGTAGCTCTGAACCCTCCTATCTTTTTGATTGCCTCTGTGCCTTTGCCCATTCCATAAACGCTGCCTGGAATGCTTTCTAAATAAATCCGTTGGTGACTCTCCTAAGTCTCTCAGGCAGACTAAACACCCCTTCTTTTGAGCTTTGAAATCTGTTACATACTTTCATAATAACACTTGGCATAGTGTACTTTAAAAAACGCACATTAATTTTTTCTTTTTTTTTTTTTTGAGAAAGAGAGAGAGAGAGAGACAGTGAGTGAGTGGGGGACAGGGGCAGAGTGAGAGAGAGAATCCCAAACAGGCTCCATGCCCAGCACAGAGCCCAATGCTGGGCTCGATCTCACGACCCTGAGATCATGACCCCGGCTGATATCAAGAGTTGGATGCTTAACGACTGAGCCACCCAGGGACTCCCTAAAAAAATGCACGTTAAATTTTTAAAAATTTTTTAAATTTTAAACAAAATGGAACAGTACAGAGGTAAGTGGTGAAAAGAGTTTCTCTAGTTCTCTTCCTCAAAGGCCATCACTGATAATACTTTTTTTTGTATATCCTTTCAGAGTTTTTCTGGGCTGACACAAGACTTTTTATAATATATGAAATGCTTACTTACCTCCTTATTTTTTTATTGTAGATTAGAAGTATTGATAAAAATTCAAGTATTATAGAAATATACAGACCAAAAAATGAAAGGTCCCTTTATTTTGATCCTTAATCTTGTCCTTACTAAGGAATAACTCTCCTCTTCAAGAACATTCCTCTCTCCAGAGGCAGTCCTGTCGTAAGCCTATTGAGTACTCTTTTGAATAGTTCCCATTTACATTTATGTACTTATATAAAAATTATTTTAGGTATGTGTTATTTTTATGTTATTTTATATATTCTATAACTTAATATATCTTGGAGATTTTTTTCACATTATATACAGATCCATTTTATTCTGTATGGTGTTTATTCTGTAATATGCATTTTATGTAATAATTTTTCAGTTGATATATGTGTGTGTGTGTCCCTTGCAGTTTTTTTTTTTCAGATTTTATTTATTTGAGAGAGAGAGAGTGTGTGTGAGCACAAACAAGGGGAAGGGGCAGAGGGAGAAGCCGACTCCTCGCTGAGCAGGGTGCTGGATATGGGGCTTGATCCCAGGACCCTGAGATCATGACCCGAGTCAAAGACTGATGCTTAACTGACTGAGCCACCCAGGTGCCCCTGCCTTGCCATTTTCTAACAATGCTTCAGTGAACACTTTTTAAATAAATTTCTTGTTAGATCTATGTGAGGGTTTCTCTGGGTTGCTAGAAGTGAAATGCTGGGTGAAAGGGTATAAAAGGGTATATTCTTCTAAAAATTTTGGTGAATACTGCCAAATTGCTTTAAAAAAAAAACTTTTTGGTTTAAATAATTTTAGGTTTGCCGAAGAGTAGATAGTACAGAAGCCTCCCATATAGTCTTCCCCCAGCTTCCCCTAATGTTAACATCTGTCATAACCATAGTACATTTATCAAAACTAAGAAATTAACATTGGTACAATAGCATTAATTATATAAACGATTTGGGTTTCTTCAGTTTTTCCACTAATGTCCTAAAAAGTTCTAGGATCCAATCCAAGATCCCATGTTGCAGTTAGCCAGCATGTCTCTTTATAGTGTCCTGCAATCTGTGGCAGTGTCTGCTTTTTTTTCTTGTCTTTTTCACTGTCTTGACACTTTGAAGAGTACTGGTCAGGCATTTTGTAGAACATCCCTAAATATATGTTTGTCTGATGTTTTCTGATACTCAAAGGTTATGGGTTTTGGGTAAGAATACCACAGAGGTGATGGGCCTTTCTCATTGCATCGTATGGTGGGGGATAGACGATATCAACATGTCTTATTATTGGTGATGTTAACCTTGATGACTTGATAAAGGTGGTGTCTGCCAGGTTTCTGCACTGGAAAATTTCTGCTTTTCTCTTGAGGAGAATTAAGTTCCATCTGCTGGAGGGAGAAATATCAAAGAATTTGGACACATGTTTAAACCTCCACAGTCATAAAAAAATATTTTATGGAGATACTTTGAGACTATCCAAATATACCGTTTCTCTTTAAAAGTTCCACCTATTAATTTTAGCATTCCTCAGTGGATCTTGCCTAAAGCAGTTATTACTGTGGTATTGAAATGGTTATCTTCTATTTCTCTCATTACTTCTACATTTATTAATTAGAAATTTTCTGTAAGGAGACATGTACTTTGTTCCCATTTATTTATTTGATTTAATTGCATCATCATGGACTCAGGAATTTATTCTTTGGATTATAACATTATTTACTTTGTCGCTCACTAAATTACTTAAAAAAACCTTCCAAATTATACTCCTACCAGTAGTCGTAGATAATGAGCTTAGACACTTACAACTTTGGCTGTTATCTGACAAATGAAAGCATTTTTCCCCCTGATTAAACATGAGGTTGAGTATGTTTTATGTGTTTATTGACTGTATTTCTTTGTGAATTGTCTTTTTATGTACTTTGCTCATTTTTAAATTGGGTTTTTGGTTTGTTTTGTGGAAGTTTTTTACACTCTGGATATTGCTCTGTTAAATAAAATTTCTTTTTCTTTTTGAGAAGAAAATGTTTTCTTTCTCTCTTTCTCTTTTAAAGATTTTATTTAGGGAGAGCCTTATTCTCCCTCTCCACTGAGCAGGGAGCCTGAGGCGGGGCTCCATCCCAGGACCCTGGGATCATGACCTGAGCGGAAGACAGAGGCTTAACTGACTGAGCCACCCAGGCGCCCCTCCTTCTCTCTCTTTTAAATTACAAAAGTAATATGTTTATTGTAAAACGTTTAAAGTGAATAGCAAAAGTCTTCTCACCCTCTCTTCACTCTCATTCCCCATGCATATTACCTTTCTTAGCTCACAGGCTAACAGTTTGGTATTTTTCCTTATAGAACTTTTTCTGTAGAGCAGAAACATATATGTATGTATGTGTTGTGTGTGTGTGCAAATGTGTATGTACATACAAAAGCATACACTTGATAAAAATGGAATCATAGAATATTCTTCAGTTTTGCTTTTATCATACATTTAATAGATTATGGAATCCTAATGTGTTGAAATGTATGTTTCATTGTCTTTCAATAAATTACAGGCTCCTTTGTACAGAGACTATGATTCTTCCCACTCTAACGGAATAATTTTTCTGGGGGCTCCTGGGTGGCTCATCCGGTTAAGTGTCCAACTCTGGGATATCATCAGCCCAGGTCTTGATCTCAGGGTTGTGAGTTTAAGCCCTGTGTTGGGCTCCACGCTGGGCATAAAACCTACTTAAAAAAGAAAAAAATGAAGGTATTCTTTTTCCTGTGTAAATGACACCATTTATTCATTTGCTCATGCTAGAGACATTTCATTTCTTTAACAAAATTTAATGAATGTCTGTCTGACACACAGGAGTGAACTGAGGATAAAAATCCTTGCCTTATATTTTAGTAGGGGAAGGCAGATACTAACCAAAGGAGTAGAATGTTTAGTATTTAAGTTGGTGATAATTGGTATTGAAAACACCCCCAAAATAAAAAAACAAGAAAGGAGATAAGGGACACTCTGTAAGCATGTGACTCTGTGTGTGTGTGTGTGTGTGTGTGTGCGCGTGTGTGTGTGTGTGTGTGTGTGTGACAGACACTGAAGGTGGTAGGGAAGGCCTTGTTGAGAAAGTAATATTTTAGCAAAGACTTAAAAGTCATCTTTGATTCCCTTCTCTTCCTCATACCTCACATCAGGCCCATATCCAAACCTTATTGGTTACGTCTTCAAAATATATCCCAGACCCACCCATCAAGTAGGGGGTTTGATTTGGTAGAAGTTTGCGCAAGTTTTCTTTTGACTGTTGTAATACTCTTAGTGAATTAGGGATCAGAGTGCTCAGCTGAGCGTGGGGGTGGGGAGGAAATGATGGAGGTTTGTTGAGGGAGGGGAAGGTGTGAATGTTTGGGAGAGTGGGAGAATGGCTGCATCAGGGAAGTAGTGTATGATTTCCAGGTGGCATTAAGGGCCCTTAGGCATGTGGTCATGAATTTAAAGTGAGATGAGTATGAGTTTTTTTCTTTCAGCCATATTGAGCTGCAGGGGTGTGTGTTTGGAGTGGATTTAACCTGAGAAAGATTTTTACCAAGATAGTGGAATAAAACATGAGAGGGTCAAGGAAATAGAGCATATATGCAAGGAACTGATCATGATAATATACTGGCTTAAATTGTGGAATTTAAACTGGGTAAGCAGGAAAAGGAGGACGTGGAGTAGTTAAAACGTGGTGAAAAGATGGTAGAATCAGTGAATCGAAGGTCGAATTGAGATCAAAAGATGTTGGAATTGGGGTACATGAGAGACAGAGCTATAAAGATTGTAGGTCATGGTCAGGCAGTAGGATACAAAAATAGAGATCATGGAGGCATCATGCATGGGTGAAAGACAAGATCATTGGAACCAAGGAATTCAGAGACATGGGGTATTAGAAAGATCATGTATGTGAAATCACTGAGACTTAAGATAGGATCTGTGTTGTGGAGAGTCAGAGTGTTCGGGTTTTCCAGAGAAAACCCATAGGATCGATCGATCTCTCTCTCTCTCATCTGTATCTTTATATCTGCATTCATATCTGTATCTGTCTAGAATGGGATTTATTATAAGGATTGGTTCACACAATTATGAGAGCTGAGAAGTCCTATGATCTGATGTCTGCAAGCTGGGGACCCAGGAAAGTCGGTGGTGTAAATTCCAGTCCAAGACCAAAGGCCTGAGAACTAGGAACACCACTAGCGTTAAGTCCCAGTCCGAGGGCAGAAGACTGATAGGTAGTTTAGTTCAGCAGTCAGGCAGAGAGAGAAGGAATTCTTTCTTCCTCTACCTTTTTATTCTATTCAGGCCTTCGATGGATTGGATGATACCCACCCACATTGGGGAGGGCCATCTGCTTAACGGAGTCTACCACTTCATATGCTAATCTCATCTGAAACACCCTCACAGACACATCCAGGTGTGGTCTTTACCCACATATTTGGGTATATCTGGGTACCCCATGATCCAGTCAAGCCGACACATAAAATTAGCCATTACAGCCAGGTGAGGGGTTATAGAGTTTTCACATGGTAATTCAGAGTGGAGGGGTTTTTTAGGCAAAAGGGAAGGAGACTGATTTAGAAGCGTCGGTGAGGAGCATAGAGGACACTTTCCTTACCCCCGGGTCCAATATGGTTTGAAGGGTGTGGGAAAGAGAACTTTCACCACTTGAGGGCTGAGAGGGAAATATGGCCTCACAGGAGAACCAGGTTTTAATTAGAGTAAGAAGTTGAAGGAAATGTTGAGAGTAGAAGTTGAAAATGTAGTGGAAGAGTTTCAAAATTTGGAGAGAGGTGTGGCACATAGGGACAGAGCAGGGGATGTGTAGAACTGTGTGGGGGTTGAATATGGGAGATGAGAGGTCTGAAAGTCTGGGGCTTCTTTTGATGGACCACATAAACAGATAAAGTAAATGAAGAGATTAGGACTGATAGCAGGCAGATTCTGAGCTAAGGGTGTGAGTGTTGGGAGGGAAGGAAGGGCAAAGAGTCCTGGATCCTAGGGAAGAGCATGCTTATTTTAAATTTTAATTAGTTTTTAAAATGAAAATTGTATTTAAGGTGTATATCATGATGTTTCGATATACATATAGACAGTGTAATGATTACCATAGTCACTACCATTTTCTCATATAATTACCTTTTGTGTGTGTGTGTATGGGATGCGAAAACCTGAAATCTTCTCCCTTAGCAAATTTCTAGTATTCAGTAGGGTGTTATTAACTCTAATCATCATACTGTACATTAGATCTCTGGGCTTATTCATCCTATAAACTGCAACTTTGTACCCTTAGACCAGTATCCCCCCCCCCCATCCTTCCTGCCCCTGGTAACCACCATTCTACTCTCTGTTTCTATGTATTTGACTTCTTTAGATTCCATGTAGAAGTGAGATCATGCAGGGTTTTTCGTTTCTGGCTTATCCCTTAACATAATGTCCTTCAGGTTCATCCATGTTGTTGTAAGTGGCAGGATCTCAGGAAGGACATTTTTGTTCCAAGTACTTACACCCTCTTTTTAAACATCTGTGCATGTCAGGGAGGGATATCTCACTCCAGAAGTAAGTAGTTTTCTTGTGATGAACCCTGTGGACTTTCTTCTGATGACTATGTGTTAATGATTTTTGCTTTATTTTATTATTATTATTTTTTAAAGATTTTATTTATTTATTCGACAGAGATAGAGACAGCCAGCGAGAGAGGGAACACAAGCAGGGGGAGTGGGAGAGGAAGAAGCAGGCTCATAGTGGAGGAGCCTGATGTGGGGCTCAATCCCACAACGCCGGAATCACGCCCTGAGCCGAAGGCAGACGCTTAACGGCTGTGCCACCCAGGCGCCCCTAATGATTTTTGCTTTAAATCTTATTGTGTCTGCTATTAATATTAATAATATTGAGATTTCTTTTGATTAATATTTGTGTAGTATATGTTTTAATTTCACAAATTTCTGGCTAACTTTGCTTTAAGTGTATCTTGGTAATCTGTACATAGTTGGATTTTTTAAAAAATCAATCAGATAGTCTGTCTTTGGATAAGTGTAAGCTTTTCTTATTTAGTGTGATTACTGATAGTTTTAGACTTACTTCTGCCATTTTAGTTTATTTTTTTAACCATGCTTCTTATTTAGTTTCTGTTACATATATGTAGAGAGAGCCCTTTTTCCTTTTTTTTTTTTTAATTTTATTTATTTTTTGAAAGAAAGAGAGAAAACACGGGTGGGGAGGGGTAGAGGGACAAGCAGACTCCTTGCCCAGCGGTGAGCCCGACACAAGGGCTCGATCCCAGGACCCCGAGACCACAACCTGAGCTGAAGTCAGACGCTCAACCAACCAAGCCGCCCAGGTACCCCGAGAGCCCTTTTTTCTTTTATTGATTTTGAAGTTGAACATTGTATTTCTCTTTTTAGTAATTAACCCTTAAAATTTTAACATGCAGACATACTGCTCTCTAAAATTAATATCCCTGCCTTTCTGAATAATACAAGAACCTTGGAATGCCTTAAATCACATTCCTTCTATCTCCCCCCCCCCCCCAATCTGTTTTTATTGTTTGGTATTTTGGTTTTACTTTAAATCTTGCTTACCGTAAAGTATTTCAAATGCACAGATTAAAAATAAAGAATAATATAGAAACATCTATGCTCTGTCTCATCTTATGCCAATTTGCTTCATATCTTTTTTTTCAAATTGACTTATTTTACTGTGGAAGTTTTCAACATTCCACACTTGTAGAAAGAATATAATGAATTCCCATGTATCCTCATCTAGCTTCAGCAATTATCAACATTTTTTCCATTCTTAGTATCATCTATCCTTCCCACTCCCTTCTTTTCATCAGTGGGTTTGGATACTGTCATGATCCATTCTCTTCTAAAAGTTTTCCATGAGTCTTTTATCTAATGGTTTTTGCAGCCACCGATGATTGTTGCCTAGATCCATTCTTTCATTAAGGCTTACAAAATAGCGATTTTCTAATGCTGTTATTATTCTGTATTTATGCGCTGGAATCCTTCTATAAAGTGGAATTTTCCTTCATTAACTCTTTGATTACTCTGAAATAAGGTTTATACAGAAGAGGCAGAATAAATGCTTTGGTTCTTTCTTTTCATCAATATTTAGAATAATGAAATGTGTTAGTTCCTACTAACCTCCAAAAGTGACCAATGAGTTTTTTTGTGTTTTAGAGTATGATTATGGTCAGTGGATTTTTATGTATTTGATGTATTTCAGGCACTATAGACATTAATCTTATTGGTGTTCACGTTGTCCTATCTTAGTGTGGTGGGACCCATTTAAGTTGACTCCTGTGTTCTTTTAATGAGACCCTGATAGTTGTTGGATAGCTTTCTTGCTTTTAGGCACAAGAAAATATCCCAGTTTCATGTTTATTTCCTTCTATAAACCTGGAATCAGCCATTTCTCTAACAAGTCCTAATTTCTTTATTGGGAAATGTTATTTAAAGACCACAATTTGGGCATCAGATTTTATTTTGAAAGATTTTATTTATTTGACAGAGATTGCGAGAAAGCACAAGTGGGGGAATGGGAGGAACAGTTGAGGGAGAGGGAGAAGCAGGCTCCCTGCTGAGCAGGGAACCTGACGTGGGGCTTGATCCTAGGACCCTGAGATCATGACCTGAGCCGAAGGCAGACCCTTAACCATCTGAGCCATCCAGGTGCCCAGATTTTTTTTTTTTTTAAAGTATGCTCCATGCTCAGTGTGGAACCCAGCATGGTGCTCAAATTCATGACCATGAGATCAAGACCTGAGCTGGAGCAAGAGTCAGATGCTCAACAGACTAAGCCACCCAGCGTGCCGTAGATTTTTATTTTTTTTTAAAGATTTAATTTATTCATTTGACAGAGAGCACAAGCAAGGGGAGCGGCAGGCAGAGGGAGAGGGAGAAGCAGGCTCCCTGCTGAGCAGGGAGCCAGATGTGGGGCTTGATCCCAGGATGACCTGAGCTGAAGGCAGACACCCAACTGATTGAGCCACCCAGCCCCCCTGATTTTAATTAATTAATTAATTTTTATTTTTTCAAAGATTTTATTTATTTATCCAACAGAGAGAATGAGAGAGCACAAGCAGGGGGGAGCAGCAGAGGGAGAGGGGGAAGCAGGCCCCCTGCTGAGCAAAGAGCCTGATGAAGGACTCGATCCCAGGACCCCAGGATCATGACTCAAGCAGAAGGCAAATGCTTAACTGACTGAGCCACCCAGGTGCCCCCAGATTTTTTTTTAAAGAAAACATGGCAGTTATGTTGCCCTCTTTTCCCCAGAGGTAGCTACTATAACATATTCAGTGACAGTCTCTTGCATGGTTTTAAAATTTTTACTATGTATATGTACACAAACTATAAAGAAGAGTATTTCATTGGTTCTAAGATGCATATTTCCCCAACTCCCCATTTAATCTTTGCATTTGTGATGTATTTTTACAACTGATTATAGTTTAACTAGAGAGTTTTTTCTTGGTGGTTTGTCAGATAATAATGTGTCTTATCTGTGGCTTCTTAGAAGGAAAACAGTGTTTTAATTTTTAAATTTTATAAATGCAGCATCATAGTGTGCTTATCTTTTGGCAGTTTGTTTTTGTTGCTCAGCATGGTTTTTGAGATTTGTTCCTTGTTAATAAATGTAGCTCTAGTTTATTTTAAGTTTTCTGTAGGTGTTCAGTTACATTTTATTTTTTTAATTTTTTAAAAGATTTTTTTATTTGAGAGGGAGAGCACATGTGTTTGCAAGTGGGGGGGGAGGGGAAGAGGGAGAGGGAGAGAGAATCCCAAGTAGACTCCCTGCAGAGCCCTACACTACACAGGGCACTATCTCACAACCCTGAGATCGTGACCTGAGCTGAAATCAAGAGTCAGACACTTAACCGACTGAGCCGCTGAGGCGCCCCAAGTTTGTTTGTTTTTAAGATTTTATTTATTTGAGAGAGAGAGCGAGCACAATAAGAGGGAGGGGCAGAGGGAGAAGGAGAGGGACAAGCAGATTCCCCGTGGAGTGGGGACCCCGACATGGGGTTCCATTCCAGGACCCCAAGATGCTTAACCGACTGAGCCACTCCGGTGCCCCTCCCCTTTTTTTAACCAATATTTAACCATCACAAATAATGTTGTAATGTGAACCTTCTACATGTTTCCTTATCCTGATGAGTGAGAGTAGAGTTTCTGGGTCTTAAGTTTTATGCATGTTCAACTTTATAGATATCATCAAAATGCTTTCCAAAGAGGTTGTTTCAATTTATGCACTCATCAGTAGTATATAGAATTCATTTTGCTCTATGACAATCCTGAATTTTATTGGGTCTTTATAACTTTTGCTGATCTTATGAGTGTCATACTATTTTATGTTTTAATTTGCCCTTCCTCCACTGTTAGTGAGTTTGAACATATTTCAATTTGTTTTTTGTCTTTTAAGTTTCCTCTCTTGTGTATTATTTGTTAATTGTCATGGCTTATTTTTCTATTGAGTTGTTTGTTTTTGCTTTAAACTGACTGATAAGTATTCTTTTTTTTTTTTTTTTTTTAAAGATTTTATTTATTTATGTGACAGAGAGACAGCCAGTGAGAGAGGGAACACAGCAGGGGAGTGAGAGAGGAAGAAGCAGGCTCCCAGCGGAGGAGCCCGATGTGGGACTCGATCCCGGAACGCCGGGATCACGCCCTGAGCCGAAGGCAGACGCTTTAACGACTGCGCTACCCAGGCGCCCCTTAATACATTTGGATTCTAATCCTTTGTAGTTGTATGCATTGCAAGTGTTCTTCTGATCTGTGGCTCTGTCTTGTTTTTTATGAGCCAACTGTATACCGTTGGTTTGAGGTGTAATTGACATAGAATAAACTAATATATTTACAGTGGACAATTTGATGAATTCTGACATACACTGTGAAACTATCATCAGGGTCAAGAAAATGAACGTTATCTATAACCCCCCAAAGTTTTCTCGTTTCCTTTGGCATGCCCTCTCCTCCACTTCCCTTGCCCCCCAGCCCCCATGCAATCACTAATTTGCTTTCTGTCACTAGTTTAGTTTGTATCTTCTATTTTAAGTAAATGGAATCCTGTATATGCAAGTGAATATGATAAATGGATATCCAGATGGAGATGGACGTTAGGTAATACGGGTAATATGGAGCTCAGTTGAAAAGGTCTATTTCTGTACTATTCCCTACAATTTCAATTAAACAACCCGTTTTGGTTTTTTTTTTTTAAATCTTAGGCTGTTTCAGTATGCTTTGTATTCAGTCCTTCTTGCAGAGCTGTTCTTCCCTTTGTTTTTGTCCTTTCTCGTTATTCTGCCCTTGCCAGATAGACTCAAGGGCTTCCTACCTTCTGACCTCAGCTTTTTTCCCCCATGTCCACATACATTTTCCTGTCTCCTCTGTTTTTCTCAAAGATTATTTAATTTTTTTCTTTTATTTAGGTTTTAGGATTCATTTTTGTCAAAGTTATATGTGTGTATAGTGTGTAGAAGGAAATAGTTCTGTAAAATTTGTTTTAAAAAAAGCTCTTTTCCTCATTTATTTCACTTTCCTGAGAGACACTTTTAGCTTTTTTAGTTAACACTTTTTTTTGTATTTATTTCTATTTCTGTAAATAATATGCTTGTATTGCTATTTTGGTACTATCAGTTGTAAGATGCATCACTATTTTATGTACTACTAAAAAAAGAAAATAGGCCCGGGATGGGTAGTCTCTACAAGGCCCTACGTAAAGCTGGAAACTACATGAAAATGTAAATGAGAAATAAACCCACCACACAGAAAGTGACAGAAGGCATGTCTCAGTCCTGGTGTTGTGTAGGAGGGGGAAAAACTTTCTTGGATATTTGAACTGGTTCTCAGTTGGAATTCACACCAGATACTCAAGTGGCACAAAACACTCAAGCAGAGATTTTAATTAAAGGTTGTTTGGGGTTCGTAGTGTCATAGGTGCTTTGAAGAAATATAACAGCTGAAAGATGTCATCAGTTGCTTCTGGATTTCAGAGATGTTAAAAGATGGGGGAAAAGCCATTTTAGAATCAGTGGAATATGGTACCATGTACTAGACACTGTTCTTTCTCAGTGCTAGAGAGGTAACTGTGAAGAGAAGAAATGTCCCTATCCTCACTGAGCTGACGTTCTGGAAAGGGTAATGTTCGGACAAAATAAGAATACGTGTGGTATGCCAGATGTTACAGCTATATAAATAGGATGAAAACTGAACATTGATCATCGGATTTAGCAATTTGGTAGTTGTTGCTGAACTTGATAGGAGAGGATTTGGTGGAATAATCAGGAAATAAAAGCCCATTGGGGTGATTTTGAAAGAGAAAGGGAAGAGAGGAATTTGAAGACAGTAGGGATAGACAGCTTCTTCTAGGAGTTCTGCTGTCATGGAGAGCAGAGAAATGGATACATAACTGGAGGGGAAATTGGGGTTAAAGAGCTGTCTTTTATTTTTTTTATTTTTATTTTTTTAAGATTTTTTATTTATTTATTTGACAGAGATAGAGACAGCCAGCGAGAGAGGGAACACAAGCAGGGGGAGTGGGAGAGGAAGAAGCAGGCTCATAGAGGAGGAGCCTGATGTGGGGCTCGATCCCAGAACGCTGGGATCACGCCCTGAGCCGAAGGCAGATGCTTAACCGCTGTGCCACCCAGGCGCCCCAAAGAGCTGTCTTTTAAAATGGAAGAAATAATTGTACACCTGAAACAGCTATCATGTTATGTATCAATTATACCTCAGTAAAAAAAAAAAATAAAGTGGGAGAATTAAGAATGTGTTTATATAATGCTGATGGAGAGGGTCCATAGAGAAGGAAGCAGTGCTGATGTAGAGGTGGGGATGGGGAAATGCTGGGCACTGGGATCTGGTATCCGAGTGGAGGTATTGGCCTTAGACAGGAGCGGTTGGTTCATCCACAGTAAATAACAGGGAAGACATGGCAAACAGGAACTCATGCTGGTAGTGGTAGCGAGTGCTTCCTGTTTCACTGAGAAAATGGAAGGAAGGGCAGCAGCCAGGAGTGAAGATGGAGAGGAGGTGTTGATGGCTTGAGGAGAGAGGAAATGACATGAAATGGACCTATAGGGAAGTGGGAGAATGAATGGATAAGGCAGAAGTCGTAGGATTGTCATGTTGAGCTAAGACACCATTTGAAGTTAGTGATTGTGAATGTTAAGTGAGATTGTTTAGTATGGATGTGTGAGTATGTGTTTTTGTTTTTTTTCATTTCAAAGCCACATTTAGCTTCATGGTATAGGCAAAGAGTAGTGAGACAATTGTATTTTTTTTTTTAATATGTTGTTAGGGAAAACTTCAAATACACAAAATAGAGCCATCATGTACTCATCACACAGCATCAGTAGATAGTAACTAGTGGCCAATCTTGTTGTATCTGTACACTTACCTCCTTCCAGCCTTCCATATTATTTTGAAGCAACTCCAGATATCATATTTTATGCACAAATATTTCATATTTCTAAGAGATATGGATGCTTGCAAAAAATACCATTACCATACCAAAAATTTTAAGAATTCCTTAATATCCAGTTTCCTGGCAGTTTTTAAATTTCCATTTGTCTCTGGAATGTCCTGAAGTGTTTAGTTGTTTGACAGGGAGTTCTATTTAATAAGGGTGGATGTTCTGTCAGGCAAGTATGATGAAATGAGGGAGGGGGCAGGACACTTGAGGTGTGTGCGAGAGAGTGGACCTCAATCTAAACTATTAATGGACTTTGAACTCTAAACTAAGGCAGGAGATGAAGACCTGAGAGCAGAGTGGAATCAATGGTTTGTAAGTCCTGGTGGGGTCAAAGTATTGTTGGAGTTGGGGTGCTAGAGGGAGCAGCCTGAAAAGAGGGAGTGGTGATTGGAGGGTGGGGTGCAGATGAAGTAGAGATTATGGAGGGATTATAGTTACTGTGTTGGCAAGTTCTAGGACAGGATATTGATTGAGGGAGTGAGTGGCTACAGTAGGGTAGAGGGCAGGTTGTTTGCGCATGAGGAGGTCAAGAAACTGAGAAGGCCAAATATCACAACAGTCATCTAGGTGAGTGAGTGAAGCGCTTGGAAGTATGACAGGCCAGTGAGATAGGAACGAAAATCTGGGAGGCTTGAGAAGAAGTGGTCCAGGCATAGCCAGACGAATGCAACAGAGGGGTGGAAGGTGGTGGCATCATCTGACAGGAAGCTTTTTTAGGAAGGAAGAAAGGGGAATAATCTGGAAGCAGAGGTGAGGGACAACATGAATACCTGTCTCTTCTGCCCCAGGCCCAGTAGTATAAGGGGTGTGGGAGAGGAGCAAACACTGGTAGGACTGTAGGGAGAGCAGTGGCCTCAGAGCAACTTGATTTCAGTTGGAGCAGAAATTGAGGAGGAGTAGGAGAGGGGAGCAGTTCATGAAAGGGGATATACTTAGCCATATGGGAAAGAGAGTTTAGGGATTTGGAATGACCCCAGAGTCCTGGCATTCTTGTGAGTGACCTAAAGAAGGAGAGATCATAATGAGATTAGTCTTGATGTCTCAGGCAAATTGTAGTGTAAGCAGATGAGGGATGGAGGTGTGGCAAGAAGCTCCAGAGTAAAGGGCTCCTTCACTTCTCCTGCCGGTGCTGGTGTAGAAGCTGGGGGCAGGCAGGGGAGCTGCAGCTCCATTACTTGCTCTCTACTCCTGGGGCCTAAGTGGTCTACAGTGAGAAGCTGTTAATGCAGCCAGTCAAAAACTAGAATTTCCTGTTCTGTTCCCTGTTGATTACATGCTCTGCCTCTATTTTTTTCCCATTCTTATCGAAAACTTAGAGTACATCATTTACATGTTTTTAGTACCCTATTCTTAAATATCCTAGATATTCTGGAAGCTGTTAAATGATGCTGTTACTAGCTTCCTGGGGAAATGACAGCAAGATTACAATAAGGAATTAGGGATGCTCACCATCAGGGTTGAAAAGGTAAAGGAGGGAAGAGGTTTCAGGGAGAGTTAGCTTTAGATTTCTTAAATCTGGCCTAGGAAACAGAGTTAGAAGAGGGAA
>NW_024425119.1:39806331-40000627 GCF_017311325.1 Ursus maritimus
GAGTTTGACCTGTGTCCTGGGAGGGGAGAGTAAAGTGCTGTCTGGAAGGAGGGAATCTGCCCAAGGATCTGTGGTTTGTTTTGTTTTATTTATTTGAGACAGAGCCCAAGGGAGTCTGGGTGGGAGGGCCAGAGAGAGAGGGGGAGAGAGAATCTTAAGCAGGCTCCATGCCCAGCGGAGATCCTGTCATGGGCTCGATCTCACGAACCTGAGATCATGACCTGAGCTGAAGTCAAGAGTTGAACACTCAACCAACTAAACCACCCAAGTGCCTGCAAGGATTTGTGTTTTAAAAGGTTCTTGAAAGAGCTGTGCTGGATGGGAAACTCAACTATTGTGAGATTCATTCATTTCAGTCACTATGTATAAGCACTTACTATGTGCGAGGCCCTGGGCTAGATGTTCAGGATATCATGCTGAGCATGTAGAAGGGTTCCCATTGACATGGATTTACAATCTAGCAAGAAAGACAGTTAAACCAGAATTAATAATAATAATAATAATAATTAATAATTTAATGCGAATGCTTTGTAGTGAGGGTTCTTTGGAAGCCTGTAGTAAAAGCATCAGGTTAGTCTCAGATCAGGTAGGGAGGGGAAGAGTGCGGGTTTTGGAGTTAGTGACATGGGAGCAGAGACCTAAAAGATGAGATGCAGTAAGCGAGGCAAAGAGAATGGGGAGGAGAGTTACCTGTCCAGCCGCCACAGCTCGACTATCTGTGTCTCTCCAACTTCCAAACCTTTCTTACCCAGGAAATAGGGAACAGAATCATCAGTTCTGATCACCATATTCACCCCCAATATTCCTGTACAGCAGGGGTTGACAGACTGCTGTTCAGAGGTCAACTGTGGCCTGCTACCTGCTTTTGAATGGCTGGCAAGTTAAGAATGGTTAGCAATTCAAACTGCAAGCCAAGAATAGTGGCAAAATTCAAACCCAGATATCTTAATTCAAAGTCTGTGTTCATTCCACTGATCACATTATATTATAATTAGTTGTTTATATTTCCATCCCTCAAGAAGAGACTTGAACTTGTGACAGGTTGCTTTTTCTTATAGCCATCATTTCCAGCACAGGGTGACTCCAAAATAAATGTTTATTCAGTGACTTTCATGTAAGTAATTTCATTTGCTCCCTTGTAACAAATCCGATGAGAATAACACATCAGATTTTCAAATAATTGATATTAACTCTTTTTTTTTTTTTAAAGATTTTATTTATTTATTGGACAGAGATAGAGACAGCCAGTGAGAGAGGGAACACAAGCAGGGGGAGTGGGAGAGAAAGAAGCAGGCTCATAGCAGAAGAGCCCGATATGGGGCTTGATCCCATAACGCCAGGATCACGCCCTGAGCCGAAGGCAGACGCTCAACCGCTGTGCCACCCAGGCGCCCCTATATTAACTCTTATATACCATTCCCCCCACCAGCTTTTTTTTTTTTTTAAGTTTATTTATTTAAGTAGTCTCCACACCCAGCATGGGGCTTGAACTCCTGACCCCAAGATCAAGTCACATGCTCTACTGACTGAGCCACCCATTTGTTTGTTTCATTCATTTATTTTTTGTTTAAAGATTTTATATAAGAGTGAGCGAAAGTGATCACAGAGTGAGAGGGAGAAACAGACTTGCCGCTGAGCGGAGAGCCTGATGCAGGGTTTGATGCCAGGACCCTGAGACCACGACCTGAGCCGAAGGCAGACGCTTAGCCAACTGAGCCACCCAGGTGCCTCCCCACCCTTTTTAAAAGATTTTATTTATGTGTCAGAGAGCCAGAGAGAGCATAAGCAGGGGGAGTGGCAGGCCGAAGGAGAAGCAGGCTCCCTGCTGAGCAAGGAGCCCAGTGTGGAACTCAGTCCCAGGACCCTGGTTCATAACCTGAGCCAAAGGCTGATGCTTAACCAACTAATCCACACAGGCATTCCCATTTCTTCCATTTATAATAGCAATATTTTAAAAAATGTATGATATTATTGAAAAATTGATTTCATGAAATATAACTAAAGATAATTAGAAATATTTTGTGCTATAACAAAAGGGCTTCAGGGACTACTGACTTACATTTCTGTACAGCTCTTCGTTCCTATAGTAAATAATCTTAGAATGCTAGATATTTCTAGGTTTTGTCAGCTTTTTGTAATATCTATTCCTTGGTCAGCTATCAGTTATAGCTGCTTTCCCCCTGCTTTAAGTTTGTTGCTTCTGTCTTTTATAGATTCAGAACCTAGAAATCTAATCTTATTAGAACTGTATATAAAGTAGGAGCAGATAGTCTTGAGGATAATACTTGTGAGTAAAGTGAAAAGTGAGGTGGTTTTGTTCTTAAGGATTTTGTACCTGTTGGGAAGATTGAACATACTGGGAATAGTCATAATGGGAGAGTATGTTAACTTCAAACTTGTATGCCCTATTGCCTACTTAACGTCTCCACGTGGATGTCTGATATGCATCTCAAACTTCATGTTTCCCCCAGGCTTCTTCCCACAGCCATCTGCATATTAGGACATAAAAACTATCCTTCCAGTTACTTGAGCCTAAAACCTGAGAATCATCCTTGATGCCTCTGTCTCTGTAACATCTCACATCTGATCATGTTTTACCTTCAGAATACGTACTGAATCTGATCACCATATCTGCTGCTACCACCAAGACTCAAACTGCTATCTTCCCTTTCCTGGATTATTATTGCATTTAGCCTTCTGACTGACTCCCCTGCTTCTGCCCTTGTTTCTATACAGTCTGTTCTCAACAGACATCCAGAGTGATCCTCTAAAAAGTCAAATTAGGTTGTCACTCCTTTTGCTCAATACCTTCCCGTGGCTTTCCATCTCAGAATAAAAGACAAAGTTCTGACAGTGGCCTAAAAGACTGTAGAGTCTGTTCTCAGTTTACCTCTCTGGCCTAATTACTATGAACCTTTCCTCTGCTCACGTCCCTTCAGCCACAGTGACATCTTTGCTGTTTTTCTAAGATGCCAGGTTGTTCCTTCTTTAAAGCCTTTATACTTCCTGTTATCTCTTCCTGAAATGCTTCTCCTATGTTGGTAGCATGGCTTTTCCTCTTTTTTCTTTAGGAGTAAGGCTGAAATGTCACCATATCAGTGAGGCCCTGGCTCTCTTGATTTCCTTTACCCTGCTTTATTTTTCTTCATAGCATTTGTTAGCATGCGAAAGGCTGTGTGCATCTGCATGTGTAATTAATTAATTTCAACTTTAAATTTTTTGGAAGATTTTATTTATTTGCGAAAGAGCTAGAGAGCAAGAGAGAGTGAGAGAGAGCACGAGCAGGGAGACGGTCAGAGGGAGAGGGAGAAGCAGACTCCCCACTTAGCAGGGAGCCCGAAGCAGGGCTCCATCCCAGGACCCCGGGATCATGACTTGAGCCAAAGGCAGATGCTGAACCGACTGAGCCACCCAGGAGCCCTTAATTTTAATTTTAAAGATATGTTTCACTGCTGTCTCCCCATAGGTTTAGAATAGGGACTGGTAAGCCAGAAATGGCCAGCTGCCTGTTCTTGTAAATAAACTTGAATTAGAACACAGCCATGCTCATTCATTAGTATATTGTCTGTGGCTGCTTTCACACTCCAACAGCAGAATTGAGTATTGTGACAGAGACCATATGGACTGTAAAGCCTACAGTATTTGCTGCCTGGTCCTTTATTAAAAATTTTTGTTTGCTGACCCTTGGGCTAGAACAATATCTGGCACATAGTAGGCGACTGAATGAATATAAAGTAAATGCTAAGTGGCAGGGTACAAACTGTAGATTGGTGGTGAGGATATGGGTTAATATTTCAAAAGTTATTAGATTTTAATAATTAGGATAATTTGGGACTATGTCAACCATAATAACTTATTCAAGCTGAAGTTCTTGAATATTGCAGGCATTACTACATGATAGCAGAGATAGGCCAGCTTTTTGAAGGCTACACCTAAATTGGAGATGATAGTGTTCCAAAGGCACAAGACGCTTTTAAATATCAGCTTTTATATGGTGTTACAGAAAGAATTCTAAATAATGAGTTGATGGTAGTTGTCAGTTGCATGCTGTGAAAAGCATGAACCTTAATAAATGTATACAGTTCTCAATCACTTATGCTAAAGGATGGACATATAGAATAGATAATAATACATTGGGTTTGACTTTGGAATACATTTTTGGATTGCAATGGATTAACTATTCCAGGTACTTCTAATAGTGTATTTAAGTAGTACAGTAAGATTAAATTGCAAAACCCAGCTCAGAAGAATCTGGAAAATTGTATTGCTTCTGGCATTCTGTCTTTGTCCAAATCTTACCTTTTTATTTTATTTATTTTTTTTTTTTATTTTTTATTTTGAGAGAGAGAGAGAGCGTGTGCGAGTGATGGGGGGGGCAGAGGGAGAGAGATAATCTAAGCAGGCTCCACACCCAGCACAGAGCCAGACACAGGGCTCGACTTCACAACCCTGAGATCATGACCTGACCTAAAATCAAGAGTTGAATGCTTAACTGACTGAGCCACCAGGAGCTCCCCAAATCTTACCTTTTTAAAAGCTGCATCCAGGGGATAAATAATATCGGTCATGCAAAGCACCCGTGTGGAGAGGTGGAGAAGATTTTAGAAGTATTCTAGTTTTATTAATTTATTATTATTTTTTAAAGATCTTATTTGTCAGAGAGAGTGAGCACAAGCAGGGGGAGAAGCAGGCTCCCCACGGAGTGAGGAGCCCAATGTGGGACTTGATCCCTCAACCCTGGGATCATGACCTGAGCTGAAGGCAGATGCTTAATCGACTGAGCCACCCAGACGTCCTGGTATTCTAGTTTTAAAAGGCCTTTACTGTTAATTGAGCTGAGTATAAAGAAGGAATGTTGGAGTTTATAATACATGCTTAGCAAACAAATATAATTTAAGCAAATGATAAAGAATTATGGAATCAGGGCTGGAAGAAACTTCATTCAATACATATTTGAATGCACCATAGCCACTTTATTAGACTGGGTTACAGAGGTATTGAATAAGATAGAGTTGTTGCCCTCATGAGACTTAATGTCTAATCCTCTTTCCCAGTTTCCACCTCACCTCATTTTATGTTGTATATTGGAATCTAAAGCTTGAGAGAGCAAGTACTTTCCCCAGGGTTGTGTAGATTGTTACTGGTGGAATGGAACTAGAATGCAACTTTCTTATATGGGAGATTAAGGCAAAATACTGATTCATTTATGCACAGTTTTGAGTGCTCACTAATCTGTTTATCCCTGTACTAGGTACTGGAAGATGGGGTGGTAAGTAGAAGGGCACATTTTTTTGATGTAGAGCTTAAAAGGAATTTTTTTGGGGTGGGGGGGAATCCAGAATGTTTTCCACTATGTTACATTATACTATTTACAGACTTTAATCTCAGAGGAAGGTTAGGAGCTCTCAAATACTGATTCTTCAGTGTGACTGAGTTCAGTAAGTGTAGTGTTTTTCTGACACCCAAAGTCAGTTTCATTGAAGGACTGGGACCTTTGCATGAGGAAGGAAGAATGAAGTAGTTATGGATTCTCTGTGGGAAGTGACCTTTATTTATTTCACAATTTGTTTAGGGCCTCAACTTTCGCCCTATGAGTAAGAAAGAGCCTTTTTTCTTTTCAGTGGCTGTGCTATCAGGACCCAGAACCCAGGCTGATGTTTAGAATCAGCCATATTGTGGGTTAAATAGACTTTTGCACACTGACCTTCTCTTCCCTTTTAGTTACCCAGACTTTGGGTGTATGTAATACTCGGTGGTCGAAGAATCGCATCTAAAGCAGAACACATATTTTATTCTTTAAAATTTCTTCTCCGGCTCATTGTGATTATATTTGATTTTTTCTTCTCAGTGCTTGCTTGGTAGAAAAATCAAACATTTGACAGTCTACGGAAGAGCGAGAAAAGGTTAATTAAACTGCTGCTAAATAATTTAGGATGTTTTAGTTATTTGGTGGCATAGATGATTAAGGCTTTTTTCCTTAAAATGTCTAGTTGGGAATGCTTTTACAATGGAGAATTTTCAGAGTAAGTTATGTTCACCTCAGGCCTCCTTCCTCTTTCTGTTCCAGAGTATCTTCTTCCACTCTGCTGGGGCCAATTAGTTCTTGGCTCAGTTGTTTTAGTTTCTCTGTAGAAGGTGAGCTTAACCATGTTTATAATCTGTGAATATTAAGTTCTCTGCCAGTGATCTAAAACACATTGAATTGGGTATCTTCAAATGCAGATGATTTATTTTCTCCGAATTTAGATCATAGCATTTAAAAATGAGAAGACCTGGGGCGCCTGGGTGGCTTAGTCGGCTGAGTGTCTGACTGTTGATTTTGGATCAGGTCATGATCTTCAGAGTCGTGAAATCAGGCTTAGTGCTCAGCAGAGTCTGCTTGAGATTCTCTCTCCTTCTGCCTCTGCCCCTCCCCATGCTTGTGGTACATACGTAAATAAATAAATACATAAATAAATAAAATCTTTAAAAAATATGCCTCTTTTTTAAAAAATGAAGAGACCGGGGTGCCTGGGTGGCTCAGTCATTAAGCGTCTGCCTTTGGCCCAGGGTGTGATCCGTGAGATCGAACCCCACATCGGGCTCCCTGCTCCACTGGGAGCCTGCTTCTTCCTCTCCCTGCTTGTGTTCCCTCTCTCGCTGGCTGTCTCTCTCTCTGTCAAATAAATAAAATCTTAAAAAAAAAAAAAAGAAGAGACCTTAGAAATAGTGGTTATTATATATTAGTGATGATTACTCTAGTTCTGTTGCAGTTAAAACCACATTTTAAGACACTACAAATTAGTGCTATGTTGTAGAGGAGGTAGTATGACTACCAGTCTCAAATTACTTAATCATTTCAAAAATATTTGTAAAATAACTGAAATAATACGCTAGTAAGAAACAGACTGTGTGTATAAGTATAGGTGATTTCAAATAACACTTAAAGCTAGAATGGCATACAATTTGAAACTTAATTGTCACATTGTAATCGTGTGTGTGTTAAATCAATCATAAAATATCTTTTACCATGATCAAATCAAATATTTCAATGGGTGTTGGAGAGAAGCAGGAGGAACTAGAAGAGCTGAAGAGGATGCTTGATGTCATTTGGTTCGTATATATAGCAAGGCAGGCTAAGTTTGACCTTCCAGCATTTCAGGCTGGGGTCTTCAGGCATGCTGTTGAAGTTATCTATTGCCAAGGAACAAAACCACTTCAAACCTGGCACAAAATTCTCAAGGTTCTGGGTGTTGACTAGACTTATCTAAGTGATTCTTATACAAGTTCTTTCATGCACTTGTAGTCTAATGGGCCTTGTGTTCTCGCCTTCTAGACTCACAGGTCTGGTACTTGAGCAGGGAAGTCCAAATAACTAGGATCTGGGATCACTATCTCTATTTCTGTGTAGTCCCAGCATAGGGACTTCGTAGTAGCGAGAGTTCTTACATGGAGGCTTAGGGCTCCAAAAGCACTTGTTCTGAATAAGAGAGCCAGAAGGGAGGGGTATTGTCTTTTATGACCTAAATTCAGAATCCATGTCATTTCTACTGCATTTTATTCATTAGAAGTGAGTCATTAAGGCCAACCCATACTCAAGGGAAAGGGAATTAGACTCCACCTCTTTCTGGGAAGAGTGTCAAGAATATGCAGACATATTTCAAAGCCACTTTGGTTGTTCTTCTGACCACAAATTATTTACATTTCTCCCAAGTGCAAAATACACTTACCACTTCTCAGAGGGTTTTTTTTTTTAATATGGAACACTTTATTTTATTAAATATGGAACATCATTAAATATGGAACACCATTATTTTAAATATGGAACACTTCACGAATTTGAGAATTTGCATGTCATCCTTGTGTGGGGGCCATGCTAACCTTCTCATGCGAGCACAGAGGGGTCTGACCTGATATGTCGTCATGCTCAGGCTTGAAGTCTGGGATCTTGTCATCTAAATCAGATCCAGGTGCAGGTTAGGCTGTTTGGATGTTGTTCCTTGCATATAGCTCCCTGTGTACCATTACTTTCACTTTGAAGACCTGTAAGCTAAAGAGATATATTATCTCTCCCTAGTCCACCCAATATACAACAGTAGACAGGCGTAAGATAACCAGGATGACACTTCTGTTAAAAAATAAAGAAAAATGTAAGGAACACAGTAGTTGTTGTTCCACAGCAAATCTGAAATCCAGCCAGGCCCATATCGTCACTTCTGTGACTAGGGCTCAGCTATATTGCCTAGGAACCATCCTTCGTAGCTCTTGGTTTTGCCCTCTGAATTAGCCTTCCTTTTCCATAAAATGTATCCTTTGTTTGCAGCTGCGTAATTTCCTAAACCATATTGTTTGAGCATGAAGGGGATGTTTGCCCCCAAAACGTCTTTTTATTTTGTACTGTCTTTTTAAGTCCAAGATGACAATGTTTCTCAACATAGAATTCTCTGTGAATCTTTTTGAGGGGTTCACTCTGTTAGACAAAAGCCACACTTACACAATGATATAAGCCTTTCTCTACCTTAGGCTCTGTAGAAGAGGAAAAAGTTTTCCTTGACCTCTTAAGATCCCTGGCTGGGTCTGAAAATTAAATTGACAAAGATTAAAAGGATACACATTTATTTCATGTAAGTTTTCTGTGACACGGGAACCTTTATTAGTAAATGAAGACCTGAAGAAGTATTTATTTTTTAAGTTTTTATTAAATTCCAGTTAAAAAAATTCCAGTTAGTTAACATACAGTGTACTGTTAGTTTCAGTATAGTGATTCAGCACTTGTATACATCACCCAGGGCTCATCACGAGTGCCCTCCTTCACCCCATCACCTATTTCCCCCATTCTCCCACCCACCTCTCCTCTGGTAACCATTGGTTTGTTTTCTATAGTTAAGAGGCTGTTTCTTGGTTTGCCTCTCTCTGTTTTTTCCCCCTATGCTCATTTGTTTTGTTTCTTAAATTCCACATATGAGTGAAGTCATATGGTATTTGTCTTTCTTGGAGTGACTTATTTCACTTAGCTTAATGATCTCTAGCTCCATCCACATCGTTGCAAATGGCAAGATTTCTTTCTTTTTTATGGCTGAGAAATATTCCATTGTGTGTGTGTGTGTGTGTGTGTGTGTGTGTGTGTGTGTACTACAATTTCTTTATCCATTCATCTATCGATAGACACTTGGGCTGTTTCCGTAGTTTGGCTATTGTAGATAATGCTTCTATAAACATTGGGGTGCATGTATCCCTTTGAATTAGTATTTTTGTATTCTTTTCTTTTCCTCTGAGATTTTAGTTATGTTTTTATTTTTTTGCTTGCTTCCTAGGACTTTGTTTTTTAATTTAAATTCAATTAACAGGGGCGCCTGTGTGGCTCAGTCGTTAAGCGTCTGCCTTTAAGCTCAGGGCGTGATCCCGGGGTCCTGGGATTGAGCCCCACATCAGGCTCATACGCTGGAAGCCTGCTTCTTCCTCTCCCATTCCCCCTGCTTGTGTTCCCTCTCTCTCTGTCAAATAAATAAATAAACTCTTAAAAAAAATAAATTCAATTAACATATAGTATATTATTAGTTTCAGAGGTAGAGGTCAGTGATTCATCAGTCTTCTAATACCCAGTGCTCATTACATCACATGCCCTCCTTAATGTCCATCACCCATCCCCTCGCCCTTCTCCCCCCCAGCAGCCCTGTTTGTTTCCTATGATGAAGAATCTCTTATGGTTTGTCTCCCTCTCTGATTTCATCTTGTTTTATTTTTCCCTCTCTTCCCCTATGATCCTCTGTTTAGTTTCTTAAATTCCACATATGAGTGAGATCATATAATTGTCTTTCTCTGATTGACTTATTTTGCTTAGCATAACATCCATCCATGATATATATATATATATATATATATATATTTTAAGATTTTATTTATTTATTGACAGAGAGAGACAGCCAGTGAAAGAGGGAACACAAGCAGGGGGAGTGGGAGAGGAAGAAGCAGGCTCCCAGCGGGGGAGCCCGATGCGGGGCTCGATCCCAGAACCCCGGGATCATGCCCTGAGCCGAAAGCAGATGCTTAACGACTGAGCCACCCAGGCGCCCCCATCCATGGTATTTTTGTATTCTTTGGTTAAATATCTAGTGGTGTAGTTGCTGGATTGTAGGGTAGTTCTATTTTTAACCTGAAGAAATGTTTAAACCTGAGTATTTTTATGCTAGATTTGATGAAGAGTGGGCAGTTGTGGAGAAATGTGATAAGACAAAGAGTATGAGGAAAGTATAGTAAACTCGGGGAAATTTAGCAAGGCCTATTTGTTAAGGATTCTTCTCTATGTCCCTTTGCCTTTGGAGATAGGAATGCTCCCTTCTTCCAGGTACAGGGAGGGCACCATGAGAGTTTTATGACCCTTCCACGGGAGAAGAGCAGGAGAAAGGTCAGAACGACCTTCCTGCTTCTGCCATTTTCTCAAGCTCCTTCAGGTTAAAATATTCAATATGTCAATGTACCTTATTTTGGGGTAGCATTTTCTGACCCCTCTCAGCTCCATTTAAGGTTTTTGTGGGACAACACCTTTAAGATTCTTAGAAGGCTTTTTGTTTGAAAGGAATTCTAAGGCACCACCTTAAGTTAAATCTCTTTGGAGTCTATACTAGGGTTGGTCAACTATTGCCAGTGAGCCAAGATTTGCTTTTACATTTTTACAGGGTTGTAAAAAAAAAAAGAATGTTCAATGGGGATTGTATGTGGCCCTTAAAGTCTACAATATTTATCTTTTCCTTTATAGAAAAAGTTTGCTAATCCTTGGTCTAAACAAAAGTTTAATCTTTAGGCCATGTGTCCCTGACACTGCCTTGGATTTGCTCTTTCTCCAGAGGGTATTTCCTAATTTTTTAAAAAAGATTTTATTTATTTGTCAGAGAGAGAGATAGCGAGAGAGCCCAAGCAGGGAGAGCGGCAGGCAGAGAGAGAAGGAGCCCAATGATGTGGGGCTTGATCCCAGGACCCTGGGACCATGACCTGAGCGGAAGGCAGATGCTTAATCGACTGAACCACCCAGGCACCCCTTGGACATTTCTTAATTTGAGAAATGCTTGCTATATGAAAGTAAGAAACAGTTTTATTTTTGGACCTAGCAGGTCCTGACTCCTTTATATTTCCTCTTTATTTTTTGAAAATTATGTAATTCCTCCTTTTTCTCATCTCTCTCTACCTGTACTTTATGATACTTAGCTGAAAAAAACCTTTTGATATTCTGCCTGGAAATTTGCTTACCCATACGCATATTTATCAGTTCATTGGTTTTATTTTCTATTTTCAACATTATTTCAGTGACAGCTTTGTTAAACTTTCCACTTACCTAATGGGATTTTCCTTTCCTTCAGCTTTCAGTAACACTTTTATCACTTTCTTTTAAGCCAAGGATGGGAAACTATTCTGTCAAGGGCCAGATAATACACATTTTAGGCTTTGAGGGCCATATGGTCACTGGCACACCTACTTAACTTTGCTGTTGTAGTGAGAAGGCACCTGCAGGCAATATGTAAATGAATGGGTGTGGCTGTGGTTCAGTAAAACTTCATTTACCAAAGCAGGTAGCAGGTTGAATTTTGCTGGTAGATTGTAGTTTGCTGACCCCTGTTTTAAGTCTTTAATAGACAGCTTTCTTGAGGCTTTTCCTAACAGTGACATTAAGACCCTTTCAGGCTCTCACTAACACTTTCAGCCACTTCTTGGCTTTTTCCTGCCATCTAATCCTGAAGCCAAACATTTACATTTTTTGGAAGCAACCCTATAACCAAAATCTGCTTTGGTTTTCTGCTGTGTAAGTACATCATCGCAAACCTAGCGGTATGAAACAACAATCCTTTCTTTTTTCTTTTTTTTTTTTTAATCTTTTATGGTTCTGGTGTTTGAACTTGGCTAGGCAGTTTCTTCTCCGGGCTTTTCATGAGGATGCAATCAGATGATAGCTGGGGCTGGAATCATTTAAAAGGCTTCCTCTCTTACACAGTTGGAGGCAGATGGTACTTGGGTCTGGAGTCATCTCCAAGAATTCCTCATTCACGTATCAGGTGGCTGGGCTGGGAAGACTCAACCAGCTGACACTTCTTGGACATCTCTGTACCCCTGTGACACCTTGTCCCGTACTGTGTCCAGCATGAGGGCTTTAGGGTAGCTGGATATCTTAGATGGTGATCCCGGAGTCCAAAGTTCCCTGTCCTCAGAGAGTGCCAGGCAGAAGTTTTATCACCTTTTATGACCTAACTTCTGAGGTTACTCAGTGTCACTTCTAGTTCATTTTCTTCACGGGGAGGAAAATTAGACTCTATGTTTGATGGAGTAGGGTCGAAGAATGTATGAACATGTTTTAAAACACAAAACGTCCCACACATACACCTATAAAAAAGTTTTGGAAGCTAGAATATAGGAGGTTATACTTTGCTAGAGCAGGCTTTCTTTTCCCTGTTCATGGGGTAGAGGTAGGAGATCACCTCCTTCATTTAATGTTCAGGAATGGACCTGTGCGGGATTCCTTTGTGGCTCAGTTGCTTAAGCGTCTGCTGTTGTCTCAGGTTATGATCCCAGAGTCCTGGGATCGAGTCCTGCATCCGGCTCCCTGCTCAAGCGGAGAGCCTGCTTCTCACTCTGCCTGCCGCTCCCCTGCTGTGCTCTCTCTCTCTCTGACAAATAAATAAACGAAAAAAAATTTTTTAAAAAAGCTTTTATTTATTTATTTGACAGAGAGAGAGAGAGCACAAGTAGGGGGCAGTGGCAGAGAGAGAGGGAGAAGCAGGCTCCCTGCCAAGCAGGGAGCCTGATGCGGGAATCGATCCCAGGACCCTGGGATCACGACCTGAGCGGAAGGCAGATGCTTAACGACTGAGCCACCCAGGTGCCCCTAATTAAATGAAATCTTAAAAAAAAAAAAGAATGGAGGTGTGGAAGAGCTGTGGAAGGAGACTTCACAGCAACAAACACCTCTTTTCTGTAGAGAAAGAAACAAATAAGTCTTTTCTTTTAGAGATAGATCCTGGAAGCTTTGGGCTTGGCATTCTTTTTCCTTTTGTATGAGAGTAGGCATAATGGTGCTTCCATCCCAAAAGAGAAAACAAAAGAAACAAAGAAGAAAAACTATCAAACTGTAGAAAATTCTACCATTTATAGATTTGTTTGAATCTCCTGGTAACATTTTTATAAGGGTTAAAGAATAGGTGTGCCTGTTTGTCATTCCAATTTCATTTGAATTAGTTTAGCCAGCTTTCTTCAGGCTGGCAGGGAAAATTTTCTAAGGGAATTTGAAAAGTGGGTAGGTGATAGAAATGATTTTAAATTTGAGGACTCTGGAGCAAGTGGTAAAGCAGATTATAAGAGACTTCGAGGGGTGCCTGGGTGGCTCAGGCAGTTAAGTGTCTGCCTTTGGCTCAGGCTATGATCCCAAGGCCCTGGGATTGAGCCCCACATCTGGCTTCCTGCTCAGTGGGGAGCCTGCTTCTCCCTTTCCTCCCTGCTTGTTCTCTATCTCTGTCTCTCTCTCTCAAATAAATAAAATCTTAAAAAAGAGAGAGAGAGAGAGACTTCGAATAGCTTTAAAGAATGGTCTCTAGAACTGCTCTACTGCCTGCCCCCATCTGAAAAGATTTTGCTCACTTTATACAGTGATCTGGCTCCGGAGGTAAAATATTCAGAAAAGTTGGGGTATTTTATGGTATGTGTTTGTAGAGGCTATTGTGTTATTTTTTTCCCTTTTTTCCTTTTCTCACTAGATGAAAGGAGGATGGCAGTGAATATATTTTGCTGTATTTATTTATGGTTGAACAGCCAATGTGAATATTGCATTTTTGTGTTCTTTCCATTTTGTTTTCTTTTTCTTTCCCTTTTGCTTCTTTCTTCACCTTTCTCTCTGGATTTGTACATCATGAGAGATTCACCCAAATTCTCCAATGATCTGAAAGAAGAAGATAGCTTAGTGAATAGGAAGTTGTTATAGAATGAGCTGCCTGCCATACTCTTCCCACTTCTGGAGAAGATATGCCTATATTTAATCATTTACCTGTTTTATTTTTCTTGGTTTCCAGATTTATATACGTTGTTGAATTGAGGGTAGAGAAAAAGCTTTTATCTTAAATGATTCAGCTGTTTTTTAAAAAAGATTTTTTAAAAATTTATTTGACAGAGAGAGACACAGCAAGAGAGGGAACACAAGCAGGGGGAGTGGGAGAGGGAGAAGCAGGCTTCCCGCTGACCAGGGAGCCCAATGCGGGGCTCAGTCCCAGGACCCTGGGATCATGACCTGAGCCGAAGGCAGACGCTTAACGACTGAGCCACCCAGGTGCCCCTCAGCTATTTTTTTTACTTGGTACTTGAAAGATACTTTTACAAAGCTTTAATAGAATCCTCTAAACAGATGCCAGTTGGTGGTGGTATAAGAACCTTCAGAAGAGTCAGGAAAGAAAATTTTGGAATGAGTTACATTCGCAAGAAGGAGGACAATAATACATACCTATCTTGAACTCCTGAAAATGTAGACTTCTCACTATAGTCCTTTAACTTCAGTTGCAACTTGGAAGAGGCAACATCTCCTTTTGGGATTAGCCTTCTATAACTCTTTCACTTGTCTTGTTTTTTTGCATTCCCTTTTTTCCCCTAGTTGGCACATATTACCAAATGAAAGGTACCTGTTGGTTAGGAGGGTGTAGAGGTGAGGAGAAGAAAGAGTTAGTTTTTCATGCTTTTAAATCTGCTAATATTACTTAACTAATCTCAACTAGATGAAAACTTATCTTTTAAAATATTTAATGCATGATATGCTGCATGCATTATGCATTAATTTTGAGAATTATAATATAGTAGCATGGATTTATGAATGACATGGACAGCAAATTATTTCCAACCTAAATTGCACTGTTCATTTTTGGACAAAATAATTACTTGCTAGAGCAATATTTTTCTGGCATGTTATAAGCCAAGAGAGTAGTTTGAAAAGATCTGAATGAATGCTGAGTATAAAGGTTTTTGGTACAAGTTGATTTTACTCTTTCTTTCCTCAGTGTCAGGGGATTAGTGTGATCCTACGTGAGGAAAAAACCTGCTTTGTGAAATCGTAATTCCATAGAGACTGGTAGTATTAGAGATATTTTTAATTTGGGTCTTAGAAAGTCAGAAGATCTGTGCATTAATACACCTTTTCCTAATGTATTAATGAGTTCAAAACATGTCGTTGATTTAATGCTTAGTTTGGGTATTGATTTCTGGTTTTGTCTTTTTAAGCTGCATGTATATATTTGAATCCAGTTAGTTTTTATTTAATCATTCTGTCCTTTAATGCAACACACACCAATAGAAGACAACTATTATTTTGAAAACGACAGATGTAGTTAATATTTTTCTGATTGTACAGACGTTGACTGGCAAAAATTTTTTTTGGATTAGAAAAAGCATTGTCAAATGTAGATTTTTAGTTCAGTGTGAAAATGTACCATCTATTTTATTGGTGACTAATTAACAAAAATAGTTCAGACAAAAGATTCTAAGTATTTCTGAAGTGATGAAGCTTCTGTTTTTTAGACAGTGCTGTATTTACACTATGCATCAGGGGAAAAAGTCAATATCATTCAAATAATTTTTTTGTCAGTTATAGGGTCTTTCAAGAATGACCAACTTTAACAATGACTGGTTCTTACAGTCTTAAAATTTCAGGACAGAGAAGCAACAAGGCATGTTTTGTCTGGCCTTCCTTAAATATATAAATGTGAGTAAAAAGGCTACTTCCCTTCCTTGAGCTTTTGCGTTAGAATGTTCATTTTCCACGGTATCTACTACATATTGTATGAAATTCATTATTAAAGGATTAAAAATTAGGCAAATCATGATTTTTCACACAAATATAAAATGCGCACATGTAAAAGATCTTATTTAACTTGTTAATTAATTGGAGAACCTGTAAGATGCTCAAAGTGGTTCAAAGAAGAATTCAAGTACCACACATACATATATAGGATCAAGAACGCTGAAATGAATTTACAGATTGAGGCAAAACTGGCTTCATTTTACAGGGACATGAGGGAAATCATTCTTCCCTCCCTCCACTAGACAGAATTTATTTGCATATGCATGGACAAGAATCCTTGGCATTGCTATCCATTATCTACAACTTAGAGTAGTAGCTCCAAGATCCTGAAGGACACAGATAATACAGAATCAGTTATCTAGGAAGGCTGCACATTACACAATGCCTGGCTTGCCATTGAAGATGCCTGGTGATCTTTTTGATCCATTTCGGTCTTTTGCAGTTTGTCATCAAAGAACAAAAATAAATGGGTCTGTATTCTAGTTTTTGACAACAATTCTATGTCTGTTAGTATTAGGGCTTCACTGTTATTCCTTGTAAATAAAGTCAGTTTTCAAAATGAAAGAAAATTAAGTTATTCTTAGGTTGTCCTTTTCTGATATTTTGATCAACATTAGAGTACTTCCTTAGGTTAGTGTTGAATTTTGGACTTTTAAAAATTGAGGCGTAATGACATGTAACCTTATATGAGTTCCAAGTGTACAACATGATTTGATATATTTATATAGTCTGCAAAATGATCACCACAATAAGTGTAGTTACCCAGTATCACCATACAAATTAAAAAATATTTTTTTTCCCTGTGATGAGAACTTTTAAGATTTGTTCTCTTAGCAAGTTTCAAATATGTGCTACAATATTTTGACTATAGTGAATTTTGAACTTTTTACAGATACTTAAATTTTAGCTCCAAGTGGTTAGGTAGTAAGTCCTATGACTACCGAGTGCCTAATATTTTGTAGAATTTCAATAAATATAGAACAGTAGTAATAATTTGAAGGGAGGTAGAACTCACCTGCCCTATATAGTTTTTATTTATTTGTTTGTTTGTTTGTTTATTTATTTATTTATTTATTTATTTATTTATTTTAATAAGATTTTATTTATTTGAGTGAGAGAGAAAGAGTGAGATCATGAGCAGGGAGGAAGAGTAGAGGGAGAAGCAGGCTCCCCCCTGAGCTGGGAGCTCATTGTGGGACCCGGTCCCAGGACCCTGGGATCATGACGTGAGCTGAAGGTAGACACTTAAATGACTGAGCTACCCAGGCACCCCTAGTTTTTAGTTTTTTTAGAAAGATATGTATGTATGTATTTATTTGATAGAGTGCACATGCTCCTGAGTGGGGGGTGAGGGGGTGGGGGGTTTGAAGCAGGACAGGGCTTGATCCCAGAACCCTGAGATCATGACTTGAGCCAAAGGCAGACACTTAACTGACTGAGCCACCCGGGCATCCTTTTATTATGGTTCTTAAAGGTACATATTAATTTATTACAACTCTAGCAACTTCTCATTCTAAATACTTTTTACTTGGGTAGTTGACCCCACAGAGGGGAGGGCGTGGAATTGGCATTATCTACTCCAAATTCATGCTAATTTAACTGGACCTTTTCAGCCTCGTGACTTTTTATTCCCTTGCACATTCCTGATTTTGAAGCAGCGGTGTGGTATAGTGGAAAGAAATAGCACTTGTAGTCTCATAGGCCTGGGTTTGAATCACTACCGCTCCACTTACCAGCTGTTAGATTTGGGAAACTCTCACAATCTCAAATTCTTCAATTAAATGAATAATAAATACTAAACAGGATTATATGGAATTTATATATAAAGGCTGTAACAGCGCCTGGCACTGGTAGGCGATAAATGTTAGTTTTCTTATCTCTTCCTGTCAAGCCCTCCTGCTCTCTCTTCTGTTTCCATTACTAAAATAATTAGTCATTTGGTGTGACCTTCCTCATCTTCCTTCTATCTCTGTATTTCTTTTTGTCTTTTGTTTCAGAAATGTGTTTGTTTTATCTCACAAGGATGTTGTGAGGATTAAAGAAGATAATGTGCATGAAATTGTTTAGTGCATATCCTAGAACATATTAGGCATTAAATAGATTAATTGAATCTGAATGTAAGGTTAATTTTACTTCTGATATTTTTTACTTCTACAAGTACTACCCTTCTCCTCAGTATGTGTGATTGTCTCTTCTTTCAATAAGTATTCCCTGTTTTTTGGGAAAAACCTCTTTTGCTTGGCCTTGCCAGAACTCTGGCTAGTACCCTATTTCTTTCATTCCTTTATTATCACACTTCTCAGCTGAATAGATAAGGGGTTGGCCTCCGCTTTCCCACCACCTGCTCTTACCTTAAACCCCTGCATTCTGATATACCATAATTTTCTCCTGCGTCTAAAGCAGCACCCTCCCATGCAAGCTCCCACAAGGCTTAAATGTAGTAGGCATTCAATGAATATTAGTTGAAGAATGAATGAAATGAAAAGCCTTTGAGTATTAATACTGAGAGCTCTCTAATACTTTCAATCATGGGTTTTAAGGAAATCTGGTAAGAAACTATTATACATGAATTCAATTTAACTGGATGCCCGTGTATAATGTGCATTTTATTGTTTTTCCGAGACCCCATGGTTTGTATCAGATTCGGAAAGAAATTTTAAATATTGTGTTTTAGAGGAAGTTTAACTCTGTCAAAAGTAAAACAACAGTAAAATCAGCAATTCACTGAAGTAGTAATTAGTAAAAATTTACTGTGCACACACCAAAAAGACAGTTTGCAAACTGGGAGCACTCAAACCAAAGCATGGAATTGAGGCTCAGAGATATATTATTATAAAGCAGCTTATATAGTATGAAGGCAATGAATATTCTTTATAGTGATTGGTTATAATATTAGAATTTTTTCAAATGAAAGGGAATTGGTTAGCGGTTACCTCATATCAATTTTGGGGAACTATTTAAGTTTTGCTTTTGATTTATGGAGGCATAACCAAGAAATGACCCAGGTCAAGTTAACCTTGCTTGTTTTGCAAAATAAGCTAAATTAAACTTTGCTTGTGTGACTAACTGGTTTTGTCTGCTCAGGGAGTTTTCAAGTCTGGTCTCCATGTGTGTTTGATTTTAATAATTCCCTCCCTTTTTGGTTATTCTCTCAGCAGGCTAAGAACATGACCAACCAGTAGTGTTAGTCTCTAGGGGCGCCTGGGTGGCTCTGTTGTTAAGCATCTGCCTTCGGCCCAGGGCGCCCCTGAGATCGAGCCCCGCATCAGGCTCCCTGCTCTGTTGGGATCCTGCTTCTTCCTCTCCCACTCCTCCTGCTTGAGTACCCTCTCGTTGGCTGTGTCTCTCTCTGTCAAATAAATAAATAAAATCTTAAAAAAAAAAAAAAGTAGTGTTAGTCTCAGTTACCGGTGTTGATGTAGTCAGGCCAAAGAGTCACATATTCACTGTTTCCATTAAATGAGTCACCAGGCTGGATGACCACGTAGTCACCATCTTCGTCATTTATGCTACTGCTGATTTCATCCAGTTGCTTGATCTTTATGGATACTATTTGGTGTACAAATGGCTGCTGACAGGCATTTGAACTGGAGAGCATACAACATACGAGGGAGGCTTAATGTAATGACTAGAAGGAGAAAAACAGCCAAGGATTGAAAAATTCCTGGGAGCCAGGCTTTAACAGGTCTGTGGAAGAGGTGTCACTTATTTGATGAAAAAATTTTATCAGGTATTTAAGATCCTTTACATTTTGGATAACAGTTCCTGATTTATCAACATAGAAACAACATTTCTTACCAATTCTAGCACGTGCACCTCCTTGTTGAGCAGTGAGGGCATCAAGGACTATCCTGTTTTGGAGTACCACTGGAGATAAACCATATATTTCAGATTGTACTGCTTTAAGAGCAGTTAGGGTATTGTTAAAGCTTTTTTTTTTTTTTAATAGTTGCAGAAATACTAAAAAGCGATTTTTCTAATTCAGTAAGTCTCAATTGAGGAAAAAATATTCTGACAAACACGAAAACCAGAGCTTTTTTCAATTCAAAAGAACATGGGAAGCTCACTTATGAGGAGTTACTTCATGTATAAACGATCCTAAGTTTGTAATCTGGCTAGCATTCAAGGAGTCATATTTAATCATTTGGGGTCTAAAATATGCTATACCACACCATCCAGACCATTTGGGTGGGAAACCTTTGTATATTGTGTTATTAACACAGAGGGTGAATTACTCAGTATTGTTAAGAGAGTTAGGGTGGATCCCATGACCCACCAATCAGGGGCAACATGGATGTCATGGTTATTCTTTGTCATGTAGGCATCAGTGCACTCCCATCTTGAATGGCTGTGGCTTAAATTTAGATAGGAACATAAAACATTCCTATGGATTTGGCTTAACAGTCCATCATGTTTTTGTTGATAAAGGATTGATTTCCTTGGGGCGCCTGGGTGGCTCAGTCGGTTAAGGGTCCTGGGATCGAGTCCTGCATCAGTCTCCTTGCTCAGCAGGAAGCCTGCTTCTCCCTCTCCCTCTGCCTGCCACTCCCCCTGCTTGTGCTCTCTCTCTCTGTCAAATAAATAAATAAAATCTTAAAAAAAAATGATCAATTTCCTATCCAGTGGTGTCTTAAATATTGGTTTATCCAGTAAGTGAAACTGTTACTTTATATAATGGGGTTATGGAGGCATTCCATTTGCCTATAGATTTTTTTCATTGAACTCGTGTACAGCTTCAGTAATTTCTTTGATGAAATAATTAAAGGTATCAAAAAAGAAGAAATATTTAAGGTATCATCATTCTCTAATTTTAAATCTGGGTCATTATATTTAGGAGTCTAGTCTCCTTCATCTGAGTCAAACCAAAGGGTCTGATTACAGAGTGAGTCTGGAACATGCCCCAAATCAGGTCCAGTACCATTAAGGTTCTCTATGCATAGGAAGAGGTTACCAACAATGAAGTTTACAGTGGTTATGGGCCAGGCTTTGACTTCTAAGGCTTCTTCCCAGGGTCAGATTAATGGCCATAAGTATTAGTTAATTAAACAGCCATAAGTATTAGTTAAATGGCCAAGGGAAGGCTATCAGACCTTTTCCTTTTTTTTTTTTTTTTTTTTTTAAGATTTTACTTATTGGACGGAGAGAGACACAGCGAGAGAGGGAACACCAGCAGGGGGGGTGGGAGAGGGAGAAGCAGGCTTCCCGCTGAACAGGGAGCCTGATGCAGGGCTCGATCCCAGGACCCTGAGATCATGACCTGAGCTGAAGGCAGACACTTAATGACTGAGCCACCCAGGCGCCCCAATCAAGCCTTTTCCTAAAACCATTTCCTGAATTAGTCTTTCAGGCGTATATAGAAGCTGATTCTAATATTAATTGGGAGTCTTCCTGAGCATTTATTTGTTTATTTAAAGATTTTTATTTATTTGAGAGAGAGAAAGTGAGAGAGAGCACGAGAGTGGGGAAAGGGGCAGAGAAAGAAGCAGACTTCTCACTGAGCAGGGAGCCCAATGTGGGGCTTGATTCCAGGACCCTGAGATCATGACCTGAGCCAAAGGCAGATGCTTAACTGACTGAGCCACCCAGGCGCCCCCTTCCTGAGCATAAATGGCTGCATAACCAACAATCATTTTGATTCATAAAAGAAAGTATTTGTTGGATGGATGGTGGACTTTAGTGGGTGTTTAGTGTGGGTGGGGAAAATTTCCAACGTAAAGAGAAACTTAAATTTAAATGTTTTGAATTAATTTGCAAGGTACTAATACACAACGATTGTTATGTATTAAGTCCTAGAAATGAATAAGAATTCTGCCAAATCTTGTTCTGTGATCTTGGGCAGAGGCATCTATGCCGTGCTGTTATTTGCTTCAGGGAAAGACTTTCTCCTGGAAATCCTTCGTTTTTAGTCAGCTGTAGGTTGACAAGTTCAAGAGTTGGGGGAACTCTATTTAATTGAGTGTCATGGACGCATGTTCAATATCCTGTAATTTAACTGCTATTTGGGAAGTTAAGGGCCTTGGTTGGGCCCTTTCCATTGAGATTCAGTTGCTGTTTTTCACTGATGTCTCTTCCAAAACACCCATCTATGGGTTCCAGAGTATGGGGGAACAAAGTCATCATTGGGTGGAGGGTCTCTAAAAACTTCCTTGACCTAATGAAAATAAGTTTTTGAATATTGTATTAGTGCTTCACAGTTTTGGGTCATATTAGAATTTACATGGGCAGGATGTGCATGGGGTCCTATCATCAAGAGCATGGGTCATCCAGTGATGATTTTATAAGGTATCCATTTGGTTTCCCGAAAAGATGTTGACCTTGAAGTCATAATGTCTAAGAGTAACACTTTAGGCCATGATAATGCTGTGGTTTCAGTCAGTTTTGCCAGTTTGCATTTCAGAATACCATTGGTACGTTCAGCTTTCCCTGAAGACTGAGGATGATATGGACAATGATAGTGCCACAATGTCTGAATAACCTTAACTGTTTTACAATTTGTCCAGTGAAGTGAGTGCCTTGATTGCTTGAAAGTTTGCTTAGAATTCCCCATAGTAGGAAAACATTTTCTTTTTCTTATTCTTAATATTTTATTTATTTTTTAAAGATTTTATGTATGTATTTATTTGAGAGAGAGCACAAGAAGGGGGGAGCAGCAGGCAGAGGGAGAGGGAGAAGCAGGCTCCCTGCCAAGCAGAGAGCCTGATGTGGGACTCCATCCCAGGACCCTGGGATCATAACCTGAGCTGAAGGCAGAGGCTTAGCCAACTGAGCCACCAGGTGCCCCTCTTTTTCTTTTCTTCTTCTTTTTAAAAAAGATTTATATATTAATTTATTTAAGAAAGAGAGCATGCCTGCGCATGAGCGGGGGGAGGGGCAGAGGGAAAGGGAGAGAATCTCAGGCAGACTCCTTGTTGAGTGCAAAGCCCAACACAGGGCTCCATCTCACTACCCTGAGATCATGACCTGAGCTGAAATCAAGAGTTGGAAACTTAACCAACTGAGCCACCCAGGCGCTCCTGGGAAACATTTTTTAATGATTTCTTTACTCCAGTAGCAGCATCAGCTTTCTGACAGGATAACTTCAGTCCATCTAGAAAATAGATATATCGTAACAGGTACATATTGATAATCCATAGAAGAAGACAATTCAGTGAAGTCCAATTATAAATGGTCTAATTGTCTGGATGGTGGGGGAGCAAACCCCAAAGCTACTTTAGTAGTTTTACTTGGATTATATAGTTAACAGGTTAAGCACTGATTATAAACCTGTTATGCCAATTTAGAACAATCACACCACCAATATTTTTTCATAATTTGGGTCATTTTGTCAATTCCATTGTGGATAGTTAGGTGCTCGTAAGAGTGGCAGTTTGAGAAATTCAGGAAGCACCAGGCAGCCATCTGGGCCTTTCCAGGATTCTCTTTTTTCATGAAACTCGCATCCTTTATTGGTGCCATTTTTATTTTCTATTATCTGACACAAGTTTCTGTCTGTTATACAACTTGTCACAAGTAATGTGATTTGGATCTATCTTAGAAAGTTTATTTAAATTACAGAGTTTTGGTACATTAGGAATTTCTTGAATTAACAGCCTTAGCATGAAAGTTAATCATAACATTTCCCTGATATTCGGTGTGTGATTGGTGGGTCTGAGCCTCAGTTGTGATAATAGCAATTTGTGAAGGTAATAACAGTGCAGAGAAGAAATCAGCAACCCGAGGTCCATTTTTTATAGGTGTATCATTTGATGTTAAAAATCCTTTGTTTTCAGGGGCGCCTGGGTGGCGAAGTCGTTAAGCGTCTGCCTTCGGCTCAGGGCGTGATCCCAGCGTTCTGGGATCGAGCCCCACATCAGGCTCCTCCTCTATGAGCCTGCTTCTTCCTCTCCCACTCCCCCTGCTTGTGTTCTCTCTCTCACTGGCTGTCTCTGTCAAATAAATAAATAAAAAATCTTAAAAAAAATCCTTTGTTTTCAGAGCATGCTAAAGTCATGGACTGGTCCAAAAATATACCTACTGTCATTGTAAATATTTGCAGTTTTTCTTTTTGCTAATTCACATGCTCAAGTGAGGACAAATAATTCTGCAGGTTCGTCTGAGTTAAACTGAGGAAGGAGTCTTTCTGATAATTCATATCGAGTAGTTGCATTATATCCAGCTTGATATTTCCCTTCAGAATTTTTTGGCATAAGAGCCATCAACATAGAGTACTAAATCTGGATTGGCTAAAGGAGTTTCTTATAAATTTGATCTAGGAATCAGATTTTGAGAGACCAATTCAATGCAATTATTAGTTTTTTCTTTATTAGGTAAGGGTAGAAGGATAGGAGGATTTAAGGAGTTGCAGTGAAGGAGGCACAGATGTGAAGGACACAGGAATAGAATCCTATAACATGTTAGTCTACTAGCTAAGAAATGCTGAGTTCGCTCAGTTAAAATTTGTATATCATGAGGAACTTGCAGATTTAAAATATTTCTTTGAACACGTTCTGAAGAGGATTCTACAATTTTAACAGCTGCAGCAACTGCCTGTGAACGATTTGGATATGCCCTGGTTACCGGGTCCAGTTGTAAACTATAAGCTACAGGTCTAGTTTTTCTTCCATGTTCTTGAGTAAGGACTCCCAGTGTCAACATTCATAAACAATGTGAAAGGTTTGGTATAGTTAGGGAACCCAGTGCAGGCTTGTAAGGGTAGTTTGATTTCAGTAAAGGCTTCCTCATATTTTGTTTCCTAAGGAAGTTGTTCCTGAGTATTACTTTTAGTTCATAGAGTGGAGAGGCCAATAAGGAAGAGTGAGGGATTGGTAATATCCTGCAAGTCCAAGGAGGCCTCTGAGAGTAGTCTCTTAATCATAGGTCTGGAGTGATTTTGGATGCTACTTACTCTTTCTGGAAACAGAAAGATTCCTTTTCCTGTTAAATCATGACCAAGGTAATGTACCTTTTCTTGTGAAAACTGAAGTTTATCTCAAGAGGCCATATGGCCCTTATAAGCTAGCTGTTGCAGTAGATATTTTGAGTCAATTTCAGTTCTCTCTGGATGAAGAGCAAAGAAGTAGTAAATCTTCTACATACTGAATCAGGGTAGAATTTCTTGGAAATTGTAGTGTATATAAATCCTGGTGTAGAACTTGTGAGAAATGTGAGGGGGCCTCAGTGATTCCTTGAGGCATAACTATCTAAGTATATTGTTGATTTTTCCAAACAAATATTGACGTTCCTTACCTACCAGGATACTAAAGAAGGCGGGGTGTAGATCTGCAACCATAAACCATTCAGAATTGGTTGAAACGTTGACAGTAGAGTGGTTGGGTACTACAGGAAGCCTTGGAATAACAGTTTTATTTATAGCTCTAAGATCTTGTACAGATCTCTGTCCTTGGCCCTGGGGCTTTTTTATGGGTAGTATTGGAAAGAACCGGTGCAGGGAATAATTAGTCTTTTATTTATTTATTTATTTTTATTTTTATTTTTTATTAGTCCTTGATTTATTAAATCATCTGTTTGGGGGATGAGTCCTTGTATGGCTTAGGGTTTTAAGGGATAGTGGGGGCAATTTTGGAAGAATTTTTGAAGAATCAACGTGAATTTTAATAGGGAAGCACTCTTAGTTTTTCCTGGATCTGTGGAAGAAGAGGCCCATAGGATGTTAAGGGCTTCAGAAAGGTCTGCAGTACTTGCTTCATAATGGAGTTTGTTAGCTTCTTCAGGACAATTAATTTGGGCTTATAGAACATATAACATTTTGGGGTCTGTTGAGTCTGGAAATTCTAAGGTTATTTCTCCTGAGACAAAATATATTTGGTCTTCTAATTTAGAAAGTAGATCTCTTCCCAGGAGATTTAGAAGAGCACTGTCACATAAGAAAAAGGCATGATGTTCAGAGAAGGGGCCAAGGGTAAAGCTGTGGGCTCTGATAAAAGAACCTTTTGAACTTGATTGGATACTGCCACCACCAAAACATTCTCATTACTTTGAGGAAGTTCTTGATGTATCATGGTGGAGTTTAAAGTGGAAGGTGTCTACTGACACAATACAGTTTTCTCCATTTATTTCAGATTTCATTTCACCCTGATGATTCATGGGAATTACTGGGAGTAGCTTACTGGGCAGTGCCTTAGAGCCCCATCAATGTTGATTATTAACTTGAGGATTTGAAGGTTGAGTGTTCTCTTTTCTTGGATAATTAGGTTGTTTGAGGGGACAGTCCCTTTATCAGTGTCCTTTCTGTTTACAGTTATGACAAGTATGCTTGTCAACAGGGGCAAAAATTATTCTAAAGTTAGTTCTGTAGTTGTAATTGTAGGGTCATGAGTTTATTTGCTTGATAACCCTTTTTCTGTTCCAAAATTCTTTCAAAATGCTCAGCAAAATGTTGGAGCTCAGAAAGGAGAGGAATCTTCCATTCTAATTTGTTTCTTTAATAAATCATTAAGCTCAGGGAAAAGTGCATTAACAAAATGAACAGACAAGGTAATGTTAGCTTCAGAGTTCTTAAGACAAGAATGCTATCTAAATATTTCTTCTAAGCGAATTTGAAAGTCTGCAATTGATTTATTTCTTTTCTATTTACAGGAGTGTATTAAGGCTCAGTCTGTTCTCACAGGAAAAACCCTGGTATAGCTTCAAGGAGCAATTGACCTACTTTTCTCTCTTTTTATTCCATCTTTTCAGGTTTACTTGGTAGGGTCTTCAAAGTCATCTTTTTTTTTTTTTTTTTTTTGTGGTCCTCAAGGTCTTCAGAAGGGCCTTTCCAGTCTGCTGCATGGAGCCACCTTTGAGTGTCTCCTGGACTTAGCATTGTGTGAACGAATTGATACAAATCCAAGAGCCCAGGTCATGAGCCCAAGAAGTATCTTAAATTTTTCTGTAAATTTAGTTTGATTCTTCTCTGGGTCTGGGAAATTGTTTATAATGGTTCAGAGCTCAGGTTCAAACCAGAGTTTAAATTCTTCTGTGTATGGGACCCCTGGTTCATGGTAAGATATTACTCAGAAGGGCATTGGGAGCCTAGGAAGTTTGAGGAAAAGGGTAAAAGATCAAATAGATTGTTAGAATCAGGATTGGCACAGAGGGGTTATTTGGAGGGTTATTCCCTTCTTTAGACTCAGGGCTTTAGTCATAAGTTTTTCATGTCTTATTGTAATGAATCTTAGGCTGTTTTGAGTCATTCTGCCTTCTCAAGTTCTTTGTAAACCAATCAAAGAATGCATTTCATTGCTTTTGGGGGATTTGGGATCCCCTCTTTTTTAATGGGTACCCCTAAAATGGATCTTTTTTTTTTTAAATGGTAGTCTCCCCAAAATAGCCTTTACAATTAGAAATGATCCTTTGTGAAGTCCCATTTTTTCAGAAAGTCTCAAGACTCTGTTATCTAGTGGGAATATGTATAAGAGGGAGGAGTTTTTTAAGGGAGGAGAAAAAGAGAATTTAGACTAGTTGGAACCCATCTCTGCCTTTAGAGTATCTGAAGCAAATAATCTATAGGAGCCTGGTAATTTTATCATTGCCTAAAGCCCAAGGAATCATGCTTTTTATAGATAGGAGGGTAGCTTACCAAAAAGCTTCAAGAGAGACAGAAAGCAAATGTGCACAATAAAGTTGGAGAGCTCAGAACTCAGAGAGTGGAGTTCAGATCCTAGAGAGACTTAACTAAGAACTCTGTAGTCTGCGGGAAATCAGACAATGCACCGTGCTCTGTGGGTACCAGCATGTGGTTTGCTCACCAGCCTCAGGGCAGGGGGGGCGGTCTTTGGCTAAAGATCCCACTTCTGACACCATTAACCATCAAAAGTTCATAAAAAAAACCAATAAAAGGAACAAATCACTGAAGTAGTACTTAGTAAAAGTTTATTGTGCACATACTAAAAAAGACAGTTTGCAGACTGGGAGCACTCAGATCCGAACATGGAATGAGGCTCAGAGGCATATTGGTTTTTTGTTTTGTTTTGTTTTTCTTAAGATTTTATTTATTTATTTGACAGAGAGAGAGAAAGCACACAAGCAGGGGGGAGGGTGGCAGAGGGAGAAGCAGGCTCCCTACTGAACAGAGAGCCTGATGCAGGGACTCGATCCCAGGACCCTGGGATCATGACCTGAGCCAAAGGCAGACGCTTAACTGACTGAGCCACCCAGGTGCCCCATCAGAGGCATATTGTTATAAAGCAGCTTATATAGTATGAACACAGTGAATGTTTGTTCTTTACAGTGATTGGTTATGATATTGAATTTTCTTAAAGGGATTTGGTTAGTGGCTACCTTATATCAATTTTGGGTAACAGTCTAAGTTTTGCTTATGATTTTCAGAGGTATAACCAAGAAGTGGTCTAGGTTAAGTTACAAAAAAAAAAAAAAAATTAAAGTCTGCTTATATGACTGACTAGTTTTGTCTGCTGAGGGAATTTTTAAGTCTGATCTTCGTTTGTGTTTTAACAACTCTCAAGTCAAATTTTAGCAAAAGTATCTTCTATTTCTCCTACTGAGAGAACACAGACCATTGTTTTTCCAGTTGGTTCCTGAGCCCCAGGTGGTCCCTTCAGCAGCCATCTTCTTCTAAGACCTCTATTACATTAACCAGACTATGCTGGGATAGGGTAACTGTTGCTGCCCTTTTGGTTAATGATAGTAGCTAATATGGCACCAGGGGCATACTCTTTTTCCCCCCATAGGATTATTGTTTATTTTTATTTTTAATTTTAATTTATTTAAAATCAATCAATATAGTGTAGTATTAGTTTCAGAGGTAGAGTTTAGTGATTCATTTTGTTTGGTTGCATATAACACCCAGTATTCATTACATAAAGTCCCCTCCTTAATGCCCATCACCCAATTATCCCTTCCCCCTACCAACCTCCCCTCCAGCAACCCTCAGTTTATTTTCTAGAGTCAGGGTCTCTTATGGTTTGCCCTCTCTCAATTTTCATCTTATTTTATTTTTCCTTCCCTTCCCCTATGTTCATCTGTTTTGTTTCTTAAATTCCCATATGAATGAAATCATATGGTATTTCTTTCTCTGACTGACTTATTTCGCTTAACATAATACCCTCTAGTTCCATCCACGTGGTTGCCAATGGCAAGATTTCATTCTTTTTGATGGCTGAGTAATATTCCATCATATATATATATGTGTGTGTGTGTACAGACACACACACACACACACACCCCACATCATCTTTATCTCTTCATCTGTCGTTAGACATCTGAGCTCTTTCCATATTTTTTGACTATTGTGGACATTGCTACTATAAACTTTGGGGTGCATGTGCCCCTTTGAATCACTGTGTTTGCATTTTTTGGATAAATACCTACTAGTGCAATTGCTGAGTCATAGGGTAGATCTGTTTAACTTTTTGAGGAACCTCCATACTGTTTTCCAGAGTGGCTGCAGCAGTTTGCATTCCCACCAACAGAGTAAGAGGGTTCCCCTTTTCTTTGCATACTTGCCAACATCTCTCATTTCCTGAGTTGTTAATTTTAGCCGTCCTGACTGGTGTGAGGTGATATCTTACTGTGGTTTTGATTTGTATTTCATGCTGAGTGATGTTGAGCATTTTTTCATGTGTCTGTTGGCCATTTGGATATCTTTGGAAAAATGTCTGTTCATGTGTTCTGCCCATTTCTTGACTGGATTATTTGTTCTTCAGGTGTTGAGTTTGATAAGTTCTTTATAGATTTTGTATACTAGCCCTTTATCTGATAAGACCTTTGAAAATATCTTCTCCCGTTCCGTAGTTGCCTTTTAGTTTTGTTGACTATTTCCTTTGCTGTGCAAAAGCTTTTTATCTTGATGAAGTCTCAATAGTTTATTTTTGCTTTTGTTTCTCTTGCCTTTGGAGATGTCTAGCAAGATGTTGCTGTGGCCAAGGTCAAAGGTGTTTCTGCCTGTGTTCTCCTCTAGGATTTTGATGGATTCTTATCTCATATTTAAGTTTTTTTGTTCATTTTGAGTTAATTTTTGTGTATGGTGAAAGAAAGTGGTCCAGTTTCATTCTTCTGCATGTGGCTGTCCAATTTTCCCAACACCATTTGTTGAAGAAACTTTTTTCCATTGGATAGTCTTTCCTACTTTGTTGAAGATTAGTTGACCATAGAGTTGAGGGTCCATTTCTGGGTTCTCTATTCTGTTCTTGATCTATGTGTCTGTTTTTGTGCCAGTACCATACTGTCTGGATGATTGCATCTTTGTAGTAGAGCTTGAAGCCCCTTTGAATCACTGTGTTTGCATTTTTTGGATAAATACCTACTAGTGCAATTGCTGAGTCATAGGGTAGATCTGTTTAACTTTTTGAGGAACCTCCATACTGTTTTCCAGAGTGGTAACCAAAGCCTCCAGCTTTGGTTTTCTTTTTCAGTGTTCCTTTGGCTATTCGGGGTCTTTTCTGGTTCCATACGAATTTTAGAATTGTTTGTTCCAGCTCTATGAAAAATGCTGATGGCATTTTGATAGGGATTGCCTTGAATATGTAGATTGCTTTGAGTAGCATAGCCATTTTAACAATATTTGTTCTTCCAATCCATGAACATGGAATGTTTTTCTAACTCTTGGTATCTTCCTCCATTTCTTTCATCAGTGTTCTATAGTTTTCAGAGTACAGGTCCTTCACCTCTTTGGTTAGGTTCATTCCTAGGTATCTTACGGTTTTTGGTGCAATTATAAATGGAATCAATTCCTTGATTTCTCTTTCTTCTGCCTTGTTAGTGTATAGAAATGCAACTGACTTCTATGCATTGATTTTATATCCTGCAACTTTGCTGAACTCCTGTATCGGTTCTAGCAATTTTGGGGTGGAGTCTTTTGGGTTTTCTGCCTAGAGTACCATGTTGTCTGTGAGGAGTGAGAGTTTGACTTCTTTGCTGATTTGGATGACTTTTGTTTCTTTTTGTTGTCTGGTTGCTGAGGCTTGGGGCTTAAGTGTACGATGTTGAATACCAGTGATGAGAGTGGACATCCCTGTGGTGTTCCTGACCTTAGGGGAAAAGCTCTCCGTTTTTCCCCATTGAGGATGATACTTGCTGTGGGTTTTTCATATATGACTTTTATGATATTGAGGTATGTTCCTACTATCCCTATATGCAGAGAGTTTTTATCAAGAAAGGATGCTGTAGAGGCACCTGGGTGGCTCAGTCAGTTAAGCATTTGCCTTCAGCTCGGGTCATGATCCCAGGGTCCTGCGATCAAGCCCCGGGTCAGGCTCTCTGCTCAGCAGGGAGTCTGCTTCTCCCTCTCCCTCTGCCTGCCTCTCCACCTGCTTGTGCTCTCTCTCTGTCAGATAAATAAGTAAAATCTTAAAAAAAAAAAAAAGGGATGCTGTATTTTGTCAAATGCTTTTTCTGAATCTGTTGAGAGGACCATGTGGTTCTTGTCCTCTTGTCCTTTCTTTTACTAATGTGGTGTATCACACTGATTTGCAGATGTTGAACCATTCCTGCAGCCCAGGAATAAATCCCACTTGGTCGTGGTGAATAATCCTTTTAATATACTGTTGGATCCTTTTAGTTAGTATCTTGGTAAGAATTTTTGCATCCATGTTCATCAGAGATATTGGTCTGTAATTCTCCTTTTTGGTGGGGTCTTTGGTTTTGGGATCAAGGTAATGCTGGCCTCATAGAATGAGTTTTGAAGTTTTCCTTCCATTTCTATTTTTTAAAACAGTTTCAGAAGAATAGGTATTCATTCTTCTTTAAATGTTTGGTAGAATTCCACTGGTAGGCCATCTGGTCCTGGACTCTTGTTTGTTGAGAGTTTTGATTACTGCTTCAGTTTCTTTTCTGGTTATGGATCTGCTCAGGTTTCCTATTTCTTCCGGTTTCAGTTTTGGTAGTTCATATGTTTCTAGGAATGCATTCATTTCTTCCAGATTGCCTAATTTGTTGGCATATAATTGCTCATAATCTCGTATAATTGTTTGTATTTGGTGTTGGTTGTGATTTCTCCTCTTTCATTCATGATTTTATTTGCGTTCTTTCTCTTTTCCTTTTGATAAGTCTGGCTAGGGGTTTATCAATCTTATTAATTCTTTCAAAGAACCATCTCTTAGTTTCATTGGTCTGTTCTAACATTTTTTTTATTTCTGTATAATTGATTTCTGCTCTAATATTTACTATTTCTCTTCTCCTGTTGGATTTAGCCTCTTAAAAATAAAATCTTTAAAAAATTGTTGTTACCTGAATTTTCAAATGTATTGACATGAGGTTTTGTGTATTTTTGTCTTACATTTTTAATGTCTGTGAGATCTATACTGATTCTTTTTAAAAATTCCCAATATTGGTATTTGTGCTTTAGTTTTTTCCTGGACAAGTATTTCTGGAGGTTTTTTGCTGGGTCATTAAATGATTTTTCTCCCATGATTTTTTTTCTTATTGCACTAAAATTTTGAAAAATACGGTAACATACACATAACATAAAAGTGGCCATTTTAACCACTTAAAAATGTACAGTTTAGTGGTGTTAAGTACATTCACACTGTTGTACAACCATCACCACTGTCCATCTCCAGAACTTTTTCATCTTCCCAAACTGAAACTTTGTACCTATTAAACACTAAAACCATTCCACTCACCCCACAGCCCTGGCGACTATCATTCTACTTTCTCTCTATGAATTTGACTAGTCTAAGTATTTTATATATGTAGAATCACACAGTATTTGTCTTTTTGTGATTGACTTATTTCACTTACAGTAATGCCATCAAGGTTCATTCATGTTGCAGCATGTGTCAAATTTCCTTCCTTTTTAAGGCTGAATAATAGTCCATCTTTCATATTTTTTTTTTAATTTCAAGTATGGGCACATAGTAATTCATATTAAATACTTACTGATTGATCAGTTAATATATTTTTTAAGTTAGCAGGGGTATTAGAAATCACTTTTTCTATATGCATGGAATCTCCTTTTATGGATTAGAATCCGTGAATAAAGTTGCCCTTAATTGCCTTGTTTTGTTTTTGCCTAATAGCTGCCTCCATTCCCTTGAGCTACTTGCACATCTGTGCTTTGGGGAGATGGGAGGAATGGTTTCCGTGTATTGGGGGGTGGGTGGGATGAAATGATCAGTATTGTTTAAAACCATTACTGAAAAGTTTATACAGCTGAGGATAATTTGACTTGATTGAGTTTGGGTTACAGCCACCTGCACGAGGAGGAGAGTACAGACAACTCTAACCACCCAGCTAGCAGTGAAACGGGAAGAGATAAACAGATATGTATTCCTACTCTACTCCTTTCGAGTCCCCTCTACTCCCACACTTACAGCTGCCACTGATGACTAATGTTAAGCAATTTGGAGGGTCCTGTGTCTTTTAATAGTAGTAAAGAGGAGTGGTGGTATCATATGGTTTCTGATTTTCCACTTAGAATGTATTTTAAATTTCCAGAAATTTGGGATGCCTGGCAGTTGGAAGAGCATGCAGCTCTTGATCTCAGGGTCATGAGTTTGAGCCCCACATTGGGTGTAGAGATTACTTAAATAAACAAACTTAAAAAAAATTTCCAGAAATTCTGTTTTGTTCCAATATCCAATTCTATGTTGTTTCAAATTGAGGTTTTAATTTTTTTAAAAAAGGACTTTACCTTTTTTTCTAAATGAAAATTTCATTTTCCGAAATAAAATTTATGGTGATCAGGCCTTATAATTATGAGAGAGTTTTTAGATTAGAGTGACATATTGATTAGAAAGTTAGTGCCAATGAATAGACCTTTGTTAAGAAAACAGACTTATGGAGAGGTTTTACATTCACTTTTTTGACCTGAGAATATCATTTTTATTTTTAATTATTTTTTAGAATATGTCAGTGTATTATTTTGGGTCTCCTTTTTCATATTCATTTATAAAGCTATTGAGAAAGATATTTATTGGCAAACTGATGACATTGTAGAAGAGGTTATTTTCTTGCAACCAAAACCCTTTAAAAATCAGAAAAAAATATTTTTATTTAGAACTTCCCATTTTCTTGTTTTTGTTTGGTTATCATTATGCAGGTCTAGAGAGTTAGTGTTTGTACAGGGTTCTTATTGATGCATTTTTTTTCTTTTCTTTTCTTTTTTATATTTTATTGGTTTACTTTTAGAGAGAGAGCGCACAAGTAGGGAAAAGAGCAGAGGGAGAGGGAGAAAGAGAATCCCAAGTAGACTCCATGCTGAGTGGAGAGCCAGATTCGGGGCTTGATCCCATGACCCTGAGATCATGACTTGAGTTGAAACCAAGAGTCGGCTCCTTAACCTACTGCAGCACCCAGGTGCCCCTTGACACATTTCTTGAATCTGTTAATTGGGTTACTGAGTTGAAATAAATATTTAGATTCAGCTGAGTGTTTTCAGTTTTGATTTAATTTACTGGAAAGGGGTCATTAAAAATTTTCAAAGAGATATGTTTATACAGTTACAGTGTCAAAATATTAAAAGGTAGACTGAAAACTCTTAGTTTCCTATTTTTTTCAGTTTCCATTCTTCAATGGGTCATCACTGTTCCAAGTTTCTTTTTATCCTTCCTTTCAGATATACAATATTTATGTATGTGCAATACAGTATAAATATAGTCTTCTCCATCACATTCATTTAATAATATTTTTTACTATAATAATAATAATTTTAAAAAAATAGTCCCTAACCCTCTCTCCAGGCCATTCCTATTTCTAGCTTTCCATGGATATTCATTAGCATTTCTTCTGGTATTAACCTCTGTATATCTGAATAACATGCTTATACTGACTTTTTAGTCTTTTCAGGGGCAATCCTATTATGGAAGATGAGGATTTAGTTTTTATATTTTCTTCCCTCCTCACCTGTCCTCCCTTTTCCTCTGGTTTTGTTGATAGATAGATTTTATAACAATCTATTTTAAATTTAAGCTAATTATAAGTACTTTCATATATAGCCCAGTTAATCCTTTGTTAGTCCTTTTAATGCTTGCCAGTGTGTAAAGTTACATACCCACTCTCTTTAGAGTGCTTCAGATCATTCCAATTTCCGAATTGCACATCATCCAAATTTAATGGCGTTACCATTCCAAGGCTCTAACTATACCTGTAATTATGACCTATTGCTTTTAAACCCATAGTATTAGTAAAGTTCCCATTTGTTTCTTAAGTTACTTGTATAAGCTAGATTCTTGGAACCTTTTAGTTTTAGGGGACACATCTTTCATTGCAGCTAATGTCCGCCAATGCTTATTGAGTGGTTTTCAGTAAGTATTAGGCATCGTGCTAGTGCTACATCTGTATGAACTCATTTAAGCCCTGTAACAGCCTGGTGAGGAAGCTGCTAGCATTACTCGCGTTTTGCCATTGAAGAAGGTGAGAGGTGGAGAAGGTTAAGCAGCTTGCTTGAAGTCATTCAGCTGGGAAGTGGTGGAGCTATGACAGAAACCCAGGCGGTCTGGCTTTAGAGACTTCGCTTCCCCACTGCTGCGCTGCTGTGTAACGATGCACTCACCCTCAGCAGCGGAGCGTGTGCTCCAGTTGCTTTTCCACTAGCGGCGGCGGATTGTGCCAGTCCACCCATGTTTAACGTTTCTCGTGTTTTGTGTTTGTTTTTTCCAAATTACTATATTTCTGAAAATTTTAAAAATAAATTTATTTTTAATTGTGGTAAAAAATAATATAAAATTCACCATCTTAACCATTTTTAAATCTATGTTAGTACCGCTAAGTATATTCACATAGTTGTACAAGAGATCTCCAGAAATTTTTCATCGTGCAAAACTGAAACTCTGTACCTACTAAACAGCAATGTCTCCTTTCCCTCTTTCTCCCTCCCTTGGCAACCACCGTTCTACTTTCTGTTTCTATGAATTTGACTACTTTAGATACCTCACGTAAGTGGAATCGTACAATATTTGTCTTTTTTGTGACTGATGTTGCATTTAGCATAATGTCCCCAGTCATCCGTGTTGTGGCATGTTGACAGGATTTCCTTCTTCTTCTTCTTTTTTTAAGTTTTCTTTTTTTTAAGCAGTCCCTACACCCAACATGGGTTTTAAACTCCTGACCTCAAGAACAAGAGTCACACCCTGTTCCGACTGAGCCAGCCAGGCGCCCCAGGATTTCCTTCTCTTTAAAGGCTGAATAATATTCCGTTTTGTGCGTACGCCACATTTTGTTTATTCGTCCATCGGTGGACATTTGGATTGCTTCCACCTCTTGGCTATTATGAATAGTGTTATAATGAATATGGGTATGCAAATATCTCTTTGATATGTTGCTTTCAGTCCTTTCGGATGTATACCCAGAGGTGGAATTGCTGGATGATAATGGTAGTTCTGTTTTTAATTTTTTGAGGAACCTCCATACTGTTTCTGTAATAGCTGCACTATTTTACATTCACATCAATAGTGAACGAGTGCTCCCATTTCTCCACATCTTTGCCAACACTGATTTTCTGGGGTTTTTTTTGTTTGTTTTGGTAGCAGCATTCAAATGGGTGTGAGATGATATCTCAGTGTGGTTTTGATTTGTATTTCTCTAACGATGAGTGATGTTAAGTATCTTTTCATATGCTTGTTGGCCATTTGTTTATCTTCTTTGGAGAAATGCCTATTCAAGTCCTTTGACCATTTTTAAATTAGGTTACTTGTTTTGTGTTGTTAAGTTGTAGGTGTTTTTAAAATATATTCTGAATATTAACTGCTTAGCAAATATATGACTTGCAAATATTTTCTCCCATTGTATAGGTTTCCTTTTCACTCTGTTGATTATTTACTTTGATGTACAGAAGTTTTTAAGTTTGGTGTAGTTCCATTTGTCTGCTTTTGCTTTTTTTTTTTTGACTGTGCTCTGGATGTCATACATAGGAGGTCATTGCCAAATCCCATATCATGAAGCCTTTCCTCTGTGTTTTTTTCTTCCAGGAGTTTAGTTAGGTCTTATGTTTAGCTTTTTAATTCATCTGAGTTTATTTTTGTTAATATGGTGTAAAGTAAGGGCCCAATTTCACTCTTTTGTATATAGATACCCAGTTTCCCCGGCACCATTTGTTGAATAGTGTACTTTCCCCATTGAATGATCTTGGTACCCTTGTTAAAAATCATTTGACCGTATATAAGAATTTATTTCTCCGCTCCCTATTCTCTTCCATTGGTCTACATGTTCGTCTTTATGCCAATACCACTGTTTTGAATATTGTAGCTTTGTAATGTGTTTTGAGATCAGGAGTGATTTTTCTTTTTTAAGATTGTTGTGGCTGTTTGAAGTCTATTTCTGAACTTGAAAATATATATGCAAAATGTAATCTTTGTCATTTTAACCATTCATAAGTGTACAAATCAGTGGCATTAAATACATTTACAGTGTTGTATATCACCACTATCCCCAAACTGTTTTTCATCATCTCCCAGAAATACTTTGTATACCCATTAAACAATAATTCTCCCTTTTCTTCTTCCCCCTAGTTTCTGGTAACCTCTGTTGTACTTTCTCTATTTCTCATCCCTTTTTAACCCATGCTCCCATTCTGATGAATATGAAAACCTTGTGCCCTCTTTTGTTGTGATTTGAAGTGAAAAATGAATATAACAGTAAGTCAAAGTAATAGGTTTTAAAACTGTACATGTCAGTCCTCTCCCATTTCTCCACCTTGAGAGGCATTGTGCTGTACAGGGTGCCTGCAAACCAGCAGCATGTGTTTCTGTTGCTGGTACTAGGGGTGTCGTCTGTGACAGTGGACTTCTTTAGATCAAAACTAACAAGATGAAATCTGGTTTGTTGGTTTTCTTAGCTTTAAGCTGTAGCTAATCCAAGACTGACCATTTTGAATTTGCTTTACTATTTAATAAGCAGCAATAAATTAATATAAACACCCAGATTTAATATTTTAAATTTTCTTTGACAACTAGTTTTCCCACATTTCAAAGTAATTAATATGATATTCCATACGTTTTATTCGCATTTTGGAAAAACGCTTGACTGGATGTTTTTGTTTTGTTTTAAGATGGTGTGGGAGGGGGAGCAGAGGGGGAGGGAGAGAGAGAATCTTAAACAGGCTCCACGCCCAGCACAGAGCCCGACCTCAAGACCCTGAGATCATGACCTGAGCCAAAATCAAGAGTCAGACGCTTAACCCACTGAGCCCTTGATTGAATGGTTTCTTATGTATAAATGACTGGCTTGGTCAAGAATATTCTTTGGGTTTTTCTTCTAGTTTTTATAGAAAAAAATTTTTATGTTTTTGGGGTTGTTGTAAGGTAAAATACACAAATCTTAAGAGTAAAGCTCAGTGAATTTTTACATATGTGTGCACCCATGTGAGTACCACCTGGGTTAAGATATAGAACATCTTCCTTCTCAGCAAGTTCCCTCATGGTTGTTTTCAAAGGGATACCCTCCTTCCAGAAGTAACCATTATTCTGATTTCTGTCACCAGATACTATTTTTGCCTGGTCTTACGCTTCATATAAATGAAATCATATGGTATATACTCTCTTTGGGTTTGGTTTCTTTGCTTAATGTAATTCCTATGAAATATATCTATGTTGTATATAGTAATGGTTTATTATTTTTTTCTTATTGGTGAGTAGTATTCTGTTTTATTAATGTACTAAAATGTGTATATTTTCTTTTTTCCATTTTGGGGCTATTATGAATACAGCTGCTGTTGATGTTCTTCCTTATAGACATATTTACTTATTTCCTTGGGTATATAAGCCTAGGAGTGAAATTGCTGGGTCATAGGGTAAATTAGTTAGTGATTTAAATTAGTTAGTGATTTCCAGACAGTTTTCCAGTGTTTGTACCATTTTACATTCCTACCGGCAATATGTGAGAGTTCTAATTGGTCCACATCCTTACCAAACTTGGTATTGTCTGTTTTCAATTTTAGTCATTCCACTGTAATTCTTTTTTCTCTTTTTTTAAGAGTTTTTTTTCTTTTTAATGTATTAGAGAGAGAGAGAGAATGCACAAGCAGGGAAGAGGGGCAGAGGGAGAGGGAGAAGCAGGCTTCCGGCTCCCTGCTGAGCTGGGAGCCTGATGTGGGACTCAATCCCGGGACCCTGAGGTCATGACCTGAGCTGAAGGCAGAGGCTTAACAGACTGAGCCACCCAGGTGCCCTCCATTGTAATTCTTATTTTGCATTTCTCTGATGAGTAATAACATTAAATCTGTTTTTAAAGTAAACCTTTAAATATAATACATACAGGAAAATGCACACATTGTAAATGTACAGCCTAATGAATTGCTTATTAAAAAGTAAACTTGCCCACGTAAGTGTCATGGTCACGGTACTCTTCATTCAGCCAACAAACTTACTGCATATCTGCTGCATGTCAGGTATAGTTCTAGGCCCAGAGATACAAAGAATGATCAAGATAGGGATGCCTGGGTGGCTCATGTCAATGCAAATGGTAGGTAGTCATCCTTTCTGATGGCTGAGTAGTATTCCATTATATATATGAACCACATCTTTATCCATTCATCTTTTGAAGAGCTCTAGGGGCCACCTGCATTTCCTGCCTCATGGCCCCTTTCAAAGCCAGTAATGACAGGTCAGACTCTTCTCACACTTTAGATCTCTCTAACATTTCCTTCTTTCACATTTCTCAGATGTATCTTTCTTTTTTATTTTTAAACATCTTATTTATTTATTTGAGAGCGAGTGTGTGGGTGCAGGGGAGGAACTGAAGGAGAGACAGAATCTCAAGCACACTCCGACTGAGCGTAGAGCCTGATGTGGGGCCCAGTCTCACCATCCTAAGATCATGACCTGAGCCAAAATCAAGAGTCCGAGGCTTAACTGACTGAGCCACCCAGGTGTCCTTCATAGATATATCTTTCTGAAATCCAGCCAAAGAAATTTCTCCCCTTCTAAGGGCTCATGCAGTTAGATTGGGCCCACCTGGATAATCTAGGTTCATTTCCTTATTTTAAAGTCTGTGACCTTAATTACATCTGCAAAGTCCCTTCACAGCAGTACTTGGATTATATTTGGTAGAATAACTAAGGGACAGGAATCTTGGGGAGATGGCTTTAGAATTCTGCTTATTACATAGGCCTTATAAAATTAATTGGGAGTGTTCTTTCCTCTACTTTCTAAAAGAATTTGTGGAGAATTAATATTTCTTTTTTAAATGCTTGATAGAAGTTCTCTGGCCTTGTGCTTTTGAGAATGAAACAGCCCTGGATGATCTAACCTTTATGGGTCCGTATTTCTCCTCCAGAAAATAAATAGAACAAAGTCACCACTCTTACAATAATGGGAGGAAAACTCAGTAGAAACTCAACAACTCTTTTTCACTGAGAAGTACCTGATGTATATTTGTTTAATAAAGACTGAGTTGTCTATACACTAAGCCAATTTAAGAATGTGATCTGTAACTTGCCGTCTTAATTACGTGGAGAAAAAGTGAATGGGATTATTAATGCTGTGAAAAGCAACAGTGACCTACCTACTAAGTGCCAAGATAAAGATAATTAATCTGGTCAATTAAAAAGAAATATATAATTTAAAATGCAGAGGCTTCCAGGTGGTGAGTTAGTCTCTTAGTTGCCTGCTGTGGACATTATAAAATGCATCTTAACTTATCATAGTCTACTTTAATACTAGTTTAATTCTATAGGTTAGCTCCCCCCCGTCCTTTGTCAATTGTTTCTATATATGTTACATCTATATTTATTATAAATAAATACAGTATTGTTATTACTGCTTTATACAATCTTTTAAAGAAATTAAGAGAAGAAAATAAAATGTATTTATTCAATCTTTTATATTTACCAATATATTTACTTTTTCCAGTGCTCTTTATTTCTTTGTTTAGATTTAGGTTACTATCTGGTGTCATTTTCTTTCAGCCTGTGAGATTTTCTTTCGTATTTTTTGTAAGTTAGGTTTGCCAGCAATGGATTCCTAAGTCATTGGGGGTATCTTTCTTTCACTATCGTTTTTTTTCACCTTCATTTTAATTTTTTTTCCTTCCCCCCCAACCACCTTCATTTTTAAAAGATGGTTTTGCTGAATATAGAATTCTTGCTTGACAATTTTTTCTCTCACTATTTTGAATATGTCATTTCACTACCTTCTGACTTTTCCTTGTTTCTGATAAGAAATTAGCAACTGGTTATATTATTGCTTCCTGGTAAATGTGCTGTTTTTTTTTTTTTTTTTCTTGCTTCCTTCAAGATTTTCTGTTTCAGGTTTTCATCATTTTCACTACATGTCTAGGTATGGATCTGTTTGTATTTATTGTAGTTGTGGTTCATTGAGCTTCTTGAGTCTGTAGATGATTATTTTTCTTTATTTTTTAGAGTGAGGAAGAGGAAGAGAGAGAATCTTTTTTAAGATTTTATTTATTTGACAGAGAGAGAGGGGCAGAGGGAGAAATAGGCTCCCCGCTGAGCAGGGAGCCGATGTGGGGCTCGATTGACCTGAGCCAAAGGCAGATGCTTAATCAGCTGAGCCACCCAGACACCCCAAGGAGAGAGAGAGAATCTTAAGCAGGCTCCCTGCCCACCGTGGAGTCTGATGCAGGCTGGATCTCAAGAGTCTGAGATTATGACCAGAGCTGAAATCAAGAGTCAAACACTTAACCACCTGAGCCACCCAGGAGCCCTGTAGATTAATTTTTTAAAAAACATCAGTTTGCGGGGCACTTGGGTGGCTCAGTCAGTTAGGTGTCTGACTCTTGATTTCAGCTCAGGTCTTGATCTCAGGACCAAGCCCCGCATTGGGCTCCACACTGGGCATGAAGCCTACTTTAAAAAAAAATCAGTTAGCATTGTTTTTGGTCATTATGTCTGTCCTTTCTCTCCACTTCTGGAACTCCTAATTTGTGTTTGTTGTTATACTCAATGTTGTTCCATAGGTCTCTGGGACTTTGTTTTTCTTTATTCTTTTCTCTCTTCAGATTAGGTATCAGTTTTTCTGATATTTTTTTCTTCTATGTCAGTGTTCAACTCTAGAATTTCTGTTGCCTCTTTTTTAATGATTTCTATTTTTTTGTTGACATTTTCTGTTTGTTTGAGGCATTGATTTCATATTTTTCTTTAGTCCTTCAAAGCAGTTTGAAGATTTTGTTTGTTTAGTTTGTCATTTGGACCTACTCAGAGACATTTTCAATTCCATGACAGTTTCTTTCTTTCTTTTTTTTTTTAAAGATTTTATTTATTTATTCAACAGAGATAGAGACAGCCAGCGAGAGAGGGAACACAAGCAGGGGGAGCGGGAGAGGAAGAAGCAGGCTCCCAGCAGAGGAGCCTGATGTGGGGCTCGATCGCATAACTCCAGGATCACGCCCTGAGCCGAAGGCAGACGCTCAACTGCTGTGCCACCCAGGCGCCCCCATGTCTCATAAATTTTTGTTGAAACTAGACATTTTACATAATAAATTGTAGCAACTTTGGATTCTGATTTGTTTTTCCCTTGGAGGGTTGTTCTGTTTTGTTGCCTGGCCTAAATCTGTGGAATGTTTTTCCCAAGTGTGTGGCTACTAATATCTGCTCAGCATTTTGTGCTTTTTAATTTGCTTTTATTTTTAAGTCTGTCTTCCTGGAATCACACCTGTATCTGTATAGCTTAGTGGTCAGTTAGCCACTTGTCAAAGATTGAGGTGTAGGGCTTCCACTCTCTGCCAGTAGATCTTTGTGGGTGAAGGGCGCTCCTTCAAAATTCAGACATTTTAAAAGTCTGGTCAGACTTACTTTCCACGGGGCCCTGTCATGTTTTCTTTTCCTGTTTTTATAAGCTCCTGGTGGGTCCTCTCTGGTCTCTCCAGTATGGATGTGTGAGCACTTATCCTTTATAGTCTTGTTTCCAGATTTCCCTTTAAATTCTGTCTAGTCTGCTGGCCCATTGCTTGTACTAACGATGACAGCATCCTCATGGCTTATTCATTTGCCACCAAGAATACACATTGTTACTGATGATGAAGGGTGTGGAATTCTATGCTTTGCTTCAAATCAAGTCAGCCCTCTCTGTGAGTGAAGCTGCTGGTTTTTATGGCTTTCCCTGCCGTGGTAGAACTACCTTCCCCACTGACCTGGGGGTGATGGGAACCGCCTTGGGCAATAGTGCCACAGATTCCTGCTCTTCTTACCCCACATTCAGTAGTTTTTCATGAATAACCACAGAGAAAGTAGCAGTTGAGAACAGACCTGAAGGAGGTGAGGAATTACTTCATGTAGATATCTAAAGATGAACATTCCTGGCAGAGGGGACGCCTTAAGGGCCTGAAGGTGAGAACATACCTAGGGTATAAAAGGGACAGTAAAGAGGCCAGTGCGGCTAGAATGGAGTACCAGAGGGGGAGAGTAGTGGGAAATTATGTCAGAGAGGTAAAGAGAGGCAGATAAGACCTTTTGGGCCACTCACTGTAAGGACTCTGGCTTTTCCTTTGGATGAAATGGGGAGCTGCTGGAGGGCTTTGAGCAGCAGAGTTGAGACAGTTCATGTTATAATTTTAAAAGCAGCCTTAGTGAAATGGAAGCTGAAGTGTGGCAGGATAGAAGACTCAGTATGCCAGTTAAGAGAATATTACAGTCCTGATGATAGCAATGCAGAGGAGAAATGATTGTGGCTTAGATGAGGGTAGTAGCAGGAGAGGTAGTGAGAAGTGGTCCAGTTCCTTCTGGTAGATTGGAGGTGGGCAGTGAACAGATTCAGATCCCTATTTCAAGGGAATTTTCCTGCATAGTAGCTATGAATGCTTTTTTTTTTGTTTCCTTTATTGAATTCTATATTTTTTGAGTCCCTATATTGATTCTAATTATGCTCAGATTGGATCATTTTAATGTTCTAATATTATTTTCTAATTGCAGTCTTTTTTTTTTCTTCTGATGGCTTTCCTCCATTCCATTCATTCTGTTTTTATCTTTTTTTAAATTTTTTTATTTTTTATTTTTTAAGAAGGCTCCATGCCCAATGTACAGCCCAATGCAGGCCTTGAATTCACAACGCTGAGATCAAGACCTGAGCTGAGATCAAGAGTCGAACGCTTAACCGACTGAGCCGCCCAGGTGCCCCTCATCCTCTTTTCTTGTAAGCTGAGGACATGAGGGTAGAGAAGAGCTTGTCATTGAAGAGTTTAATTCTTTGTGATAGATCTATCTAAATTCTGTTCTTTCTTCTAAAATCTCATAAAGTGTTGGGGCACGTGGGTGGCTCAGTTGGTTAAGTATCTGCCGTCAGCTCAGGTCATGATCTCAGGATCCTGGGATAGAGCCCAGTGTCAGGCTCCCTGCTCAGCAGGGAGTCTGCTTCTCCCTTTCCCTCTGCCTCTCCACCCACTTGTTCTCTCTCTCTCTCTCTCAAATAAGTAAATGAAATCTAAAAAAATAAAATAAAATCTCGTAAGTGTTTTCTATCAGATCCACTCTATCCAGTGGTAAATTCCATGTAATTCCATAGGCTATGGCTGTTTTTCCCGATTTGGCTCAATTCTCTGAAAGTTAGTAAGCCCCAGAGGGTCAGCCTGTCTTTCCTCAAGTCCCATAGTGGGGACTTGACTTATACTCTTGGGAGTATAATTGATATAACATACTAGTTTCAGGTGTACAGTCTAATAACTCAGTATTTGTATATATTGCAAAATGATCACCACAGTTAGTCCAGTTAACATCTCTCACTATACAAAATTTTTTTTCTTGTGATGAGAACTTTCAAGATCCACTTTCCTAGCTACTTTCAAATATGGAATGTGGTATGAACTAGTCACCTTGTTGTATGTGACATCCCTTGACTTATTCATCTTATAACAGGAAATTTGAATCTTTTGCCCCCTTCACCCATTTTTTCTACTCCCCCTTCCTCAGGTAATCACCAATCTATTCTCTGTATCCACAGAGGCTCTTATTCCTTGGTGGATTTTTTTTTTTTTAACTTTACCAGGGCTGTCTACTTATTCCTTCATTCTCCTCCATTCATATTAGACAGTATTTCACATAAGGTTGCTCTCATTTCCTTCTTGGGTTGAATCTTGTAAAATGTTTTTCCTGTCAGCTGTCCAGATAGAAGAGTCCTTTGATCATGCTTTCTTTACCCAGAAATCTTGGTCATGTATTTTTTAAAGTTCAGTAATATATGGGAAAGAATAGCATTTGTATCTTTACAGCTTGCTTCCTGCACTATTGACTAATCGAAATTTTGCTGTTTCCAGTTTTTCTTATTAAAATTCCTTTGTGCTTTCCCCATTCACCCACCCCCTTCCCCAGTTTTCTTGCACCTGTATTTGAGCTGGGAAACTTGAAGAGAGGTTAGATACAGGAAATCCTAGAGGCAGAAAAAAGACCCTTGATTTGGGGAAGAAGAGCAGGTGGTAAGAAAGATCTAATGGAGTGTTAAGAGATAATAATTTACTTTGTGAAGCAGAGTTGGGGATGAGATTTTTGAGATAGATACAAAAGGTAAGAGTAAGACAGCTTCTTTCTGAACTAAGATGGTCTGATTTTAAGATTAAAGTTTTTTTTTCTTTTAATTCCCATATAGTTAACATACACTGTTACATTAGTTTCAGGTGTACTATAGAGTCATTCAACGATTCCATACAACACAAGGTGCTCTTCACAAGTGCCCTCCTTAATCCCCATCCCCTATTTCATCTGTCCCCCCATCCACCTCCCCTCTGGTAACTGGCAGTTTGTTCTCTATAGCTCAGAGTTTGTTTCTTGGTTGGGTCTCTTTCTCTAAGATTAAAGTTTCTTACGAAGCAAAATATTGCTTTTTATGACTATGACTACATTCTTTCTAGAGTACCTTCCTTTTAATAGGTAGTTTTGTTTAGAAAAAATACAAAGTAAAACCTGTGGGTATCTGTTAGAAATTTTGTACAGATAGCTGTTGCTGTAATAGTGAATGTGTTTGTGTGTTTTCCCTCCAGAATCTCCCTGGAGAATGAGACATGAATGTCTGCAATGATATTTCCTGACAAGAAGTTGATACAAGAGAAGGAAAGGAGATCAACAGCTACTGAGCAGAATTTCAGATAACCACGATTTGGTATTTATCACCTCCAACTACAGACTTCCGTTGCCTACTTTTAAATCAGAGATAACTACGGTCAGAACCCAGACAAGACAAAAGGATACTTTTCATCTGTATTTTTTGAGATCAAAGAAACCACAATGTCTAGGAAACAAAACCAGAAGGGTAAGATTACATGTGGGCATAAATTGTTAAAAGCATAGTTGTGGAATAATGATCTATATATTTTTAAAAGGTTCTCTTAATGTTATATTTTCCCTCACCCAGTGCAGTACTACTGATAGGTTCAATTTATCTCTTTGTCTTGACTGCAGTTAATTTTAGAAGAGTATAGAACATTCACAACTTTATCTGTTGTCTCTTTAATTATCTAAGTATTTGTGGATGTTAGATTATAGTTTTGTGTGTTACTGGTTTGGGAATTCATGTAACAATTGCTTTTCTGCCTTTATGAACATTAAATTGGAATATATTTGCAGCAAAGCCAACTGCATCTAGAAAATGCACTCTGGAGTGTGAACATATGTTAGGGGGCATGGTGGGAGATAACTTACTGCAGGATATTCTATATCCTGTGAGTTGATGTTTTTTTCATTGGAGACAGGAAATGAAGCAAGAGTAAATGTTTCCAGTTTTAGATTCCTTCTTTAGCTTTCCTTCCGGGATTATTACTCTAGCTTCTTGTCTAAAGTAAAATGTAAGATGCAAAGAATCAAGAAATACCGAGAATAGTTAGAAGAAAGGCAAAGACAATGAAGACTCTAAAAGCACTTTTTCACCTTTCTTAGAACAGCTGCAAAAATGCAAAGGGACAAATGCAACAGTAGCACTACAACTATTATACATAACTGGAATATATTTGTTGAAAGAATGACCATAGCTATCCTGGCTTTTTTCCCCTCATTGAATTTAATTTTCAATTTAAAGTTAATGTTCTTTAATTCGAAACAGAGCTGTAGATCCAGGTGTCAGGTGTTAAATACGACGGGAAATGCTTTTAAACTTCATTTTGACTTGGTAGTTCACAAACCTCATTTTAAGAAAATAACGCACCGGAGCTGCTTGTGGTTCTGAAAGCATGTGGTTACTATACTCATTGTATAGTAAATCCGTATAAAGGAATTTGAGTTCTAAGGAATGGTTAGATTACTAAAGAACTGTTTTATAGAATGAGATTATCAACAGACAAGTTTTTATAACCAAAGTTTGTCTCTTCTTAGTCATCATGATTCAGTTTGCTTTCTTCCCAGTTATGTTTCAAACACTGAGTATCTGTTTTCCTCCTACAAAGGGAAAATGCTATAGTAAAAATAGGACTCCAGACTTTAAAATAAAACAATTCCATCTAAAAAGTTTAGCATTTAGTTTTTCCTTAAAAAATTAACTTAAGCCAATTGCTTCGACCTTGTTAAAACGAGTCTTTGTTTAATTCATGTCTGTATTTTGCCAGAGCTCTAAGAAGGATTCATTGCTTTTTGTAATTGGTACTTAATTACTAAAATATGAATTTGAATTTTTGACCATATCATAGGCATTAAGTGCTGACAAATTTCGATTTGAATATAGCCTGGATTTACATGTAGTTGGAAACAAAAGTTGTTAGGACTTTCTCTGAACTAAATCTATATGTATAATCTAGTTGAACAAAAAAAAGCACAAAGTACTTATAAAAGCTTGGAGGGAGGCATTTAGTCTCTCACTGTTAAGTATGATGTTAGTTGTAGGGTTTTCCTGGATGCCCTTTATCAGTTTGAGGAAGTTCCTTTCTATTCCTGTTTTGCTGAGTTTTCACATGAACGGGTGTTGGGATTTTTGGCAAATGTTTTTTCTGCATTTATTTCAGTCCTCCCCAAACAGGGACGATTTTGCCCCTTGGGGAGATTTGCCAATGTGTGGAGACATTTTTGTAGGTCACAACTTGCGGGCAAGGTGCTACTGGCATCTAGTGGGTATAGCTCGAGGGTGCGGTAAACGTCCTGCAGTGCACAAAACAGCCCTCCACAACAAAGACTGCCTGGGCCAGAGGTCAGTGCTGCTGAGGAAACCCCGATCTATTCATATCATCATGTGATTTTTGTCCTTTATTAATATAGAATATTAATTAATTTTCAGATGATAAACAATGCTGCATTCCTGGTATTAAATCCCATTGAGGGGGCACCTGGGTGGCTCTGTTGGTTAAGCCTCTGCCTTCGGCTCAGGTTCTGATCCCAGGGTCCTGGGATTGAGTCCCTCATCGGGCTCCTTGCTCTTCGGGGAACCTGCTTCTCCCTCTGCCTCTGCCTCTCTCTCTGTGTCTCTCAGGAATAAAATAAATAAATAAATCCCATTTGGTCATATTGTACGATCCCTTTTTTATGTTACTGGTTTCTGTTGGCTAATATTTTGGTACAGTTTTTAAAACTTACATTCATGAGGGATATCAGTCTGTAGTTTTCTGTTCTTGTGATGTATTTGTCTGGTATATGATTTGTCCTGGAATGTGCCCTGTATGCTTGAAAAGAACGTGTACTGATCTGTTGTTGGGAGAGTGTTCTCTATATGTTAGGTCAAGTTGGGTGATCGTGGTGTAAGCCATCTATATCCTAATTTGCCGTTCAGTTGTTCTGTCATTTACTAAGAGAAAAGTAGTGAATCTTCAGCTACAGTTGTTGAATTGTGTATTTTTCCTTTCTGTTTTGTCAGCTTTTAATTTACATATTTTGGGACTCTGTTATTAAGTATACATACATTTATAATTGTTTTATCTTCTTGATATATTGATTTTCTTATGAAATATTCTTTCTCTCTAGGAATATGTCTTTGAAGTTTTAATTTTTCTGATATTAATATAGCAATCCCAGCTCTTTTATACTTACTGTTTTCAGGAATTATCTTTTTCATCCTCTCTCTTTTTTTTGGTGGGGCGTGGTGCTGAAACCCTCATCCTTCGCTTCCAGTCTGTTTGTGTTTTGAACTAAGAGGTGTCTCTCGTAGACACCATATAGTTGGATCTTGCCTTTTTATTCAGTCTAACGGCTCTACATTTTGATTAGTCCATTCAACAGTTAATGTATTTATAAGCATGATTTGGTTTATGCCTGCTATTTGCTGTTTTCTACATATTATTTTTGGTTCCTCTTCTACTGCTTTATTGCCTTCTTTTTAATATATTTTTGTATTTTATATATTATATATTTATATTTTATACTTCTTAGTGTATTAATTCCTCTGATTTTTAAAAAAACTATTTCTTAAATAGTTATTTTATTAGTGGCTGTTCTAGGATTGCAATATGCATCTTTAACTTGTTACAAGCTACTTCTGGATAATACTGACTTAATTCCAGTAAAATATAGTAGCTTTGTTCCAATATAGCCTTGTTTCCTCTCCCCTGCTTTTGTACTACTATTTCATATATATCACATCCGTATATAACCACAACAATATGTTGTTATCATTGTTGTTTTAAGCAATCTTACGTTTTTTGAAGAAATTTGGAGAAAAGAGAAAAAATATATGTAGTCTTTATATTTACCCAAATATTTACCATTTTGAGTACTCTTAATTCCTTCCTCTGGATTTGAGTTACTGTCTGGTTTTATTTCCTTTCAGCCTGAAAGATTTAGTTTTTCTTTTTCTTTTTTTTTTTTGTAGTTTTTATTTTGTTATATTAGTCACCATACAGTACATCCCAGTTTTTTTTTGTTTTGTTTTTAAGATTTTATTTATTTATTCGACAGAGATAGAGACAGCCAGTGAGAGAGGGAACACAAGCAGGGGGAGTAGGAGAGAAAGAAGCAGGCTCATAGCAGAAGAGCCTGATGTGGGGCTCGATCCCATAACGCCAGGATCACGCCCTGAGCCGAAGGCAGACGCTTAACTGCTGTGCCACCCAGGCGCCCCGACATCCCAGTTTTTGATGCAATGTTCCATGATTCATTATTTGCGTATAACACCCAGTGCTCCATGCAATATGTGTCCTCCTTAATACCCATCACCAGCCTATCCCAATCCCCTACCCCCTTCCCCTCTGAAGCCCTCGGTTTGTTTCCCAGAGTCCACAGTCTCTCATGGTTCATTCCCCCTTCTGTTTACCCCCCCTTCATTCTTCACTTCCTTCTCCTACCGATCTTCCTATTTCTTATGTTCCATAAATGAGTGAAACCATATGATAATTGTCTTTCTCCGCTTGACTTATTTCACTTAGCATAATCTCCTCCAGTCCCGTCCATGTTGCTGCAAATGTTGTGTAATCGTTCTTTCTGATGGCTGAGTAATATTCCATTGTATATATGGACCACATCTTCTTAATCCATCTTCTTAATAATTCAACAGAAGGGCATCTCGGCTCCTTCCACGATTTAGCTATTGTGGACAATGCTGCTATGAACATTGGGGTGCATATGGCCCTTCTCTTCACTGTGTCTGTATCTTTGGGGTAAATACCCAGTAGTGCAATTGCTGGATCATAGGGTAGCTCAATTTTTAACGTTTTTTTTTTTTTTTAAGATTTTATTTATTTATGTGACAGAAAGACAGCCAGCGAGAGAGGGAACATAGCAGGGGAGAGGGAGAGGAAGAAGCAGGCTCCCAGCCGAGGAGCCCAATGTGGGACTCGATCCGGGAACGCCAGGATCACGCCCTGAGCTGAAGGCAGACGCTTAACGACTGCACTACCCAGGTGCCCCTCAATTTTTAACTTTTTAAGGGACCTCCACACTGTTTTCCAAAGTGGCTAGTATCCAAGATCTACAAAGAGCTTCTCAAACTCAATACACGTGAAACAATCAAATAAAAAAATGGGCAGAAGATATGAACAGATACTTTTCCAATGAAGACATACAAATGGCTAATAGACACATGAAAAAAATGTTCAAAATCATTAGCCATCAGGGAAATTCAAATCAAAACCACCTTGAGATACCACCTTACACCAGTTAGAATGGCAAAAATTGACAAGGCAGGAAACAACAAATGTTGGAGAGGATGTGGAGAAAGGGGATCCCTCTTACACTGTTGGTAGGATTTAGTTTTTCTTGTGCACAAGTCTGACAGGAATGGATTCTTTTAGACTTTTTTTCTTTTTTTTAATCTGGATGTCTTTATCTTCATTTCTGAAGGATTGTTTTGCTGGCTATAGAGTTTGGCACTTAGAACATGCTTTTCCACTGAATATGTCGTATTGTTGTTCCTCTGTGATGAATCATTTTTTCTTGTTGTCAAGATTTTCTCTTTGTCTTTAGCAGTTTGATGCAATTTAGTATGGATTTCTTGGGAATTTCATCAAATGTTTGCCATTATTTCATCAAAAAAATTTTTTTTCCTGCTCCTTTCGCTCTCTCCTCCCCTGCTAGGAATCCTGTGATGTATATATTGGTAAGCTTAATGTTATCCCACAGGTGACTGAGGAACATTTTTCTTTTTTCTTCAAAAAATTTTTTTCATATTCTTCTTCCTTTATTTAGATTAATTCCTGTTGTTCTCTTCAAGTTCACTGGTTTTTTTCTTCTGCTATCTCAAATTTGCTATTAAGCCTATCTGGTGACTTTTTCATTTGGGTATTATATTTTCAATTAGAATTTCTTTTTAGTTTTACCTTACAGTTTCTATTTCTCTATTGAGATTCTCTGTTTGTTAAGTCACTATGACTGTATTTTCCTTTAATTCCTTGAATACGTTTGTATTAGTTGTTTTGAAGTTTTTGTTGGTTAAGTCCACCAACTTGTGGACCCACTCAGAGGCGGTTTCTATTGATTGGTGTTTTCCTATGTATGAATCTTTCTTTCTTTCTTGGCTTTTTTTTAAGTGGATAATTAAGGTAATATATTAACTCCAGATTCTTAACTTATTTGCTTGAGGTATTTTAAAAATAATTAGCCTGGACATAAACTGAGGCATCTACCTCTCTACCTGTCCCATGTGTACATCACAAGTGTATCTGCACAATTTTTTATTTTTTATTTTTTTTATTTTTATTTTATTTTTTTTAAAAGATTTTATTTATTTATTCGACAGAGATAGAGACAGCCAGCGAGAGAGGGAACACAAGCAGGGGGAGTGGGAGAGGAAGAAGCAGGCTCATAGTGGAAGAGCCTGATGTGGGGCTCGATCCCATAACGCCGGGATCACGCCCTGAGCCGAAGGCAGACGCTTAACTGCTGAGCCACCCAGGTGCCCCTGCACAATTTTTTAAATTCTAATTTTTATTTTTTATTTTTACTTTTTAGGGATTGTCCCTGAGTCTGCAATGCTTATTGGTCAGCCAGTGATTTGGACTGGCTGATGCATAGCTTTTATCCTCTGCTAATTGAACTATGTGTGTTGAGGAGGACATTCAAAATTCAGGCGGTTCTTAAGTTTGTTTTCACTTTTACTTTCCACTGGCCTCTTGGGTTTCCCCGTGCATGTGCATAGTTTCTCATTTAGCTAGGGATGTGTAGAGAACTCATCTAGCTTTTCTATGGTTCTTTCATTTCCAGGATTTCCCTTTAAATTTCCTATTCGTTTATCACTCACCTAACCAAGACTCCAACTTCAGGCTAGCGAAGCAGCAAGTTTAAAAAAATTTTTTTCTGAGTTCTCCACTTGAGCTGAGAGAGCTATGGAGTTTTGCCCTCCTCTCTAGTTAGCCTTCTTTGGCAATAAAGCTGCTGATTTTTATGGCTAGCCCTGCCCTGGTAAAGCTCTTGTTCTCCACGGAGCTGGAGATATGAATGGGAGCAGACCTAGGCAAGAATGGTAGAGACTTCATTGTTCTTACTTAAGGCTTTAGCAGTTTCTCAATAATTTGTTGTGGCCTTTGATTGATTTCCAGAGCCCTGAGATGGTTGTTTTTGACAGTTTTGTTCAGTTTAATACTTGTGTTTTAAGGAGAGGACTTGCCCAACTTCTTCCCACCACCCTCAAGCCCAGTTTTATTGTTTTTATAAAGCACTTGTCCTCAAAGATTAGAAATTAAAACAATAAAAACAACTAGTTCTTTATACCTGGTGGTTTGAATAGGTCTGAATTAAATAGTGACTACAGGGGGCAGGTCTTTAGACATTAAGTAGCCTACTGGTTCATGTGGCTTACTAGTTAATTAGGGAAAAATGCTTCTGCCAAAAATCTCTTGTGGGCCTTACCCTTGGATTACTTGAACTGTTTGTCGGGCACCCCACTGTTGAAAATCAAATAAGAGAACTTTTGAGTAGAACCCATAGCAGATATTTGGGAACCTATTAGGTTCATGATATAAATTTATAGCGGGGTAATTACTTACAACTTTTTACCTTTTCCTGACTGATGTCTGAATTTAGCACTAGATAAAAGGAAACCAGTTCTGGGGGTAATCCAAGGTTGTGAATAGGTTTAGTTCTGATTCCCACAGACACTAATGATCCTAATTTTCTCTCTAAATAGTCTTTAGAGACTAGAGAAGGATGAGACCAAACGATTGTAATTTTTAAAATTTTAGGAGCCCTGCTTTGGGTCAAGTAATATCTTTCTCTCAAACTTGACTGTATCTCAGAATCATCGTGGAAATTTAAAAAAATATATATTATTTTTTAATCACTATCTCTGGGGATGGTACACAGACTCTAAAAAAAAAAACAGATTTGCTAATATTTTTCTAGACATAAAAACCGTGTTTGCCTGTAAGTGTCTAACAATATTTATGAAGTTATAATGATAAGGGCAAGTTCACAAGTATTGTCCTTTTTTTGTTGACTTCATTTTGCACTTAACTTTAGTTCTCTCTCTTCCTCTTTTCCCACTTGTGAAACTATTCAGCTACAAAACACCTTCACGTCTGATCTTTAAACCTCTGAAACATTAAAATAGCTGACTTAAATTACATAGCTGATCATGCACGACTAGTTTCTCTGTCTCAGTACTGTGCTATTGCTTAATTGCTTCACTACTTTTTGTTTCGTATGGATCTACCTAAATGTTTCTCTCTTCCTTTCTTCCGCCCTCCCCAACTTTTTTTCATTTCACAAAACAGAAACTCTGTATCCAATAACCCTACTCTCCCTTATCCTGATCCCTGGAAACTCCCATCCTACCTTCTGTTTTCTGTTTCTCTGAATTTGACTACTCTTGATAACTCATACAAGTGGAATCATATAGTATTTGTCTTTTATGACTGTCTTGTTTCACGAAAGATAATGTGTTCAGAGTTAATCCATGTTGTGAATCCATGTCAGAATTTCCTTCCTTTTTAAAGCTGAATAACGTTCCATTGTATGTATTATCACATTTTGTTTATTTATCTGTGGATGGGCACTTGGGTTGTTTCCACTTTCTGAATATTGTAAATAATACTGCTGTGAACATGGGTGCGCAGATAACCTTTTGAAATCCCTGCTCTCACTTCTTTTGGGTTTATAGCCAAGAGTGGAATTGCCGGATTAATGGTAATTCTGTTTAATTTTGTGAGAACTGCCATTTTGTTTTCGGTAGCAGATGTACCATTTTATGTTCCCACCAGCAGTACACAGGGTTCTAGCTTGTTTACATCTTCCCCAACACTTGTTGTTTTGTTTGCTTTTTCAATAGCTATCCTAATGGATGTGAGGACTTCCTTTGAAAGAGAAGAGCTACAACCTGTTTTTATTTTTAAATTTTAATTTAAAAAACCCTTTTTTGTGGAACACTTCATGAATTTGCTTGTCATCCTTGTGTGGGGGCCATGCCAATCTTCTCTGTACCATTCCAATTTTAGTATATGTGCTACCGATGTGAGCGCTACAAACTGTTTTTATAAAGTCATAGAATTTTTAAATTTAAAGGAACCTTAATAACTGTCAGAACTAACCTCTATTCTTTGTACGTCCCACTTCATCAGTGATACCTACAAACATTCACTGTATGCCTGTCTTTCTTTTCCTATTAGACTCTGAGCCTGCTGGGATAATAATTGAGTTTTATTCTTGTATGTTTTTCCAACAACTAGCTCATTACCTTGATACACTGTAGATTGTCTAGAAACAAATGATGTTAGTTTATAATTTTAAAAATACGTCAGATTTTTTCTTTTTTAAAATTAAATTTTTTAATTGAAGTATAGTTGACACACATTGTTCCATTAGTTTCAGGTGTACAACATAGTGATTTGAAAACTATATATAATGCTATATGTTCACCACAGGTGTAGCTACCATCTGTCACCATCTTCAGATGGGGAGGTTATCCTGGATCATCCAGGTGAGCCCTAGATGGCAGTCACAAGTATCCTTATAAGGGGGAGGCAGAAGAAGGTTTCAGATAGAAGAGAGGGCGTTATGTAACGATGAGGGCAGAGATTGGAGTGATGTGGCAAGCCAAGGAATGCCTACACCTACCAGCAAGTGGAAAAGGCAAGGAACAGATTCTCCTCTAGAGCTCGTAGAGGGAGTGTGGCCTTGATGTTACCTTGATTTCAGCCCAGCGATACTGGTTTTGGACTTCTAGGCTTTAGAACTATGACAGAATAAATGTCTGTTGTTTGAGCTACCAAGTTTGTGGTAATTTATTGTAACAGCCATGGGAAATTAATACAGAACCAAAGCAAGTCTTTGGGCCTTTTAGGTTCATTGTTCTCAACCACATTCTTTTTGTTGAAAGTCATTTACTCACTCTAAATATACTTTTTTAATGTCATCTCTTTTTAGAAATTCAATAAAGAGGATATTTTTTTTTAGGCTCTAGCTGACTGTTCTACAAAAGGTAACTGGAAATAATAGGCCATATATTTCTCTCTTTTTTCTTTTAGGGGTAAAATATCTAATGTATCTAAAATATCTAATATAAGTTGGGAAACAAGTAAGTAAATGTGGCTTATTTTTCTACTCCGGACAATTAAAAAAATAGGTTATTCTTAGAACCAATTTAAGTTGTTTCTTTACTACTCATTTATCTGCTTACTACAAAAAAAAAAAAAAAATCCCCCCACGTTTTTCAAATGTGTATTGTTTTGAAAATTAGTCCAGAAGGGTTTGTTTGGTGCATGCAAGAATCCGTTAGACCAAAGATAGGGAAGGTAAACATTTTGAAGGGAGAATAACATAGACAGGCAATTACTTGGGGTGAAGCAAATAGGATAGAGCAGCTGAAAAGCTGAATGGTGACAAATTCCTGGAGCCAAGAAGACAGTGATTGATGTCCAGGGCCTTCTGGTGTATGAGTGGGGACTAGTGACCATCCCTCCTTGCTCTGCGGTAGGATCCCAAGAAACTGAGTCCTAGTAGTAAAGATGAGTGGAAAAAGACTTGCCTTTGTAGGAATTGCAACTTAGTTTCAAATTATTTCAGTACCTGAAATTAGTTTGAGGTAACATATGTGCCCTGGGACAAGTAAACAGATCCTCTTTGGAAATCTTCACAGATTACTCTCATTATCAGTTTTTTAAATAGGTTATTTAGTACACAATGAAAAAATAATTAGAAACCTGAGGGGAGGGGCGCCTGGGTGGCTCAGCCATTAAGTGTCTGCCTTCTGCTCAGGTCATGATCCCAGGGTCTTGGGATCGAGCCCCGCATCAGGCTCCCTGCTCTAGGGAGCCTTCTTCTCCCTCTCCCACTCCCTTGCTTGTATTCCCTCTCTCGCTGTCTCTCTCTGTCAAATAAATAAATAAAATGTTAAAAAAAAGAAAAAGAAACCTGAGGGGATGAAACAATAAGAATATGGAACAAGAAACATTAGATAGTAGAACAAATATACAGGAGATCAAAATATTGAAGTTACCACATTTAAAATAACTACTCTTCAAAAAATAAAAATAAAAAAATAAAATATTCTTAAAAGGTTCAAGGAAATAAAGACAACGTGGGGAAATTCAACAGATAACTGGCAAACTATTTTGTAATGCATATATTAGACCAGAAAAATGCAGTAATTGAAACTATGAACTCAATGTATGGTTTTAAAAACAGGGGCACCTTGGTGGCTCAGTTGGTTAAGCATCTACCTTTGGCTCTGGTCTTGATCCTGGGGTCCTGGGATTGAGCCCTGAATTGGGCTCCTTGCTCAGCAGGGAGTCTGCTTCTCCCTCTCCCTCTCCCTCTGCCCCTCCCCCTGCTTATGCTCATTCTCTCTCTCTCAAATAAACAAATAAATAAAATCTTTAAAAAAATAAAATGAAAACAGATTGATAGTATCTGAGAAGAATCAGTGAACTGCATTATAAATTAGAAGAAACTAAATCATGCATGGAAATTCAAAAGATTAGGAAATACAGAAAAGGAGGTGAAAGACCTAGAGGCAACAGAGATTAGGTATGTCATACGTGTAATGGGAACTCCAGAAGAAAAAGAATAAGGAAGAGTATTTGAGGAGATACTCTTGATAACTTCCCAAAATTCATGAAAACCATCAAGCCACAGATTCAGGAAGTACTACAAATCACAAGCAGAATAAATATAAAGAAATCCACACCTCATAACATCATAGTAAAATTTCTAGGAAACAAAGAAAATATAGCAGCCAGAGGAAGAAAATGTACAATTTTGAGGGCGCCTGGGTCGGTCAGTTGGTTAAGCATCTGCCTTCGGCTCAGGTGATGATCCTGGGGTCCTACGATCGAGCCCCGCATTGGGCTCCCTTCTCAGCGGTGAGCCTGCTTCTCCCTCTCCCTTTGCCGTTCCCCCCGCTTGTGCTCTCTGTCAGGTAAATAAATAAAATCTTAAAAAAAAATTTTTTTTTGGAAGGATCACAGACTTAGAGCTAACTTCTCAACAGGAACAATAGAGGTCAGAGGACAGTAGGGTGATATCTTTAAAGGTCTGAATAAAAATAACTGCTAGTCTGCAATTCTACATACATCATATACAGTGAAAATATCCTTCTAGAATGAAGCAGAAATAAGCACAATTTTAAAAAACAACAAAACACAAAAATAAAACCAAAAAGAAGTCATCACCATTGGAACCCCACTGAAAAAATCCTAAAGGTATTCCGAATACAGAAGAAAGATGACCCACTTGGACGGTTGGAGATGCAAGAAGGCATGAATAGCAAAGCAAACCACAAATACATGGTCAAGTCTAAATGAATATTGATTGTATAAAACAATAGGAATGTTTTATTAGGGGGCGCCTGGGTGGCACAGCGGTTAAGCGTCTGCCTTCGGCTCAGGGCGTGATCCTGGCGTTCTGGTATCAAGCCCCACATCAGGCTCCTCCGCTGGGAGCCTGCTTCTTCCTCTCCCACTCCCCCTGCTGTGTTCCCTCTCTCGCTGGCTGTCTCTCTCTCTGTCAAATAAATAAATAAATAAATAAAATCTTAAAAAAAAAAAAAAAAGAATGTTTTATTAGGATTTGAAAACACATAGAGAGGACGCCTGGGTGGCTCAGTCGGTTAAGCATCTGCCTTCGGCTCAGGTCATGATGCCAGGGTCCTGGGATCAAGTCCTGCATCGGTCTCCCTGCTCAACAGGAGTCAGCTTCTCCCTCTCCCTCTGCCCCTCCCCCTGCTTGTGCTCGCTTTCTCTCTCTCGCAAAAATAAATTAAAAAATACATCTTTCATTAAAAAAAAACAAACCCACACACAAAAAGAGAATGATGGGGTGCCTGGGTAGCTTAGTTGAGTGAGTGTCCAACTCTTGGTTTCGGCTCAAGTCATGAACTCATGGGCTGTGAGATCAAGCCCCATGTCTTGTTGGGCTCCCTGCTCAGTGCAGAGTCTACTTGAAGATTCTCTCCCTCTGCCCCTCCGCTGACTCTCTCTCTCTCTCTCTCTCTCACTCTCAAATAAATAACTTTTAAAAAACACGGAGAATTAGCATGCATGGTGGTCATGGCTTATAAGTTAGGAGGGACATAAGCTCCCTTGCTTTATCAAGGAAGAGGGGTAAAACTGCCAATTAATAGTAGAATTTTGCAAGTCAAAAATAGATGTTATAATCTCCAGGGAAGCTATTAAATTAAAAAAATAGTCACTACATGCTGCAACATGGATAAACCTGAAGAACATTATGCTAAGTGAAATAAGCTAGTCATAAAAATACAAATATCGGATTCCACTTACAGAAGGTATCTTCAGTAGTCAAAGTCACAGAAAGTAGAATGGTGATTGTTAGGAGTTGGGTGTTATGGGGTATAATGGGCTATGGGGAGTTGTTGTTTAATAGATACAGAGTTTTAATTTTGTAAGATGAAAAAGTTCTGGAGAGTAGTTGTATAATAATGTGACTAAACACGACTGAACTATATACACTTAGAAATGGTTAAGATGGTAAGTTTTATGCTGTGCTTTTTTTTTTTTTTTTACCAGAATAAAAAAAGAGAGAGACTAAACAAAAGAAAACTGTTCTGAATGTGGATATATTAATATTCAGCAAAGTAGACTTTAAGGCAAAAAAGCATGATTAGGGATAAAGGAGGGGCACTTCATAATGATAAACCATTTAATTTAACAAAAATAATTTTAATGATAGATTTAGATTTTTAAAATTTTTTATTTATTTGAGAGAGAGAGTACAGGCAGGGGGAGGGAGAAGCCGACTCTCTGTGGAGCAGGGAGCCTGATATAGGGCTTGATCCCAGGACCCTGAGATCAAGACCCTAGCCTAAGGCAGATGCTTAACGGACTGAGCCACCCAGGCACTCTTCTAATAACGGGTTTAAAACAAAGATTGACAGAAGTAAAAGGAGAGAAATATATAATTATAGTAGGAGATTTTAATACAGCTGTCTTAGTAACTGATAAAGCAATTAGATGAGGAATTAATAAGGATATAAAATACTTGAATGATATGACCAGCAAATGTGATATAATTGTCATAATTAGAACAGTATATCCTAACAACTAAGTCTATATATATATTTTTTATTTATTTATTTATTTATTTATTTATTTATTTATTTATTTATTTATTACTTCTTTTTTTGTTTGTTTTTTTTAAAGTAAGCTACTGCCCAGCATGGAGCCCAATGCAGGGCTTGAACTCAAGACCATGAGATCAAGACCTGAACTGAGATCAAGAGTTGGACACTCAACTGACTGAGCCACCCAGACACCCCTGTTTATTACTTCTTAAGTGCATCTAGAACATTTTCAAAAATTAAGCACATACTGGGCCATACAGCAAATTACCACCATTTTTAGAGAATTAAAATCATACAGATTGTTATTTGACCATAGTGAACTTAAGCTAGTTATCCAAAAGTTAATTAGAAAGTCTCCAAATATTTAGGTATGACAAAATATACATCTAAATAACAGTTGGATAAAAAAAAAATCAAAATAGAAATTAGAAAATATTTTAAATAGAATAATAGAAATTTATACAAAGAACTTATAACATGCAGCTAAAACCATGTTTAGAGGGATTTTTATTTTTTATTTTTTTTTTAAAGATTTTATTTATTTACTTGACAGAGATAGAGACAGCCAGCGAGAGAGGGAACACAAACAGGTGGAGTGGGAGAGGAAGAAGCAGGCTCATATCGGAGCAGCCTGATGTGGGGCTCCATCCCATAACGCCAGGATCACGCCCTGAGCCGAAGGCAGACGCTTAACCGCGGTGCCACCCAGGCGCCCCTAGAGGGATTTTTAAAGTTTTTTAGCTTTAAATGTATGTACAAGAAAAAGAAGATAGGCTACCAATGAGTGAGCTAAGTTCTAAGTAAGTTAGGAAAAAAACCAGAAAATCAAATCCTCCCAAAAATGTAGAAGAGAGGAAATAAAATGATTCTTGAATAGTGGGACTCTAATATTTATGATATCTCTCCCTTTTCCTTGCTTTATCGTAGTTGTTAGTTCTCCAGTTGTCTAGAGGTAATAAAGCAGAAGAGTTAACTATGTGAGGTGATGAATGTGTTAATTGTTTTGGTCTTGGTCATTATTCCAACAATAGATATGTATAGCAGCTCATTACATTGTACACTTTAATTATATATAATTATATTTGTCAATTTCTCAGTAAGGTTGGGAGGGGGAAAAAAGTGATGAAGCAAACATTTTGGTCTTGTTTTCTGGTCTCAAAGGAAAAGGTCTTAGCATTCACCATTACGTTGATGTTTGCCGTATGGTTTTTGTAGATGCCCTACATAGAAAGCCCACAAAATGTAAACTATTAGAATTAGTGATTTTAACAATGTCGCTGGATATAAAATCATTCTACAAAAATCAGTCACACTTATACCAGCAGTAAGTCATTAGAAAATGAAATTTAGGGGCGCCTGGGTGGCACAGCGGTTGAGCGTCTGCCTTCGGCTCAGGGTGTGATCCCGGTGTTGTGGGATCGAGCCCCACATCAGGCTCCTCTGATATGAGCCTGCTTCTTCCTCTCCCACTCCCCCTGCTTGTGTTCCCTCTCTCGCTGGCTGTCTCTATCTCTGTCAAATAAATAAATAAAATCTTAAAAAAAAATAAAAATAAATAAAAAATTAAAAAAAAAGAAAATGAAATTTAAAAACAGATGCCATTTACAATTATACCAAAAATATAACATAGAAATAAATTCAATGAAATATATGTAACAACACTATTAAAAAATGATAAAGCATCATTGGAAGAAATGAAAGAACACTTAAATCAAAGGGTATACCATATTCATGGATTGGAAGACTCAATATTTTGAAGACAACTGTCCTCCGAAATGGATTTATAGATTTAATGCAATCCTCATAAAAACCCCCAACATTATTTTTTTAAGTTTATTGATTTTTTTTTTTTTTTTAAGTAATCTCTACACCCAACGTGGGGCTCAGACTCACAACCCCAAGATCAAGAGTTGCATGATTTTCTGACCGAGCCAGCCAGGCACCCCCCCCAACCAATGTTATTTTTTGTGCAAATTGACAAAGTGATTCTGAAATGTATATGATAATGCAAAGATCCAAGAATAGCTGAAGAATTCTTAACAACATGGTCAGTAAACTCGTTGAATTCGATACCAAGAGTTATCGTAAAGCTACACTAATGAAGACAATATGGTATTACCATAAGACAGAAATACAGACAAATGAAACAGAGAGGCCAGAAACAGAGCTATTCATGTATGGAGATTTTATTTACCTAAAAGGTAATACTGCAGAGCTTTGAGGAAAAGGTGATCTTTTTTCACTTAGAAATCCATATGGAAAAAAATAACTCTTTCCTTTACTTCATACCTGTAAAGCAATTCACGGTTTAGGTTATAGACCTAAATGTGAAAGGTAAAATAATAATGCTTATAAAGGATAATTTAGAAGAATATCTTTAAGACCTCAGAGAAGGAAGGATTCTTTCTTTTTAAACCTTTTTTCCTTAATAGCATTTTTAAAATGTCTCAATGGAGTTTGTTTTTAAGAGCAGTTTTAGGTTTACAGCAAAGTGGAGGAGAAGGTACAGATTTCCTATATATCTCCTACCCCCAAACATAGGTAGCCTCCCCCATTATCCATATCCTCCACCAGAGTGACACATTTGCTACAATGGGTAAACCTACATTGACACATTATTATCACCCAAAGTCTATAGTTTACATTAGGATTCTCTCTTGGTGTTGTACGTTTTTTGGATTTGGACAAATGTTTAATGACATATATCCACTATTATAGTATCATACAGAGTAGTTTCACTTCTCTAAAAATCCTCTCTGCTCTGCTTATTAATCTTTCAGTCCGTTTAACCCCTGGCAACTACCTTTTACTGTTGCTATAGTTTTGCCTTTTCCAGAATGTCATATAGCTGGAATCATACAGTATGTAGCCTTTTCACATTGACTTCTTTCAATTAGTAATAAGCATTTAAGTTTCCTCTATGTCTTTTCATGGCTTGTTAGCTAGTTTCTTTTTAGCACTGAATAGCATTCCATTGTATGGATGTACCACAGTTTATGTATCCATTCATCTACTGAAGGACATCTTAGTTGGTTCCAATTTTTGGCAGTTATAAATAGAGTTGATATGGGTATTAAGGAGGGCATGTGTTATGAATGAGCACTGGGTGTTATATGCAACTAATGAATCGTTGAACACTACATCAAAAACTAATGATGTCCTATACAGGGGCTAACTGAACATAATAATAATAAAAGATAGATAGATAGATAGATAGATAGATAGAGAGTTGATATAAACATCCATGTGCAGGTTTTTGTGTGGGCATAAATTTTCATCTCCTTTGCGTAAATACCAAAAAGAGTGATTGCTGGATCTCATGGTAAGTTCTGTAAGAAACTGCTGAACTGTCTTCCAAAGTGCCTGTACCATTTTGCTTTTTTACCAGCAATGGATGAGAGTTCCTGTTGTTCCACATCCTTGCTAGCAGTTAGTGTTGTCAGTGTTCTGGATGTGGGCCATTCTAAGAGATGTGTAGTGGTATTTCATTGTTTTTTTTTTTTAATTTTTTAAAAAATATTTTATTTATTTATTTGACAGAGAGAGAGACAGCCAGCGAGAGAGGGAACACAGGCAGGGGGAGTGGGAGAGGAAGAAGCAGGCCCCAGCAGAGGAGCCTGATGTGGGGCTCGATCCCAGGACCCTGGGATCACGCCCTGAGCCAAAGGCAGATGCTTAACGACTGAGCCACCCAGGCGCCCCGATTGTTTTAATTTACATTTCCTTCACTACATACGACGTGAAGCATATTTTTATATGCTTGTTTGCCATCTCTGTACTCTTCTTTGGTGAGATGTCTGTTAAGATCTTAGGCCCATTTTAAATTGTGTTGTTTCTTATTGTTGAATTTCAAGAATTCTTTGGGGGCGCCTGGGTGGCACAGCAGTTAAATAAATAAAAAAAATTTTTTTTAAAAGATTTATTTATTTATTTATTCGACAGAGACAGAGACAGCCAGCGAGAGAGGGAACACAAGCAGGGGGAGTGGGAGAGGAAGAAGCAGGCTCCTAGCGGAGGAGCCTGAGGTGGGACTCGATCCGAGAACGCTGGGATCACGCCATGAGCCAAAGGCAGACGCTTAACGACCGCCACCCAGGCGCAAATAAATAAAATCTTAAAAAAAAAAAAAAAAGAGCTCTTTGTATATATTGAGTAATAGTCCTTTATCAGATGTCTTTTGGAAATATTTTCTCCTAGTCTGTGGCTTGTCTTTTCATTCTCTTGACAGTGTCTTTTACAGAGCAGGCAGTTTTAATTTTAATGAAATCCAGCTTATCAAGTCTTCCTTTCATGGATTGTGCCTTTGGTGTTACATCTAAAAAGTCATTATAAAACCCAAGGTTATCTAGATTTTATCCTATGTTATCTTCCAAGATATAGTTTTGCAGTTTACACTTAGGTCTGTGATCCATTTGGTGTTAATTTTTGTGAAGGATGTAAAGTCTGTATCTCGATTCATTTTTTGCATGTGGATGTCTGGTGGTTCTAGCACCATTGTCGTAAAGACTTTCTTACATCCGTTGTATTGCCTTTGTTCCTTTGTCAAAGATCAGTTGCCTTAAATATGTGTCAGTCTATTTCTGGGCTTTCTGTTCTGTCCCATTGATTTTTTTGTCTGTTTTTTTCACCAATACTACACTGCCTTGATTACTGTAGCTCTATAATGTGTCTCGAATTCATGTAGTGTCAGTTCAACATTGTTCTCCTTCAATATTGTATTGACTATTCTGTGTCTTTTGCCTTTCCACATATATTTTTGAATCACTTTGTTGATATCCAAAAATAAGTTGGTGGAATTTTGGTTGGGATTGCATTTACTCTATAGACTAAGTTGGGAGGAACTGACATCTTGACAATATTGAGTCTTTCAATCTACAAACATAGAATGTCTCTCATTTATTTAGTGCTTTCCTTTTTTTTCTTAGAGTTTTATAGTTTTACTCATATAGGTCTTATGCATATTTTGTTAGATTTACATGTAGGTATTTCATTTTGGGGGTGCTAATGTAAATGGTATTGTGTTTTTCATTTCAAATTCAAAACACTTCTTTGTTGTTTTTATATGGGAAAGTGATTGACTTTTTTTTATATTAGCCTTGTATCCTGCAACCTTGCTATAATCACTTAAAAATTCCAGGAGTTTTTAATAACGTTTATTTTTTTAACTTGTTATTGAAAATTTTAAGCTTATGAAAAATGGAATAATACAATGGACTCCCAAATACTCATAACTCAAGTCCAATAATTAACAACACATGGCCATTCTTTTTTGTCTATACTTTAATCCACCCCCAGTGGATTATTTTGAAGCAAGTTTCTGACATCATCTCAGGGAAAGAGATTTTGGTAGACATAAAAAGCACTGATCATAAAGGAGAAGAATTAGTGTCAGTGCAGTAATACATGAAAATTAAGAACTAGGGACGCCTGGGTGCTCAGTCAGTTAAGCATCTGCCTTCAGCTCAGGTCATGATCCAGGATCTGGGATGGAGTCCCACATGGGGCTCGCTGCTCAGAGGGGAGTGTACTTCTCCCTCTCCCTGCCGCTCCCCCTGCTTGTGTGCACGTGCGCATGTTCTCTCTCTCTCTCTGACAAATAAATAAATAAAATCTTTTTAAAAAATTAAGAACTTCTCTTTATCAAAAGTCACAGTTAAGAGAGTTAACAGGCAAGGCACGGAATGGGCGAAGAAATTTGTATCATGTTTAAATGATAGAGAACGACTACAGATAATAAGGAAAAGACAATTCTCCCTCCAAAAACTGGGCAAGAGTAGGAAAGAGAATAACGGTTAATAACATACTGTAAAGGCACTCAGTGTCTTTACAAATAAGCGAAATGCAAATTGAAACAATGAGATACTATTACTCTTGCACTGGAATGGCTAAAATTGAAATGATTAACAATACCAAAAGTGTGAGTATATGGAGTAATAGAAACTTTCAAAAACTGCTAGTGGAAGGTTTAAATTGGTACAACTACTTTGAGAAGCTGTTGGACATATGTACTAGAATTGAAGATATGCATACCTATGACTTAGTTCTGTTCTTGAGTATTCAATAGAAATGCATTCCCAGGTACACCAGGAGCTTTGTACAAGAATATTCAAAACAGCATTGTTTATGTTGGCCAAAAACTAGAAGCAACCCAATTGTCCATCATTTGTCTAGCAGAAAGCCCAACTGTTTGTCCATCAGTTGTGTAGCAGAATAAACAATGACGTAATCATACAATGAAATGTTATTCAAGGAAAATGGACAAACTACATTTACTTGCAAAAATATGCATGAATCTTACGCAGTGTTGAGCAAAACAATCCATGCACCAGAAATAAAATACGTACAGAATTATTCCTTTTATAATAAGATAAAAGTAAAACCATACCATAATATTTAGGTATATCTCCTTCAGTGGTATCAACTATGAAGAAAAGAAGTTTGGAGGATGGTCCCTTTGGTGAATGGGGAGAGATAATATGAGAGGGGGATATGAGGAAGACTTCTGGGGTACTAGCAGTTTTATTTCTTAACCTGGGTAGTAGTATTTGAGTGCTTGTTTTGTGATAAATTATTAAGATGTGATACTTTATGTGTGTGTGCGCACTATAAATGTGTTATATTTCACAATGAAAATTTTCACTTTTTTTTTTTAAGATTTATTTATTTATTTGAGAGAGAGTGACTGCAGGTGGGGGAGAGGGCATGGGGAGAGGAGAGAGAATCTCAAGCAGACTCTGTGCTGAATGTGGAGCCTGATGTGGGCTTGATCTCACAACCCTGAGATCATGACCTGAGCCGAAATCAAGAGTTGGATGCTTGGGGCGCCTGGGTGGCACAGAGGTTAAGCGTTTGCCTTCGGCTCAGGGCGTGATCCCGGAGTTCTGGGATCGAGCCCCACGTCAGGCTCTTCCGCTATTAGCCTGCTTCTTCCTCTCCCACTCCCCCTGCTTGTGTTCCCTCTCTTGCTGGCTGTCTCTCTCTCTGTCGAATAAATAAATAAAATCTTTAAAAAAAAAAAAAGAGTTGGATGCTTAATCCACTGAACCACCCAGGCACCCCCACAGTAAAAATTTTTTTTTAAAAAATGTTTTATTAGGACAAAATGAGCTTAAGTGTGTTTTAGTTAATGTATGTCTTACCTTCACAAGTGTAACACTTAAAAGCTAGTATCTGCATTGTGGTAATTGTAACAATTATTTGGAAATAGAAATATTTGTAATCATAGTAGATAACTGATACATAATTTTTCCAGTTTTAAGAAAGAAGAAGCAGACAGATTTAATTCTTACTTGCATGAAGGCTAATGAATAGAGTGACAGATTTTGAAGTGCTGTGTGGTTTTATGAGACAGGTTTGTTTTGTTAGAGATAGACTATGCAATTAGGATTACCTGTTCATTTCTGTACTTTGAAGCACAGAGATTGAGATGGGCTGGAAAGGGAAGATATTCACTGGTTTACAGTGCTAGAAGAAACATCCAATGACAAAAGAATATCTCTCAGATCTAATTGAAATTAGTTCTACATATGAAATGAAACACACTGTTTAAAAAATTATTTCCTTCTCCTCACTCTCCGGATTCTCAGGAATTCTACCAGCTAGTCTATACTGAGCTTAGTAATTAAAGATTTGTTTGCCTTGTAAGTATCATAGTTCTTTAATATTTTAATTTCATTGACTTATTGGAATTGAGTTTCTTTCCTAAAATAGCTGCTAGAATTCTTTTTTTTTTTTAAAGATTTTATTTATTTATTTGACAGAGAGAGAGCACAAGCCGGGGGGAGTGGCAGGTGGAGGGAAAGGGAGAAGCAGACTCCCCGCTGAGCAGCGAGCCCCATGTGGGACTCCATCCCAGGACCCTGGGATCATGACCTGAGCCGAAGGCAGACACTTAACTGACTCCGAAGGCAGACACTTAACTGACTGAGCCACCCAGGCACCCCAAGCTGGTAGAATTTTTGAGAATCTGAAGGACAGTGAGGAGTAGGATCTAATTTTTTTTTTAATGGTACATTCAGTTAACCCAATCCATCCTAAGTCCAGAACTATGGCATATATTGTATAATGTACAGGAATTAACAATCTCATTGAGTAGAGAAATTTTATTGAAATCTAAAAATGAGGGTTTGACTTGTAAGAGAGACAGAAAATAGGCCCCCCCTTTTTATTTTAACTTTATTTATTTATTTGACAGAGTGAGAGCACAAGCAGGGGAAGTGGCAGGCAGAGGGAGAAGCAGGCTCCCCGCTGAGCAGGGAACCTGCTGCAGGACTCAGTCCGAGGACCCTGGGATCATGACCCGAGCAGAAGGCAGACACTTACCCGACTGAGCCACCCAAGCGCCCCAGAAAATAGGCCCTTGGTAGCTAAAACTGTGTTTTTCTTTAGACTCAAGTGACCAGCTCACACAGAGGCATTTTATAAGACTTGATTCATTTGCAGACTGATTTTCTGGTTTTTAGATTATCCAGAATCCTTGCTTTCTCTTTTTTCTCCTGTTTTTACTGGCTGTTCATCTTTTAACCACATCACAATTTATTTTTTTTCTTTTAAAGATTTTATTTATTTGAGAGAGAGAGAGAAAGAGACAGCATGAGTGGGAGGGGGAGATGGGGAGGGAGAAGCTCTCAAGCAGACTCCATGCTAAGCGCGGAGCCCGATATAGGGCTCAGTCCTGCAACCCTGAGATCATGACCTGAGCTGAAACCAATAATCAGCTCCCAACCAACTGCGCCACCCAGGTGCTCCACAATTTATTTTTACCTTTCCCTAAAAGCAGGGAGAGATTAGCAAGTAGAAACATAAAACTCTTGAGAGTCTTTCTCGCTACTTGGAAATAAAGATTTAACTACATATTTAATTTTTATTCTATTTTAGTGCCCCATTCCATTAAAAATTAGTTTGCAAGTTGGCTGTAAATAGATATCAAAATAATCATCATGTGGCTTCATAATTTTTTAAAGTAACTATTTGAATTCATGTAATCTCTGGAACTATATACAAGATATTGTAAGTAAGACATTAGTTCAAAGATGATCTAGAATCAGCAAAGAATGTGTAGTGATCTTAGTAATTGAGGATTTATGTGTGTTCTTTTTAAAAAATCATAGTTCTCAAATGCTTTAATTTTTTTAATTTATGAAATTGAGTTTTTTTTCCCTGGAAAAGCTGGTAGAATTCCTGAGACTCTGAAGGACAGGAAGGAGTAAGAAAGAATTTTTTTTAAGCTATGCATTTAATTTCATATGTGGGAGAACTAATTCCACACTAATGGAAGATGGCATTGAGACAGAAGAGGTTGAGCATTAAAATCAATATCATTGCCTCCTGGCGGTTCTCTAGAGTACATTACTAAAAAGGTTTTCGAAAGGTGGATAGAATTTCCTATCTAATCACCATTCACGGAGGAATGTATTATTTGAACCAGTAAACCTTTTAAACAAGACCCTCAAGAATTCTTGGAACTTAAAAAAAAGCTTATTCTGTTGCACTTGATGGAAACCTAGGAACATCTATTGGTGAGAGTAAGGTAGGCTTTAATTGCTTGTTAACAAAAACCCTGACTTTCCGGCAAGCTCTACCTGGAAAAATCAAAACTCATTCTAGAAGTTTAGAAATTTCCCAGTGTAACTGTTTTGTCCTTTAAGAAGAGGCACAACATCCTTCAGAATGTAGTTGAAGAAGCACTCAAAGGGGCAAAGTAAAGAAAAAAATTAATCAGCTGTTAAGGCCAAATGACAAATGATGGAAAATAAAGCAGGAAAATAAAAGGCCACTTCCTTTCATTGAAGACCCACTTAGCAGATTGGTAGTTGAAGTGTGGATTTTTCTGAACATGTATAACATAGCAGTAGTCATCTGAGATGCCTAGGAAGGCCTATTGCTAAAACTGTAAGTCTGTATCCTTGCAGTCTACTGAGAAGATTTTTGTGGTTGGCCATCAGCAAACAAGGTGGAAACTTTTTTTAAGATTTATTTATTTATTTATTTATTTGAGAGAGAGAGAATGTGCACACTCATGAGCCAGGGGAGGGGCAGATGGAAAGGGAGAAGCAGACTCCCCGTTGAGCAGGGAGCCTGACGCAGGACTTGATCCCAGGATTCTGGGATCATGACCTGAGTCGAAGGCAGATGCTTAAGTGACTGAGCCACCCAGGCGCCCCGCACAAATACATTTTAAAGAAATTTCTGATTGGGGCGCCTGGGTGACTCAGTCGGTTAAGCATCTACCTTCAGCTCAGGTCTTGATCCCAGGGTCCTGGGATCGAGTCCCACATCAGGCTCCTTGCTCAGCGGGGAGCCTGCTTCTCCCTCTGCCTGCCTCTCCCCCTGCTTGTGTTCTCTCTCTCCATCCCCTCTCACTCTCTGACAAATAAATAAATCTTTAAAAAATTTTTCTGATTAAAAAAGATGTTAAGAAAACAGCATTTTTTCTTATGTAAATTTTAAAATGTAGGGATCCCTTACTGAGATTTCAAATTAATTCCTACAATAAATATTTGGTAAACACCTACCATGAACCAAGTTAGGCATTGAGGATACACTGGTGAACAAGACTTCTATGGTTTCTGCTCTCTTAGAGTTTTATAGTCTAGTGCCAGAGATCAGTAAAAAAAAAAATCATCTCAATAGGATAGCAACTGTGCATTAGTTTATTAAATTGCACAGTACTGTATACATATACTAGCCCCCCACAATAAACTACTATGAGGTGGGGATTTTTAAAAGCTCTACTACTTAGGGTCCTAAAAGGTTTAGCAGAGCTAATATTATGAACACACAGTAAGGCTCTTTGAAAGTACTGAAGTGAATTCAATCTGATTATGAACAGGTTGTCTACGTTGTTGGAAAAGCCTATCCCCCAAATTCCAGGTTGCTTACAGTAGAGAGAAGTATAGAGGGGACTCAAACCCAGGCATGGATTCTTATAGGAGCTACTGAATTTGTATCTTAGAATTTAACAACTAAAAATTTATGATTTTAGATTGTTTATATGTTTTTCCATTAACATAGATGATGGCAAATTACTGTACTATCCCTTCTGACAAGTGAATAGAAAGATGGAATTATAATCCCTGCCAGAATACTTTAATTTTACATTGATGAGAAAAATCAGTCATGGTACCATTTCTTACCCAAAGTCACACAATAAGAACCCTACAGCAGAATCAAGGACAGAGTCCAAGCTTAATGCCATTCAACCTTAGTGCTGAACTCCCCAATCATACTAGTTCTCAAGTTGCCATTATTTTAACAGTACCTTGATATATCACCTTTCTTCTAAGGATCTCGGGTTCTTGTTATTGCTGACTGATATTCCTTACACATGCATAAAACAAGCTGGATAACAAAATTGTTCATATTTCACCATGGTCAAAGAGAGGTCATAGAGGTAAGATCCTCCAATTAAACGCAAGTAAGCCCACAGGTGAGAAAGCCTAGATGTGCAGATAACCTAACAAGCGTGATGATCGCTTATCATATTTTCTCAAGTGTATCAACTTCCTCTTAAAAATTAAAAGGTAGACAGACTCAGGAGAAGAGTAAGTGCCAATTCTTACAGAAATGTATCTCACGAACAATTAAATAACCTAAGGTTCTCCTTTAGCCTAAACACAGCCAATCAGTACTCAACAACCTAAAAGAAAATAACCAGTTTCTTGAAGCTGTTTTTTCTCATGACAGTTTTGAGAATAATCCACACATAAATCACCAATAAAATGGCAAGTGGAGTTCAGTTTCTTCATGTGCCCTAATGACAAATACGGGGACAGGGGAAGAAAGTTACCATCACAGACATGAATAGCTAAAGTTCAGAATGTATTCACAACTTTGAAACTGAAGAGGTCACCAACTTCAGTTTCTTAGGTCATAATTTTCTCTTCTGCCAATTTACCACCTAAGCTTGGAAGAATTATGACTGTTTTTGTAAGAAAAAGGATATATATAAAAAAAAGAAAATGTGTAAATAAGAATCAGGCTTGGAAGGGGAGCAAATCCTAGATGGGAAATTTAGAAAAACAACTGTCAAAATGCCATTTTGTAAGATGTCTAGTACAGACGGGTATAGCCTTCTGAAATGCTAACACTCTTTTATATTTATTTCTTTAAAAGTTATTTAAGAAACTTCCATCTTGGGATGCCTGGGTGGCTCAGTCAGTTAAGCGTCTGTCTTCGGCTGGAGTCATGATCCCAGAGTCCTGGGATCAAGTCCCGGCTCCCTGCTCAGTGGGGAGTCTGCCTCTCCCTCTCCCTCTGTCCCTCCCCCCACTCCTGCTCTCACACGCATTGTCTCTCTCAAATAAATAAAATCTTTAAAAAATTAAAAAAAATTATTTGTGGTAAAACTTATATAAGATTTACCATTTTAACCATTTCTAAGTGTACAGTTAAGTGGCATTACGTATACTCACATTCTCTGCAACCATCACCACTGTTTATCTCCACAACTTTTTCATCTTGCCGCACTGAAACTCTGTACCTATTAAACAACTCGCCGTTTCCTTCTTCCCCCCAGCCCCTAGCAACCACCACCCTACTTTCTGTATTAATTTGACTATTCTAGGTACATCATATGAATAGATTCATATAGTATTTGTCATTTTGTGACTGACTGAATTTACTTAGCTTGATATTGTCAAGGTTCACCCATATTGTAGCATATGTCAGAATTTTCTTCCTTTTTAATGCTGAATAATATTCCTTTGTGTGTATGCATACATAAACACGACATTTTCTTTATCCATTCATCTATTGATGGACACTTAAGAGTTGTTTCTATATCTTGGCTATTGTGAATAATTCTGCTATAGACATAGATATATAAATATTTGTTTAGGTTGCTGCTTTCAGTTCTCTTATGTATATACTCAGAAGTGGAATTGCTTGGTCTTGTAATAATTCTGTGTTTAATTATTTAAGGAACCACAATCCATATAGCTTTCCACAGCAGCTATACCATTTGACGTTCCCACCAGCAGGGTATGAGGATTCCTATTTCTCCATGTGCTTGTCGACACTTGTTCTCTTTCTCTCTTTCCCTTCCTCTCTCCTTCTTTCTTTTGTCGATGGTCATTCTGATAGGTGTGAATATAATCAGAACTTTCATCCAAATGAATTATAAAACATTCAATAAAATACAGCCTTCAGGTTAAATTATAAATTATCAACAGAATCAGACCTTGTTTCAAAGTTTGTTAAGATACGTGTATTGAAAATACATGTTCAGTTCCAAAGAAGACTTACAGATAGATGGTCAACAGGTACATGAAAAGGTGCTCAACCTACTCTAGGTATCTACCCCAGAGATACAAATGCAGTGATCCAAAGGGGCACCTGCACCCCGATGTTCATAGCAGCAATGTCCACAATAGCCGAACTGTGGAAAGAGCCCAGATGTCCATCGACAGATGCATGGGTAAAGAAGATGTGATATATTTATACAATAGCATACTATTCAGCCATCAAAAAAATGCAGTCTTGCCATTTGCAACGATGTGGATGGAACTAGAGGGTATTATGCTAAGGGAAATAAGTCAAACAGAAAGAAGATTATCATGTGATCTCACTCGTGGAATTTAAGAAACTAAAAAGAAGATCATAGGGGAAGAGAAGGACAATGAAACAAGACAAAATCAGAGAGGGAGACAAACTATAAGAGACTCTTAATCATAGGAAATTGAAGGCTGCTGGAGGGGAGGGGGTGAGGGGTTAGGGTAACTGGGTGGTGGACATTAAAGAGGGCATGTGATATAATGAGCGCTGGATTTTATATAAGACTGATGAGTCACTGAAATCTACCTCTGAAACTAATAATACTGTATATGTTAATTAATTGAATTTAAATTAAAAATTTATTGGGAAAAAAGAAAAAGTGCTCAACATTACTAATCATCAAGGAAATGCAATCAAAACTACAATGCGATAACACCTCACACATGTTAGAATGGTTATTATCAAAAAGACAAGAAATAACGAGTGTTGGGGCACCTGGGTGGCTCAGTCAGTTAAGCATCTGCCTTCAACTCAGGTCATGATCCCAGGATCCTGGGATCACGCCCCACCTCAGACTCCCTGCTCAGCAGGGAGTCAGCTGCTCTCTCTCCCTCTGCCCCGCCCCCTCCCCCAGCTCATGCTTTCTCTCTCTCTCTCTCTCTCTCAAATAAATAAATAAAGTCTATTTAAAAAAAAAAGAACAAGTGTTGGCTAGGATGTGGAAAGAAGGAAACCCTCACATACTTTTGGTGGGAATGTAAATTGGTATAGCGACTATGGAAAACAGTATGGAAATTCCTTAAGAAATTAAAGATAGGCTTACCACATGATCCAGCAATTCCACTTTTGGGTAGTTATCCCCCCAAAACAAAAACACTAACTTAAAAAGATATATGCACTCCCATGTTTATTGCCTTATTATTTACAATAGCGAAGATATCAACCGTTTAGCGGCCTATCCTGGATGGATTAAGAAAACGTGCACACACACACACACACACACACACACACACACACACATAATGGAATATCATTTAACCATAAAAAGAAGGAAATCTTCCCATTTGGACGATATGGACGGACCTTGTGGGCATTATGTCAAGTGAATGTCAGAGAAAGACAAATGTCCTATGATCTCACTTATATGTGAAATCTTATAAAACAAAATAAAACCAAGCTCATAGATATGGAGAACAGATTGGTGTTTACCAGAGAGGAGGGGGAGTGAAATGGGCAAAAGGGGTCAAAAAGTAGACTTCTAGTTATAAAAAAAATAAGTCATGGGGATGTAATATACAGCATGTTAACGTAGTTAATCTGTGTTGCATGTTTGTAGGTTGCTAAGAGAGTGGATCTTAGAGTTCTTCTCACAAGAAAAAAAATTTGTAGCTATGTATGGTGACAGATGTTAACTACAGTTATTGTGGTGATCATTTCTCAATATATATAAATAGTGAACACTATGTTGTATGTCAGTTACACCTCAGTTAAGAAAAAACTTGTTCAAGTTTGGTGTAACACATGGTATTATCAGACTCAGATATTTCTGTGTCATTCTCAGTGTCTAAAACAACTTTTGTCTGATTTTTGAAGCCAGCAAAAACAATAATAACAAAGCCTGCAGTATTTGCAAATATGTCAGTGATACTGTAAATAACATACTTTTTCCAAAATGTTCCTAAATGTGTGCTATTTGAAATAATTCCAAGGAACTTCTGAGGTGGTTCCTAATAGAGTGAAATAAATGGTAAGGAAGTTCAGAATTCTTTGTATCCTTTATGAGTTTTGTGTGAGAGTAGTATTTAACTGAATTGTTCTTTAAAGATGTATTTCTTGGAATGCCTGGGTGGCTCAGTCAGTTAAGCGTCTGCCTTTGGCTCAGGTCATGATCCCACGGTCCTGGGATCGAGTCCCATATCAGCTCCTTGCTCAGGGAGGAGCCTGCTTCTCCCTCTGCCTGTCGCTCCCCCTGCTTTGTGTGCTTGTTCACTCGCTCTCTCTCTGACAAGTAAATAAATAAGATCTTTTTTAAAAATAAAATAAAATAAAAAATAGATTTCTTGCTGAGTATACACGCTCTCTATCATAGGATAGATATCAATGGTTGAGATCCTGCCTCATTTCCTACCAGTGGAATTAAGTAAATCTTAGGCTTTCTTTGCATGAAAAAATAAGAAAATTGTTAAATTACTAAATATTATTGATGGGAACTAAAAATGACCTTATCTGTAATGCTGAGAGGCCCTTAAGCACCAGTTCATTGAAGCAAGGTTTTGAATGTTGTTTAAGTTAAAAGAGGCAATATTAGCTGGTGAGTAGGCAAGTTAAGATGTTGAATTATTGCTTTACCTTTTTGATGAACTTACGATTTAGAGTATAAATATGAAATTGGCATTTGTGCCATGGGAGGCTGACCTGTATACACTACCTCAATGGCTCTCTTGCTCTTGGGCTTCTAGTTGGGTTTGGCCGTTAGGCAGGCAGCATAGGCAGGAGATCAGAGGCAGGGAGGAGAGTGAGGTAGTGGTTTTATTTCCCAGACTTTCCCTGAGGGAGGTCACTGTGGGCTTACCTTGTCCTTCGACCAAAGGTCATAGCTATGGTCCTGTGGCCCTCTCCATACCAGAGGAAACAGAGATGAAAGAGCCTTGTGTCTCTGGGTTCCAGGAATTGCTTTCTCCTTCTACCTCGTTAAAACCTCAGAGTAGCAGGGTACATTGCTGTTATTAGCCAAGAGTACTGCACTGTATGTATCTTTTGGGTTCCCTACTCCTTACTAGGACCTTTGAAAACAGTCCCTTTATTAAACTCTCCTCAGATTTCCCAATTTGAGCGTGCCATTTGTTTCCTACTGGGATCCTGACTGCTTTATGTATTTTTAATCATTATCCTAACCTGTATGTATGTCAGATAAACCCTAGTAATACTTACGCTAATTTGGGGGGCAACAGCTGAAGGTGTTTACAGAACTAACCTTTGTTTTCCTTGTACTTTATCTAATGTGTTGTTAAAGGAAAAAAATAAAGTGTTAGGTGATGTGTAAGAAGCTAGTAATACTAATTGTTCATTTAAATACAAACCCCAAAACAAATAAATACAGACCCCAAAATGCTGTTTTGCTTCCACCTTAAAAGAGGTTGATGGTTTGATTCTTTAATAAGATTGTTGACATCCTTTGTATCATCTCCTTGCTCATTAATTTGTCTTTAGGGGAAAGTACTTGTAACACCCAAGTGAAATCGTTCGGCTAACCTATAGCAATTGAGTAGGTTGCTGGATAGTATTTTGACTGCACAGGATTTTCAAAACTGTGTCTTTTTTCAGTTAATAAAGATAATTGAGAGTTAACCATATTATGTAGTTATCTGGAAAACTCAGACTTAAATACTGAGTTCGTTTTAAGTGCAACCTAATTTTTAATTTAGGTAACAGTCTGAAAACTGCCAGTATTACAGAGGTTAAATCTAAATTAATTCACGGTTTTGGGGTGCCTGGGTGCCTCAGTCAGTTAAGCATCTGCCTTCGGCTCAGGTCATGATCCCCAGCGTCCTGGGATTGAGTCCCCCATCCGGCTCCCTGCTCATTGGGGATTCTGCTTCTCCCTCTGCCCCTCCCCCTGCTCTTGCTCTCTCTCTCTCTGTGCGTTCCCGTGCTCTCTCTCTCTCAAATAAATAAAATCTTTAAAAAAAATTAATTCACGGTTGTATTGGCAACTGGCAATCACAGTTTCTCTTGGAATGACATTGACTCTATTCATATCCTCTTTTCCACTTTTAGTACCAAAATGTTGTTACCATTCTAACTTATGAATTACCAGTCTTCCATAGGAACTAGGAAGTACTTGAAAACCCAGGGTTAAGCTGTAAAAGAGTCTTTATTATATTTTTAAATTGAAGTATAGCTGACACACACTGTTACATTAGTTTCAGGTTACAACATAGTGATTTGACAAGTCTATACATTATGCTATGCTCACCCAAGTGTAGCTCCCATCTGTCACCATGCAATGCTATTACAGTACCATTGACTATTCCCTATGCTGTATCTTTTATCCCTGAAAAGAGGCTTTAATTAAAACACATTTATAATAATAGCAAAAGAATTTGGAAAGTATACTGGAATATTACTGTATTTTTTATACCCCTGTCTTATTCTGTTCTAGCTGCCATAATAGACTGAGTAGCTTCTAAACAACAGAAATTTATTTCTCACAGTTCTGCGAGGCTGGAAGTCTGAGATCAGAGTGCTAGCGTAGTCAGCTGAGGGCCCTCTTCTGGGTTGCAGACTACTTCTCATTTTGTCCTCCCACAGTGGCAGGGGCTGGAGAACTCCGTGGGGTCTCTTTTATAATAGCACTAATCCCATCATGAGGACTCCAGTCTCATGACCTAGTCACCTCTCAAAGGTCCCACTGCTAATAATACCATCATATAATACTAACACTTAAGGATTTCAACATATGAATTTAGTGCTGGGTGGTGGCAGGCGGGAGTGGGAGGTGGACACACAAACATTTAAACCATAGCAACCTCTTTTCTTAAAATTTCTCCTTTTGCTTGCTTTGTTGAAATTCTAACCCCCAAGCTCTTCCCAAGTATGGTGCATGGATCAGCAGCGTTGATACCGCTGGAGAGTACAAATCTCAGGCCACAAGCCAAACTACTGAATCAGAACCTGCATTTTAACCTAAGATTCCCCAGATAATAAGTATCCACATCAGAATTTCAGAAGTACTCTAACCATTTCCTGCCATTGCATCTCATTAGATTAAAACAAATTGTCAAGTGTTAAAGCTGAGATAATTTATGGATTACATAGTCACAGGTAAAGAAATTGATTACATTTGCAGATAACCTTTTCTTTATAAGCACAAGGAAGCCAAACACTTTTTTGTAATCCGTCGCGTTACACTGTTTTCCCGTGTTGTGCCCGTGGTGTCAGCTCAGGTACATTGCTTTGTCAAGCATTATGTTGGGGATATAAACATGAATGTGTTCAGGGATTTTGATAGTCTAGGAACGTGTGTGATGCAGTCTAGAAGATGGTAATTAGTTTCATGTGTTGTTATTAATAATGGTATAGAAGCTCTTATATTCACATTTTCAGATTCATTAGTGTTAAATTTTACCTTGGAGAACTATTTACTAGCAATATTTCTAAAGGGCCTTTTAAATTAGGATAGTTAACAAAGATGTCAAGGATTACTGGACAGTCTAATATAGTTGATGTATTTAGTGTCTTTCTGTAGCTCTTGATGGTTTCTATTAAAATCAAATTTTATAATTTTAACTCAAGTGTAGTTATCAGTTATATATAGAATAGAATTTACAAAATAGCAACTAAATTGTTAACTGTTTATGAGAGGAAAGCAGCTGGTATGGCGCTTCCATTTGGGGGATGGATCACGTGTTAGTTTTGGATCGTGTTGAATATATTTTTTCCTTCTTATTCTTGCAGATACATCAGGATTCATTTTTGATTTGCAGTCCAATACTGTATTGGCCCAGGGAGGAGCTTTTGAGAACATGAAAGAGAAGGTATGACTAGTTACTACGGATAGTAAGCTCGAATGTCAGTAAAATTTAGATGCTAATACAATCAGTGGCTACACAAAAAAGTGAAGTATGATTTTGTTTGCATAACTAATGTCATAAATATTAGTTACTATTATAACCAATAATATATATATGGCTAAGTGTGTATCTCATCTGGCAGCATTCTTTAAGGAATAACCTGAGTAGGGTCTTTCCATTCATTTGGAGAGTTCAGAACAAGAAGAGAAATAGATCTTCCAAGTAACATTCCTCTGGAAGAAAACCAGGTGTTTTTAGTAATATAACCCTTAATGAGTTTTACTGAGAAAAACAAAAGCTTTATGTGCTTTCTCTGTTTTATTAAGAAAGGTATATTGTTGATTATGGAGTCACAGATATACTATATTGGTTGAATAATATAAACACTTTCACATTTTAAATGATCAGAATCTTACTTTTATCATAGAATCTGTAAGTTTTGCCCAAAGTCCATTTTATAGTGATCAGTACTAAGTTTTTTGCTCATGTCAAAAATGTATATTATAGATTAGCCCTCTTTGGATTATACATTATATACCTTCCCACTTTGTATGGTTTTAAACCTTATCATTGTTCAGGTAAGCCTGAAGCAAAAAAGGGGTAGAATGATATAAAAGCAAATGTACTAAAGAAGACTTAGGTTCCAATACAGATTCTGCTTATTACTTAGACAATATACTTTTATTTCTCTTCATATATAAAAATACTTCCTTTTTAAGCAGTATGGCTGACTAAAGAACCTGGAAACATTCCTGTTATAAAATTCTTAGAAATACAGAATGAAAAATAACATACATCATTTAAAATGCATACCGTAACATAACAAGTAAAGGATATCCCTAGGGACCAAAAATATAGAGGGCACTAAAAACCAGAGTGGTAGGCCTGAGCTAGGTAACTCTGATGTGTTTTGCCAGTCTCAATAAAAGTTGGGTTTTACCACACAGGGCCCTGAAGCCCAAGGCTCGTCCTGGGTTAGGATTTGGGGCTAAGGTCTTATATAAAGTTGAGATCCTAAAAATATTTCACCTTCGGGGAAAGGGTGAACTGCAACAAATCTTCCCACTGACATCTGAACAATTCAGTATTCTGTACATGTTTAGAGGGATATTGTAAAAGACAAAAAGAATTGCAAATCTTTCATTGTATTCAGTGTTTTATCATTAGTAATATTATGTTTTAGTTTATTAGTAATATTTTTTGAATATTATAGAATTAAGCAAATTAGTAAAAACTTTTAGTGTACAGAAAATAGATACATGTTTAAAATTAAGAAAAAGCCTTTTAATGTTATATTTGAATTGAAGGTGTTATGAACTCATGTTGTAAAAAACAAAATCTCCTAGCTCTATCCACTGAAAAAAAACCTAGAAATAATGACTACCCAGTAACAATAAACGCATCCAGCTCTTAGATCTTGGTTTCTAGGTGCTACTCCCTACCAAAAAGAGCCGGGTTTGCTTGGAGAAATAGCCAATTTCACATTATGCAGTGAGGTAAGAAATGAAAATTGTAAGGATTGGAAAGGAAGAAAAAAACTTGTTATTTATAGACAATACAGTTATTTTCTGTCTACATAGAAAAACCAAGAAAGCAAGAAATTATAAGAATTCATCAAGGTTGCTGAATATTAAATTGATATACAAAAATGAAAACAGAATATGCAGATTTTCTCAAATTGCCCAGAGCAGTGGTGGGTAGGGGGAGAATGGGTGAAATAGATAAAAGTTATTAGGAGTATACTTACCTTGATGAGTACTAAGAAATGTATAGAATTGTTGAATCATTATGTTGTAATTAATATCACAGGGTATGTTAATTATACTTGAATTAAAAAAAAAAAGCCTTAGGAATAAATCCAACAAAATTGCCATATCTATTTTATTTTATTTTATTAAAAAAATTTTTTAAGATTTATTTTAGAGCATGCAGGAACAGGGGGAGGGGCATGAGAGAGGGAGAGAGAGAACCTTCAGCAGACTCCCCACTAAGCACAAGCCTGCTGGTGGGGGTAGATCCCACAACCTGAGACCATATCCCCATCTGCAATCGAGAGTCCTCCAACTCAACCAGCTGAGCCACCCAGGCGCTCCTTGGCATATCTATTTTAAAGAACAACTTGGTGCTATGTAACGAATTTGTAGATGCCCTAATATTCAAGAATTCTAGTGGTAATACACAATAGACACATTCTGTCACTATTCACAGAAGATGTGATTTTTTTCTTTTTTAATTGTTTACAATGTGATGAACATCGTTTTAAGCTTTGAAGATTCAGCAGCAAATAAACATAGGAATGTTCATGCCAGCATTTTTCATAATAGCCAACATTGGAAACAATGTAAATGGTCATCAACAGGAGAATGAATAAATTGGCTATATTCATACAGTGTTATGTAGCAGTTAAAATAAATGTTATGCAGCAGTTAAAATAAATAAGAGATGCATTTATCAATGCACAAAAAAATCGTAAAGAACGATGTTACGTGAAGAAAGCAAATTGAGAGCGCCTGGGTAGCGCAGTCGTTAAGCGTCTGCCTTCGGCTCAGGGCGTGATCCTGGTGTTCCGGGATCGAGTCCCACATCGGGCTCCCCCGCTGGGAGCCTGCTTCTTCCTCTCCCACTCCCCCTGCCTGTGTTCCCTCTCTCACTGGCTGTCTCTCTGTCACATAAATAAATAAAATCTTTAAAAAACAAAAGAAAAAAGAAAATTGAATATAGATATGTATAATATATTTATGTAAGGCAAAACAATAGTATATATTACCTATGGATATATACATCATAAAAGTGCAAAAACATGTATCAAGATAATGCCAAATTCAAGGCAGAAATCTCTGTGAAGAGGTGGGGGATGCGATTTATGAGGGACTTCATGCGGGCCTCCATTGCCATCTATTTTATTGTATTAAACCAATTATCACGTAGCAGGTGTTCGTTATGTTTTGTATGCCTGAAACAGTTTATGATAACTTAAATTATAGTGTTATTATACAATTAAATGTTATGAAGTAAAAAATTTTTTTTGAAGTAAAAATGTTTTGAAAAATACTGCTGAAAAATGTAAGTTGTTACTGTTGGTGCTTCATTAAACTTTCTACCTTTCCCCACAGTAGGCTAAGATGAGGAAATATTGATGCTAAAATAATACCTGAGACCTAATTAAACCACCCTTTCTTGAAATGAAGTCTAGCACATACCTTCTACTTCTAGAAATGTGCTGCTTTTCTAGGTTTTGAAATTAATTTTTTATGTGCTGTTATCACTCGTCCATTAATCATTCCCGGTGAGATGGTTGTATGTACTCTCACTGACACTAAAGAGTGATCCATATCATTTTTTCCGTTACTTTCTGTAATAGGCATCAGTTGCCAACTGACGGACTGATGCTAGAATTAAATGATCCTGTCATCTTTTCCAGATAAATGCGGTGCGTGCAATAGTTCCCAATAAGAGCAATAATGAAATCATCCTGGTTTTGCAGCACTTTGATAATTGTGTGGACAAAACAGTACAAGCGTTCATGGAAGGTAATCCTTGTTCAGTTTTTAAATAAGTTTGCGTTTGTTCAAATAGAAGTTGCTTCGGACTTCTGTAACATTCATACAGCAGTCTGGTGTTTCATAGATGATATAGCAGACCCCATGGTAACCTGGCTTTTTTTTTTTTTAAGATACCTCTTTCAGCCCTAGAAGTAATTCATTCATAAACTGTATGATATCTTAGAATAAAACACAAGCTGAGAAAACTCCATCAGTTTACTCAGAATGTTCTCTATTGGCTTTAAGAACAAATTGTGTGGCTAGTGGTATAAGGGACTTGATTGGAATTGGGTTGAGTAAGAATTTAAGAAACTTCTAGGGACAGAGCAATGACCCAGCGAGTGGCCCAGCACCAGATGACAAATTCAGGCATTCAGCATTCTCTTCCAGGCTCCTGTACCATTTCGTTTGGTTTCCGGCGAGTGACTCAAATGTAAGGGTTTCAGTTTCCTTATCTAACATATAGAAGAATGGTGTGTTTAGCCAAGCTTTCAGTTTATAGAGTTGAGGAATGTTTATAAACTTCTTTCCACATTGAAACTTGAGAAAAACTTTGCCTGAAGCTATTGCTTCATTGAACAGCAGCACCAGATTAGGTCTTCCTGTTTCTATTCTTCTGAATCTATCAGTGTATAAGAAACAGACCAAATACTGGAAGTTTTTTCTTTATCAACATCTGTTTTCTTTATGATATTAGTATTTGGGTCTAGGGCAGCGTCCAGCTCTCTCTAAAACAACATAGCCACGGTGGTATGTGATCTTCTAGAGGGGAGGGGATGGTGTATTTGGACTGAAACCAGTTATCTTTATATTTAATCTAAATATAAATAAATAAAAGAATCTTCAAAATGTTCAGGCTACATTACTCTCTTCTTAGAAGAACTTACCAGGGAAATTACATGGAGAAGGGGTTCTAAATGGACAGGTATTCCTAAGTATAATGTGATTGTCTTATTACATTAGCTCAGAGACTTGAACCTTAACCTTTCCCTATTAGGAACTTTGGAAATTGCTCCGCAATTACAAAATGCAGGAACACTAATTCCTGGTTGACCATGCATGTGATTGGAGAGAAAATCTCTCATTGGTTTCTTTTACAGGTAGTGCCAGTGAAGTACTCAAAGAATGGACAGTAACAGGCAAGAAAAAGGTAAAAATGAATTAAATTTAAAAGCATGATATCGGCATTTATATTATTAAAAAAACTTTAGGCCCTGCAAAAATATTTGAAAGAAAAGATTTACATATGCCACTTCACTTCATCTGGTTTAAAAAAGTCTTCAGTGATACTGAAACACAGCTGTGACCGTAGAATGCCACACAGTCTCTTCCATGTGATTTCAGGTTTGAACTCACAACCCTGAGGTTGAGAGTCACATGCTCTGCAGACTGAGCCAGCCAGGCGCCTCTCTGCTCACTTTTCTTCAATAGTTTTTCTTTCTGTTCCTCAGACTTGACAATTTCCATTCTCCAGTCTTCAAGTTCACTGATTTTTTTTCTTTTGTCTGATGAAATCTGCCTTTCAATCCCTTTAGTGAATTTTAAAAATTCACTCTACTTTTCAGCTCCAATATTTCTTTATTTAATTTCTTTTAGGTTTTCTTTTTTTTTTTTTTTTTAAAGATTTTATTTATTTATTCGACAGAGTTAGAGACAGCCAGTGAGAGAGGGAACACAAGCAGGGGGAGTGGGAGAGGAAGAAGCAGGCTCACAGCGGAGGAGCCTGATGTGGGGCTTGATCCCATCACGCCGGGATCACGCCCTGAGCCGAAGGCAGACACTTAACCGCTGTGCCACCCAGGCGCCCCTCTTTTAGGTTTTCTATCTCTTTATTGATTCTTCCATTTTGTTCATACTTTGCTTTCTTGATTTTCTCCATATCTTCTTGTAGTTTCTTGAGCAACTTTAAGACAGTTATTTTAAGTTTTTATTTAAATTCCAGTTAGTTAACATACAGTGTAATATAAGTTTCAGATGTGCAATATAGTGATTCGACACTTTCTTACAACACTCGGTGCTCATCACAAGTGTCCTCCTTCATCCCATCACCTCTTTCACCCTCCCCCCACCCCAGCCTCCCCTCTAGTGACCAGCAGTTTGTTCTCTGTAGTTAAGGGTAAGACAGTTGTTTTAGTCTTTAATGTATCTGCCAAGAGATCTTTTTCAAGGCCAGTTTCTGTTGATTTTTTTTCCCTTTAAATAGGGCATACTTGTTTTTTGTGTGATTTTTGTGCCTTGGGATTTTTTGTTGAAAACTGGACATTTGAATCTAACAATGTGGTAACTTTGGAAATCAGATTCCCCCCTTCCTCAGGGTTTGCTTATTTTTTTGTTATTATTAGTTTTCTGGGGCACTGCTCTTTCTATTCCCCTGGAAGTCACTCAGCCAAAGAGGTGGGGCTTGCAACAACAGGAGGAGGTGCAGAAACAATGGATGACTGCCTCTTTGTCTGCACTTCTGTGATCAAAAGCAGCAATCAGTGATCAGAGTACAGATCCCCAATATTTGGAGGGGGTGGGGTTCTTTTTGTTTACCCTGGCTCCCATAATTTGTGCAAGCTGCTCCAAGAACAGGTGCACAGCTGCCTGTCCCCTAAGGTAACTGCTTCTATACTAGGAGCTGATACTAACTGAAATTAACCACAGTTTACTGTCCAGGTCTTCACCTGCAAATTGCCAGCCTTCAGTAGACTCGAGAGCTCCAACATAGTTATATCAGGCAGATTCTGCCAGTGTTATTGTTGTCGAGGGAGAAAGATTACTGGTGCTTCCTCCTCTGTCATCTTCCCAGAATCCTCTGCAGTGCACTTTTAATTTATGTCTCTTATTAGACTGAGGTTACACTTCATTCCATATGTTTCTATCCTATAACATTTTTTTCTATTGGGTTATTGTTTTCTTTGGTTTTTGTTAGAACTCTGTATAAATTTAGTTTTTTGTATAGAAGTTGGACATATTTTTTCACGTTTTAAGATTTATGTTTTGATTTTGCTTATGGTGGGTTTTACCATGCATTAATTTTTATATTTATGTGTTTGAGTTCATCCAAAGCATTTTACATAGTTATTTTAGTAGCTCAACATATACAAAATGTGTTCAATTTCTGGAAGAGCATATGAGAAATTGGTAATGTTGTTTATCTGTGGGTAACTAGAATTACCTCTTTGGATTGTGGGGGTCTTCTTTTCTTTTCTTTTTTTCAAATCTTTAATAATCATTAGAACAAAAAGAAGAAAAGCAAACCCAAGCCTGCAGCAGAACCAAGTAACAGTATCCCAGATTCCAGTAAATCGGTTTCCATTCAAGAGGAACAGTCTGTGGCTTCTTCAGAGAAAGGTGGTATTAATGGTTACCATGTCAACGGTGCCATCAATGATACTGAGTCTGTGGACTCTCTCAGTGAGGGTATGGAGATACTTTCAATAGATGCCAGAGAATTGGAAGATCCTGAGTCTGCCACAACAGATATGCTGGATAGAACGGGTGAGTTTATTAACAGGTCTTTGAAAAGTTGCATTCTGTTGAAAAATACAAGGGCTTCCTTGAGAAAGCAATCAATAAATTACATTTAGTTTTCGTCTTTTACTTTTTAGCTTTCGTTGGCCTTTTATGTGAAAGAGTTGATTCTTGAACAACAGGGTTTGGACTGTGTCGGTCCACCTGTATGTGGGTTTTGTTTTTTTTTTTTCCAAAAAATAACACTACAGTACTGTAAATATATTTTCTCTTCCTGATGATTTTCTTTTCTTTTTTTTTTTTTAAAGATTTTTATTTATTTATTTATTTGACAGAGAGAGAGAGACAGCCAGCAAGAGAGGGGGAACACAAGCAGGGGGAGTGGGAGAGGAAGAGGCAGGCTCCCAGCGGAGCAGGGAGCCTGATGTGGGGCTCGATCCCAGAACGCTGGGATCACGCCCTGAGCCGAAGGCAGATGCTTAATGACTGAGCCACCCAGGCACCCCTCCTGATGATTTTCTTAATAACATCTTCTTTAGCTTACTTTATTGTAAGAATACAGGATATAATACATATAAAGTACAAAATATGTGTTTATCAACTTATTGGTAAGGCTTCTGGCCAACAGTAGGCTATTAAGTTTTATGATAGTCAAAGTTATATACAGATTTTCAGCTGGGGGGGGTCAGCGTCCCAATGCCCACATTGTTTAAGAGTCAACTGTAATTATCAAAGGCCAAGAAAACTATGATTTTTATTCCATTGTCTCATATTTTAATTTTAGTTTAAGTCAGTCTTGTGGAAATCTTCTAAATGAATAATCCCTTAGTAGTTAGAGATCACAGAAGGTAACCTTAAGATTTCTTTAATTGCATACTTACTAAGAAAATGGTGATGATGAGTTGATGTTGATGGTATATTATTCTAAGACTCAACACACTGAGGAATATATAATAATAACTGTAATCCCATGGCTTTCATGGGAAGTGGACTATCGGTTTTTATAGTCCCACATTTGTTTTCTAGTAAAGATTTTAGATTAGTGTTAGTTGTAAATTCACATATCTTGCACATTTTTTTGTTTTATTAACCATTTTGATGAATGCTGGGAAGATATTGGGAATATCTCTTTTATTTTTTAAAAATATTTATTTATTTATTTGATAGAGAGGGAGCACACACGTAGGGGACGAGCAGAGAGAGAGGGAAAGAGAAACCTAAGCAGACTCTGTGCTGTGCGTGGAGCCCGCCATGGGGCTCGATCTCACAACCCTGAGATTAGGCCCAAGAGCCAGATGCTTAGCCGACTGTGCAACCTAGGCACCCCGCGAGTATCTCTTTTAAAATTGGTTTTTTAATTACTTGTTTGTTAATCCATTTCCAGTTGCTGTGTTGCTGCTGGCCTTATTAACGTAATGACAATTTAAGAATTATTCTGTATTTCTTAGATGTTCTTTTATTGATTAGTTTGCTCACACAAAAAGACTTAGAGAAAGATATAGCACCTATGCTGACCTCAAACAAACCGAAGGTAGTCAGTGGCTTCCTTCTTGTATTCTGAGCTGGCGCTCTTATTTCCTAACTCTTTGCCCTTTTCCTAAAACTTTTAAAATTCATCGTTCCCTGGAACAGGGTAAAACTCTTTTGTCCCCAACGTAACTTACAGAAGCTATCAGGAATTAGTGCTATTGACTCTCTTCACTTCCTCGTGCCCAGAGCTACCGAGATACAGGGAACAAGCCAGCTTATCTAGCGACGGGTGAACACAGCTTGTCACCCTCATTCAGGATGCAGCCAGATGCTGCTCATAGCCTCGTCCAACTGCTTCTGCTCTTTGTTCTATTTTGTCAGTTGTTTTTGTTCACAGCCTTTAAGAGGCATAGTTTTGCCTGAAACATTTTTACCTTTCCTATTTGTTTATACTTAAGCCTGCTTGATTGATTTACCCCTAAATTTTACTCTAAAATCCTGGCCTCTTTCTTTGATAGGGTCCACGCTGGAGAATGGCATCTCTGATTTTGAACCCAAGTCTTTGACTATGCAGTCTACTCAGAATTCTCAACAAAATAGGAATGCTGCCAAAACTCTTTCAAGACCTACCACAGCACCTCAGTTTTCAAATCTGGGGATGGAAGATGTTCCACTCTCCTCCACCAACAAAAAGCTAGGTAAATCAGAAGCCTACCTTTGAGAGAAAACAAAAAAAAAATCTGTTTTTGGCTAGCGAGGGCAGATTATCTCCTGGTTCCCACAGATAAGGTGTAGCAGGTAGCTCCAATGGTAGCAGGTAATACGTATTCTGTTTTTTTAGGTAGTAACTGCCCCTCTAACTCCAGATGCGCGGTTGGAGTTTGATAGTGTTCCAGATGCTGTACAGTCTTGTTACAGTGACGGATCCTTCTAGTGAATGAAAGTCAAACTCTACTGGTCAGGATGACTTTTCTGCTAACATTAACTTGTTTCTTTTATTTGCTTTACTGCGACATTTTTGTACCGTTTCCTTCATTTTTATCTCCTGGTTGACTTAACAGTAAAAAGCTCTGCCATCTCTGACATGACATTTTTAAAAAAATATTTTCATTTCTCTTCACAACTGCGTGCTCTTAGTAATATCTGTCAGACTCTAGCTTTAAACAAGATCATTTCCTCTTAAGTAAGTACTCAGCATTGACTGGTGGTAGCTCTTTGCTTTTTTTTTTTTTTTTTAACTGTAATAATCATTTAAATAATCAGCCGATAATTAAACGGGTGGAGATGATAGCCTCTTTGAATGTCATACATCTAAGCGAGGTGGTCCACTCCACTAAACAAATGAAACATAGAAACATAAAAGACACTTGTAACCTGTAGCTCTTTATTGAATTATTTATTTCACCTGAGCTAAATTTAATTAGGGAAGCTTTCCTTTTAAATCTAACATAACCCTCAGCTTGGTGCAGAAAAGCACATCAAAAATATTCAGTCAGACTTTAAAAAGAAAAGGACGAGGCTTGAAAGCTTTTAAGTAGATTTGGAAGGAAATCAAGAGGAATTTAAATAAAAAATGGAAAATCTCTATCTCGGCACATTATAGACTTCTTAGATCCATGATTCCACCTATCAGTTGCATGTATAACTTTGACATTGGTGAATATGGAAATATTGAAAGGCGAATGTGAGTACCCACGCACCACATTTCTGTATAGAAATATAGCGTGTGTTGGGTAGGTAAATATATTTCATCTTTATCTACAAAGTTGGCTTATCCGCATATAATGCTTCAAACTGTACTACAGAGAGAATTTTATTAATTTTGTAATGTCTACATGGTGAATTATATTCTGCTGAATCCTGTCACTTAGAGAGTTTTGAAGCTTTGGTACCTATTCAAATACTTTTTTAGCCTTTTTTCTCACCGTGTTTTATTTCATTTTGGATGGTTTCTGAAGTTGCTATCCTTAAATTCATTAATCTTTTTGTTTTCAACAGCTTCTAATCTGCTGTCAGTCCCATCCAGACATTGTCTTTGACTCATCTCTAGAGGTTCCGTTGGAGTTTTTTTAAAGTATCATCCATGTCTCTCCTCAACATGTTTGTGCTTTCCTCTGCCTTCTCGAACATATGGTAGCTGATCATATTAGCTGTTTTGATGTTCTTATTTACTTCATTCTGCATCTGTGACATTTCTGCATCTGCTTCTGTTAGTTGATTTTTCTCTTCGCTTTGGGTCATATTTGTCTGCCTCTTTGCATGCCTAGTAATTTTTTCTTGGATGCCAGACATGTGAATTTTTCTTTGTTGTTATTTTTTTCTTTGTTGATATTTTTTTTTTAAAGATTTTATTTATTTATTTGACAGAGATAGAGACAGCCAGCGAGAGAGGAAACACAAGCAGGGGGAGTGGGAGAGGAAGAAGCAGGCTCATACCGGAGGAGCCTGATGTGGGGCTCGATCCCATAACGCCAGGATCACGCCCTGAGCCGAAGGCAGACGCTTAACCGCTGTGCCACCCAGGCGCCCCTCTTTGTTGATATTTTTGTGTTTTATTTAAGTATTCTTTTTTTTTTAAGATTTTATTTATTTGAGAGAGAAGAGAGAGAGAACACAAGCAGGGGGAGTGGCAGAGGGGAAGGGAGAAGCAGACTTCCTCGGGGCTCCATCCCAGGATCCTGGGATCATGACCTGAGCCGAAGGCAGACGCTTAACTGACTGAGCCCCCCAGGCACCCTATTTAAGTATTCTTATGAGTTGTTCTGGACCGTTATTTGGTAACAGTTTGAGGCTTGCTCTAAGCTTTGGTAGGTGGAACTGGAGCGGCCTTTAGAGATACTTTGGCCTCATTACTGAGGCCGTGCCCTTCCAAGTGTTCTACTGGTGCCCCATCCTGGCTGGCGTGAACATGAGCTGTTGGTGGTCTGGGTGAGGTCTGGGGGTGGTTCTGCCTGTTTCTTTCCAGTGGTTCTTTTTCCTATCTCAGTAGTTTCCTCACACCAGTGCATTCAGAATCCTCTGTAGGTCTCTGTACCATTTTCTCATCTTTGTGTAGCTCTCTCCTCTCCAGTCTGCTGCCCTTAGAATTGTAGCCACCTTGGCCTCCCCAGTCCTCAACTCTGTCCCCTCAATTCAGGATTAGGATTTCTCCCCCTTGTGCTGCAGCCTGGAAACTCTTGTGGCAGTAAGTTGGGGCAGTATAGGCCTCATTTCATTTCTGTTTTCTCAGGCAAAAAGTACTGCCTTAATGTCTTTTTTATGAAAACCAAGTTTCATATGTTTTGTCTGTGTGTATGTGTTTAGTTGTTTAAGACAGGAGGATAAATCCACCTCCCATTACTCCATCTTGGCCAGGATACCTTTTTTTTTTTTTTTTTAATCTATGGAAACATCAATTTTTTGTCGAGGAGGGTGGCCACTTAGGAACATTCTTCGTCCACGTAACATTGATACTTTACATGCGTGGGTATTCATATCTACCTTTCAAGTTACCTGTGCTCCTTTTTTATATTAATTGTTGGGGGTTTTTTTCCCCCCAAGGTTCCAATATTGAAAAATCTGTGAAAGACCTCCAGCGCTGCACAGTGTCTCTTGCACGGTATCGAGTTGTAGTTAAAGAAGAAATGGATGCTTCCATTAAGAAAATGAAACAGGCTTTTGCTGAGTTGCAGAGCTGGTAAGTTAAGTTGCTTTTGATCACTTATGAAGATGGTCAGCCACTCACCGGGTTCTTTAATTCCTGACTCTTAACTGCTCTGTATAGTAGGGAGAAACTTAGAAGTCCTATGGTATATTTAGCTTTTTGCTTCATTCAACTCCTTTTGGTCACAGTGTGGGAAAGGGTGGTATAGAGAACTCATGTTCTAGGAATGGGCCAGAGGTCGATAGTGTTCAGAAAGGGACAAATAATTATAGAATAGATCATGAGTCCTTACTTTAGGGTCTGGCTCTTAAACCAGAAACCTGCAACAAATGACATCATGTTTTTGAACAAAGTTGTGAAGTAAAAAAGCTCTGTTTTTGCTTTCCTACCTCCTGTCATCCTTCCTAATGCACCCTGCCCGAATTGTCTCTTCTGTGCCTTATTATTAGTCATTGACTTGTTTTAATTTTGTGTTTTTCAAACTGTGTTCTAAAAAATACTCATATCTTAAAATATGTTAGTATGTGTTCTGTAGGGGAAATAGGGTTTGGTAGTTAAAGAGATTTGAAACTACTTTTTAAAACATTTTACTACTAGACTTCTTAAGTGCTTTTCCAATGCTGATGTGCACTGTGAATCTGCAAGAGGAAGTTATACTAAGCTATTTCTCGAGGGTATTTGATTATAAAATCTTTCGGGGGGAGAAATATATTCTAATGTTTTTGAACACTGAAGCTGTTTTAACTATCATACATTAAGGTGCTAACTGATACTGAAACCATAACTCCTTTCTGGGGAGGTATTTGTATTTTATAAGGGACTTTTTTGAAAATAGAAAAGCTCTGAGGACCAAATTCAGTAAAGTGGTGGAAAGATAAGCAGCTAGGTTGATGTTTGGGGATTTAAGACTGTGTCTACTCTGCTTCTTTGTTAAACCAACCAAGATGTGAAATGTGAGAGGAAGGGTTCATGAATACAGAGAACCTACCCCACTCTTCCTCTCAACCCTCCATCTGTTTTCTTGCCTTCATAAACTTGGTTTGGTCACTTCATGCCACAGGAAACGAGACAGAGGGGATGTAGATAGCCTCAATCCTCCTGTGAAATTGAAGAGGGGGTGAATTAACGAAGATATAGAATAAAGCCTCCAAAAAGCTGCTGACACCTACTTTATCATTTGCAAAATGTAGAATTGTCCACTAAATCATCATAACCAAAAAGTACTTTTAAGATAGATAATTCGTCTGCTAGTCTACCCACGCTTTGTCCCAAATCCTGAGTTTTCCCCCTCCGGTTTTATAGCTAGAAACTTAATGTCATATCTTCTGTTTTTCTTTTTTTCTTTTTTTTTTTTTTTTTAAGATTTTATTTATTTATTTGACAGGGAGAGAGACAGCTAGCGAGAGAGGGAACACAAGCAGGGGGAGTGGGAGAGGAAGAAGCAGGCTCCCAGCGGAGGAGCCCGATGTGGGGCCCGATCCCAGGACTCCCGGGATCATACCCTGAGCCGAACGCAGATGCTTAACGACTGAGCCACCCAGGCGCCCCATGTAGCTTCTGTTTTTCTTACATACATGTTTACTTCAGCCAGATTGTCTCAAGACTTAACATTCACATTTCCTCTTCCACATAATTGTTAATGCCACTTTCCTATCCTAATATGTTCGTCTGTATCTTTATACTTCTGTAAATCTAACCAGTTCTCCCAAACTTAAATTAAGCTGCAACTTCTTCTGGAAATATTTCTAGGTAATTGGTTTCTACTCTTTCTGAACCTTGTGGGAGGAAGCATCATGCCCTTTGCCCTGGAGTATTATCATGTCAGATATTATTGACTCATTTTGAAAAGAATAAAGAGCTAAGAGTAGGTCATCACAGCTTTGCTTTGATAAGCCTCTGGTCTCCATGATTGTTTAGCTTACTGATTACTTAGCCACAGGATCTGATTCTATTCAGAACCAGCCTGAACCAGGAAACACAGTTCCGGGAGAGAGATTTGTGAGTTCCTGTTGACTTGGAACTCAGCCAGGGGGAGCCTCCTTCAATAAATGACAAATGAAATAGTTTCCTGCCTGGGACTGTGTATTTAGGATTGATTAGCAGACGTGGCAACCAGGTCAGTTTACCTTGAGGAAAGAGATTTACCTGCCCTTTCCTGCTGGTGCCCTTCTCTCTGGCTGATTGGGTTTTATACTACCTTGTTCCAGTGCCCCTTGTAGTTGCTACTTCAAGACATAATTGGCAGGTGAGCTAACTCCATTTGGCACCGAACCAGAGCTTGGAGTTAATGTCACTTAGGAAGCCATTTTTTGGTATTGGTTATAGTATGAAAGAAAAGCAAAGCATTTTAACGAATTTGCAACAGTAAGATTACATTACCCCTGATGGGGCACTAGGGGAATTATATGGATAACTACTTTCATTTTGGGGCCAAATGAAAGCTGACACATACCTCTAGGAAGGTAAAATCAGAGGCTTTCAGGTATATAAAACTTAAAATCTGTTTTTTGTGATCCAGTAATAATCATCTCTAGACCCAAGTTTACTTTTCTTGTTCATTCATAAAATTTGTCTGACTTACATTGTTGGAGCTATTAGTTGACTTAAGTTAAAGGCTACTAAGGAAAAAGATATGGAATGGAACATGAAGCTAAAGTAGATAAATTAGGGGCGCCTGGGTGGCTCTGTCGTTAAGCGTCTGCCTTTGGCTCAGGGCGTGATCCCGGCATTCTGGGATCGAGCCCCGCATCAGGCTCCTCTGCTGGGAGCCTGCTTCTTCCTCTCCCACTCCCCCTGCCTGTGTTCCCTCTCTCGCTGGCTGTCTCTCTCTGTCAAATAAATAAATAAAACCTTTTTTAAAAAAATAAAGTAGATAAATTATTTTGGACAGTTGTCGTATAATATGTTGGTGAAAATGCCAACAGGAAACACACTCAACTTGCATTTTAAATAAAAACTTCTATTTTATTGAAAGTCAAAAGATACTCATTTAAAAGGAGAAAATGCATAAGAAATCTGAAATTCTGCAACACATAAAGTCAGTCTAAGCTTATGCTTAAGGTTGAAATTTTTCTAGCTGAGTCCTCATTCATCTTAGAAAAGTTCCTTTTATTTGAGCTTCCCTTTCCCTCTCATATTAAGCTAGCTAAGCTTACCTAAGGCTTGTAGATGTTTAAATCTAAAGTCCATATAAAGATGGTGGAAACTTAGGTATCATTTTATGAACCAAAGCATTTTTAAAAATGTCTAAAAAGCATAGAAATAAAGGAGTGGGCTAATGTAACAATGTGTTATCAAAACACGTCCACAGCACTCTAGCTTTAAATTATTCTTCAGTTTTTGCATGTTTAGTACATTGATACCTTATTTCTATTAGTACTTGGCCTGCATGGCTTTTGCTATTCTTTAATTTAAAATTTTAACTCTTTAACCATCTGTGAAAATAACTAGTAACCTATGAAAATTACAGTTTACCAAACATATTCAGTCTTGTTATATGATTTATTTATCTGGATTTCTATTCTGAAAAGTAGGGATTTTAAATTCAGCTTTACTGCTTAAAAGGGATTCGAGTCTTAGGTTAAGCAATTTGTCTAACATGACATCATTAAGTTGCAGACTCAGTGTTTGAATCTGTGTGTTCTGACTCCCAGTAACCTGTGATTGTCGTCGCATCTATCATTGATAGCCCACTTCTCACTAAAGCTTGGGAAGAATGCTAGAGACTTGGTACTCGTCACATATATTATTTCCTTCTCAGCTTTTATAAAGGCTATGTAACAGAGGAAATTTAGGGACTAAGGAGTTTTGTCATTATGGAACAAGGTTAGAATGAGAAGGACCAAGATTTTGACTGAGCCTATAAAAGCCTTTATAAGTATTTTTTTTAGTTCAATAAAATAAGTCTATAAGGAGGAATATTCCATCCAAATCTCACGTTGTAATTCAGAAGCCCTAAATCACTCTTCTTAAGTCACAACTTGGAATGACTTGTGATTCACATATCCTTCAGGTCGTATCCTAGTTGTGGGGAAGGTATGAAGATTGTGGGAAAGGTAACTATGGAGTGGAGTCAATTAGAAAAGATTTCTAAGGGGCACCTGGGTGGCTCAGTCGGTTAAGCATCTGCCTTCGGCTCAGGTAGTGATCTCAGGGTCCTGGGATCGAGCCCCACATCTGGCTCCCTGGTCAGCAGAGAGTCTGCTTCTCCCTCTGCCTCTGCCCCTCTTCCCCGCTTGTTCTTGCTCTCTCTTTCTCTCAAAAAAAAATTTTTTTTTAAAGAAAGAAAAGAAAATATTTCTAAAAGGAAACGAATCATTTTTAAGCCTTGAAAGACAGATACGATTTACATTGGCAGAAAGGATGGGACTAGGACACTGCTTTTAGGAGGCCTGAGCTAAGCAAAGGCAAGGAAGAAGCCACATAGGGACTCCACATTGTGCAGCTCCAGCTGGGGGGGGGGGGGGGGAGCAGTAGTTGAAAGTAATAAGGGATGAAATCAGAGACCAAGGTAAAACGAGAGCATTTGATGAAGGAATCTGAATTTTGTGTTTCTTTTTTTTTTTTTTAAGGTTCCATCATTCCTTCTAATGTTTACTGTATTTCCCATCATTATAACCGTTTTTAAAAATAGGAGTAAAAGTCCTGTAACTCTGCCAACTTAACACAGAATTAATTTTCTATTTTCTGTGTTCCCTTGTGTTGCCCATCTACATGCCTACATAATCTTAATAATTGTAATCATAGGGAGCATAATTTTGGAACATATTCTTTTCATTTCAAGTTATATTTGATTCATCTCTCTGTAACTGCCTACACTCTGCTAGTGTGTGTGCGTGTTCATTTAAGAATTTCTAGACAATGGATCTGGAAAGTATAGTGATTTACCAAAGTTAATATGAAAGCATTTTTACTAAGTAGATATTCTGCTGAAACTGAGGAATCAAGAGGAATACCAAAATTAGAATAATAATTGCAGGGGCGCCTGGGTGGCACAGCGGTTAAGCGTCTGCCTTCGGCTCAGGGCGTGATCCCGGCGTTCTGGGATCGAGCCCCACATCAGGCTCCTCTGCTATGAGCCTGCTTCTTCCTCTCCCACTCCCCCTGCTTGTGTTCCCTCTCTCGCTGGCTGTCTCTCTCTCTGTCGAATAATAAATAAAATCTTTAAAAAAAAAAAATTAGAATAATAATTGCTGCCGTTTATTGAGCTGTTATTGTACGTCGGAAGCTTGTGTGCACGTATCTCTAATCCGTATGAGATTGTACGGTATCACTGTGCATTATGCTCATTTTATAGATGAGAAAAGATGGGCACAGAAAAAAATAATGCACCCAGAGTCATACTTGGTATTCAGTGACACTTTTCTATTCTACCCTGCTTCCTTTTTCTGTGTCTTACCAGGTATCTGTGTTTGCCTTTATTTTTCAGTCTTTGCCTTCCTAGGCTACACCTGTCTCACTTTAGACGTTGCTATCATAATTTGAGAGAGAGGATAAAAAATAAATAAAAACACAACCGTACTGTTCGACATGAGGAGTTAGTCAGCTACTGGCTAGATGGCCTAACACTCTAACCATTTTTCCTTACCAACCAGAAACTTGAATAATGAACTCCTTGGTAATCCAGATTGCTGCTGGTTCTTTTTTTCCTAAATATATTGTAAAATATAATCAAGTTATACGGTCTGTAGTGTTACTTCAGAATTGGGATACTTTTTACCACTGGAAAAGAACAGAAAGAAAAGTTATCCACTGAGAAAACCCGTTCCAAACGAACAGCTTATGTTCACATCCTCACTTCTTTAAAGCTACTTCAGACTGTTGAAATACGAAATTGCATGTCTACGTGCTTCGTAAAAGACTCCTGACAAAAAGAGGAACCCACCAAAATTTTCATAAGATCCAAATTGGATTTAGTAAGCTAGTTCTTTCAGTGAATTTTTCCTCTTTTGTTCAACTCAGTACGATGACCTGACTACCTCCCCGGGGTTGTTTTCGTTTTGAGCCTGCATGTGTGTACCATACCCCACCAAGGCCAGTGCTTGGGAGTATGGGGATCTGCAAAACCTATGAAACATTAATTTTCTGGTAATAAAAACTACTGACAGTTCTCTCTCTTGATGGTTTTTATGAGAAGAGGGAAGTGTCTTCGGAGAAAGAAAGGTGTTTGCTTTGGCTTTGCTTGGATTTCTGCTTTGATTGGCTAGTGGAGTTAGAATAAACAAGTTTTAGGTTTTCAGCAAATATCATCAACTACAAATATTTTCTAACATTATCAAGTGGTTTGGAGTATTGTCCCTTAAAATAATTAGCTGCGGAATTTCCAGAGATGTGTTTCTATTATAACATTGTTTTCTAATGTAACAACCATAAGCAAATGATAGTTAACAACTTTTTGGCACCAAGGAATACCGAAGGCGATAGCTAGAATCAATAATCTACATGTTAAATATATTAATCAAAGGGCTTGCTTCAAATGGTGGGCATACGATATATCTGAGAGATATGAATGGTAATACTACAGGGAAAACGGTTCCGAGCAACTAAATACATAAAAGCTTTAGAATAAATTGAGCAAATGGGAAGATAGTAAAAAGTCTTGGTAAGGAGGGAAGGAGATACAGAACCTCAGACGTTTACCAGTCTTTTCCCTTAGTAACAGTGATAAGTCATCTAAAACCATTTTTCATGATTGAAGAAAAGATACGGAAGTTCTCTACACTGTTAATGAGGCTTGGGCTTAATAAGACCTACTGTCTTTCTGAATAAACTTCCAGCTGTATTTAGCTGAATTTCATTAGCGGTTCCAGAATCCAGTGTATCAGATGCTTATTGGGGTGTGTTTCCATTCAGGAGAACCTTGAGAGAACAGTTGCAGACTTAGTGCCCTCATGTATTGGCAGGAGCAAGGTAACAAAGTCCGACCTTCTGAGTGAGCCTTTCATCGCTCTGTCAGAGGCCTCATTGCTTGCAGTTATGGCCTCTAAAAACTGGTACCTCAAACCACAGGTACTTTTGAATCTCTTGGCCACAGATCTATTCAGGGACTACCGTTTAGCTTAGGAACAGATGAAAAACTTGAGCTGAAGTTTCCATATTGTTAGAAAGCTCTATTAAAATAAACTATAGTTTTTAATTGTAAAAAAAAAAAAGCTTCTGCTATTTATCTTTATGCTTAAACATACTTTCCACTTTTGAACTCTTCCCACCTTCTCTATGTATTTGGTAATGCACGTATTTCCCCAACTTTTTTCCTTCAAGTTTGTATTTATTTATTTATTTGACAGAGTGTGCACGCACGTGAGGGCAAGAGAGCACAAGCAGGGGCAGCAGCAGAAGGAGAGGGAGGAGCAGGCTCCCCACGGAGCAGGGAGCCCGAAGTGGGGCTAGACTTGGGGCTCAGTTCCAGGACCCTGGGATCATGACCTGAGCCACACAGGTGCCCCTCCCCAACTTTTTATTATGAAAACTTCCAAAGATACAAAAAAGATGAAAGGATAGTACTGTGTGTGTGTGTGTGTGTGTGTGTGTGTGTGTGTTGTGTTGTTTTGGTGGAACCATTTGGAAGTTGCAGGCGTCATGACGTGACATGACATCTCTAAACGCTTTAGCACGGATGTGTGTGTGTGTGTGTTGTGTTGTTTTGGTGGAACCATTTGGAAGTTGCAGGCGTCATGACGTGACATGACATCTCTAAACGCTTTAGCACGGATGTGTGTGTGTGTGTGTTGTGTTGTTTTGGTGGAACCATTTGGAAGTTGCAGGCGTCATGACGTGACATGACATCTCTAAACGCTTTAGCACGGATGACCTAAAAACATGGTCATTCTACACAATTGCAACACATTAGGTGATGTACTTTTAATAAGAAAGTTGTTATTATATTGTTTTGTGTCAGTCTCAGCCTATCTGTGGTGATGCTCTCAGCTAGGAATGCCTGGGGGCACTCACCTGGGTCCCACCTTACTTGTGATAAGCCCGTATTTGAGCTAATATTGTGACTGGATCAGCCCTGGTGGTTCTACGATTGCCAGACACACATCAGCAACAGCCGTAGGGGAACTTTGAAAAAACCACAAGGTTTATTACTTATATGCCCTAGAGGGCACACGGCATGCCCAGGGTCACACAGCAAGGTGTGCAGAAACAGAGCACAGGTTGGGGTTGACAGTGGGTTGCCTCAGGTTTTTGGTGGGTTCACTCTTTATTGGTGAATGTAAAACATAAGAGCAAGAATTAAAGAGTGGGAAGGGAAATGTAGGGCCATGCAAGATATGTGGGTCACTCAGGGCTTTGAAAAGAGGAACTTCATGTGTGGGGCAGCCTGGCTATGTCATGTAGCTGCAGTCTGTTTATTTGAGATGTCTTTGAAATGGAGGTCTAGGCAATCAAAAGCTTAATTTCAGGCACTTAAATTACAATGAGAAAAACTAACTGTTGGGCATTTATAGTTTAACATTTATTCATTTTTATATTTTAAAGACTTGTGAAAATTTTAAAGAAAATCGGAATTTTCATCAGGCTTTTTTTCTGAGAAGTATCCCAACAGCCTCGGTTAATCAGTAGATTCCTCCGTTTAATTCTTGGCTGACATCACAGGACCTCTTAATAAGTGTTATCAGTAGATGGTAAGACATTACACACAGCAAACAAGGAATAGAAGCGCTTACTGCTTTTCAGTGGGGGCTTTTGGCATGAAAAAGTTAAACTTTTTTTAATGGCGTGGTCAGATGGTTGTCCATGCAGCTGCCTCTGCATTTCTTATGCTCACCAGTGAGTCAGTTGAAAAACAGAGTTTATTTAAATGGATACTAGTCATTCCTGCAGGGGGAAAAAAAAAGCCAACACGAGGTACTTCGTAGCTCCCACTGCCGCAGAAAAGTCTGATTGTGATGGTGCGGAACTTTTTTCTTGCTAAACGTGTCACATGACATTCTACTTTTTCATAATAAAGATTGTAAGCTGCAGAAAGCTTACTTGTTTGCTGAAGTCTTTAAATAAATATTTTACAAGCTTTGCCAGAGACAAATTTGTCATCTGGTGGACACAGTGTCTGCATCTTAAGGTGATTCAGCAGCAGAAAAGAGGTGGTGTCAAAATTGAGGCCTGGCAGCTCCTGTCTCCATTGTCCTTTCGTTTTGCTTTTAGGTATTCCAAATGCTGCTAGAGTTCGTGGAGCAAAATATTGCCAAGGTGTGGGAAGGGCTTTCTTAGCAGAGTACTGCTACCCTACAATAGTTGCATCTACTCTCCAGTCTGGTGCTTTTGGATTAATACGCCAACCAAATTTGTTTCATTGCAAGTCTGTTTATTCACATCGTGCGTAATGATGATCACACCTGTGTTGTCTGGCACTTCACTATAAAGGATTTTGCTCCTTGAGGGGATGACCCTGCCTTATCCTTTTTTTTTTTTGTATACCTCACACTGTAGTCTCTGTATTAACTACTTTGTGCTGAAATCACTACATATTGAGCTAAATTGAATCAGTATTCATACATATGTATACATTTTTATTGTGTGTGTGTGTTTATGTATGTGTGTGACTAGTTTTACAATCAGAGACAAGAGTACAACTTTTATTAACCCTATAGATATATTCCTTTTCAAAAAGGGGAAATCATCGGAGCGCCTGGGTGGCTCAGTCGTTAAGCATCTGCCTTCAGCTCAGGGCGTGATCCCGGCATTACAGGATCGAGCCCCGCATCGGGCTCCTCCACTGGAAGCCTGCTTCTTCCTCTACCACTCCCCCTGCTTGTGTTGCCTCTCTCTCTGGCTGTCTCTCTCTGTCAAATAAATAAATAAATAAATAAATAAATAAATAAAATCTTAAAAAACAAAAAGGGGAAATCAGAATGAATAGCAAATTTGAAGAGAGTTAGAATATTTCATGTCTACGTAGGTATTAAATTTTAGATTTTTTTTCACCACTGATAAAACCGATATGGTAAGGAAAATTACTTGGTATCCGGAGGTTGAAGACCAGGGCACAGAGTATTGCCTCTCTATACGTTGAAGGCGGTGGGCTCTTTTATAAGGACATAGAAAGCTTTATGTGGGGGCACCTGGGTGGCACAGCGGTTAAGCGTCTGCCTTCGGCTCAGGGCGTGATCCCGGCATTATGGGATCGAGCCCCACATCAGGCTCTTCAACTATGAGCCTGCTTCTTCCTCTCCCACTCCCCTGCTTGTGTTCCCTCTCTCGCTGGCTGTCTCTATCTCTGTCGAATAAATAAATAAAATCTTAAAAAAAAAAAAGCTTTATGTGCCTACAAACCATTTACATTTGCAGTGGAGAAAATTCTAATTACTCATTTAATACTCTGTTTCTGTAAAAAGCCTACCAGAAACCTTCGATTTCCTCTTTTCTGGATTACTGTTAAATGTTGACCTGAAACCAGCGCAATGTATATATATCTTTTAATTACTTTGTCTTCTAAAGACTAAAGCACCAGAAATGAAACAAATGAGCAAAGGGGGAAAAATAGAGAGAGGAAGGGAGAGGCAAACCAAGAAACAGACTCTGAACTCTAGAGAGCAAACTGATGGTTACCAGAGGGGAGGTGGGGAGGAGGGGAGCTAAATGGGTGATGGGGGTGAAGGAATGCCCTTGATGTATGGAAGCACCGGATGTATGGGAAGCACCGGATGTAATGGGAAGCACCGGATGACGTATGGAAGTGTTGAATCACTATATTGTACACCTACGACTAATATAACACTGTATGTGAACTCACTGGAATTTAAATAAAAAACTTAAAAAAATAGATTAAAGTGCCAGTGACTTAGTACAACTTTGGTAAAATGTTGAGAATATACAGATCCTTATTGTGAATACATTAACCATGCCCTAGAAGAGGTATTGCCTGTCAACTGTATTTGAAGCAAAGCTGCCCCATTTTATAGACCAAATAAAATTATGTGAGCCCGAATGTGGAAATCCGTAACTTTAAGGACTTTCGCTTTAGCGCAAGTTGAGTGGGAAGTGTTCTGTAGCTTGCTACTGCCACCTACTGGTTCTCAATTCTGGGACTTCGGCTGTAATACATAGAAATAAAAGGAAATTAGGTCTGTTTATTGGAATCCTCAAATATTCTTTGCTGAGGGCGAGACAGAATTTTTATGTGGTCCACCCAGGGTTTACTTTGTAGTATGCTTTTAGTGAACAAACTCCGCAGTCTCTCTCCACTGTTAACAATGTGCTATTTCTGTTGGAGTTTCTGACAAACCTTTTTTCCCTTTGTCATCTTTTCCCAGTTTAATGGATCGAGAAGTGGCGTTGCTGGCTGAAATGGACAAAGTGAAAGCTGAAGCAAGTAAGACTGATCTGTAGTTAAAGCTATTACCACTTAGTAGGGATCTGCCTTTCAACCCTCATAACAAAGCTCAGTATAAATGCCACTAGAAGAGTTTATGTATTTACTTAAACAATCTTGAGCAGTTGTACTGCCCTGGCGTATGAATCCTTTCAGGTGAAACAACTTTACAAGAACCTGGTTTTTTAATATTTTTGAATTTGAATATTTTGAATGTAAAATTCAGTGTGTAAGGGACTGCCTCATGGTATCTGCCACCACAGCATCAGCTTAGGAAAATAAAGTATCCTTGCAGGTGCCTGGGTTTTGTTTTATTTTGTTTTTAGCTTCCAGTGATTGAACAATTCTACTAGGTTTTTTTCTACTTGTCAAAAAATGTTTGGCATCATCAGAGAAAACTTCACGGTTACTTACACATTAGTGTAAACATTATTGTCATTACCTGTCACCGAGCTTTTTTTGTTTTCTCAATTTTAGAACAGTCTTCACTCAGTGTCTGTGACCATTATGTAGGGGAATTCAATGAAATGAGGTTTTAGGATATCATGACTAGGGTTCCTCGAATGCTTACTAAAAGATTCTGGAAGAACAGAGTCTAACTTGGGTAATCGGTGGGGTTTTTGTAGCAATGAACCAGAGACCTGTTTTTTGTCATTTCTGTTAAAGGTTAGGTAGAAGACACACAGCTGTATGGAGAACAGGGAATGTCAGTTGCAGCTTCTGCAATGGCATTGGATGTGGGGCTTTGAAAGCTGCGGGTTTACCTTCATGTGTCCAATGCTGGATTTGTAATTAGGAGGGTTGTTTCTTTTAACCCGCTCTCAAACTGGTAAGAATGGAAATAGGTTGAGATGATGACTCACAATTAAATCATTTGTGTTTATGGTCATGGGCCAGAGGAGGCACGGAGCTGAGTTCAGTTTTGAGCTGAAATGTTGAACAGGTACTCTCCACTGTTTTTCAGAGGTGAGATTTCATTTAAATCGAGGGGTATATCCTGAAATCTCTAAATGTGACAATTTCGGTCCATTCATGTACCTATGTGTCCTATTTTGAAGGTGAAGTTTCAGATAAAACTAGTGAGAAGACATAGTCCTTACTTTTTGAGAAGGTACTTTTTAAAAACAGAACTTTTATAGAAAAGTCCAAGCATATTTCAAAGAGAGAGGCTAATATAATTAACCGCCATCATCCAGTTTCAACTAATTATCAATTCATGACCAATCTCATTTTATCAAATTAAGAGCTAGCGAGTTTTACTTAATTTCATCAATTGTATATCTGTATCTCCTTTCTCTCATGCTAAAAATCCTGGTTCTCTCTCTCTCTTTTTTTTTTTTTTTTTTTTTTTTAAGATTTTTACTTATTTGACAGAGAGCATGCACAAGCAGGGGGAGTGGCAGGCAGGGAGAGGGAGAAGCAGGCTCCTCACCGTGTAGAGAGCCTGACACGGGCTCAATCCCAGGACTGCAGGATCATGACCTGTGCTGAAGGCAGACACTCCACTGACTGAGCCACCCAGGCGCCCCAAGAAACAGTTATTGTTGCAGTGCCCTTCCACAGACACTTAATACGACAGAATCTTTGGTTAGGGGCAGCTGGGGCAACCAGACTGGTCAGATTGATTACATAAACTTTGTCGCTCCGATTTTCTGCTTTGGTGTACAGCAGGCTGGTGGAGGTAAATCCAAGTGTCCCCTTACACACTCTTGGACCTTCAGCCTCTGCAGCGATTGCACAGTCCTCTTCCACAAGTTACACTCCTGCCCACGGAGCCCCTTCTCCTGCAGCCCACCCTGCTGCGGGGGCTCATCCTGCCTGGGCAGTGCGGCTGCTCCGCGAGGGTCATCCAGAGCCTTCTGGCTGCACTGGTGACCATGCTCCCTCTGGGTTTCCAAGCCAACTCTCCCTAGTCTTCTCCTTTCTCTGACCAGCCCTCCTCCGTCTCCTTCTCTGCTCCTCCTCCCCCTGCCCTTCCGCCCTCAAGCCTCCACTCTTTCCCCTCCACATTCCTCTGGACCATCTCCCTCCTGTTTGAAACCCTCCCACCAGCCCCCCATGACCATGAGGACACACAGGAACCTTTTCTTCCTGTGCCCTAGAAGACTGCATGCCTGATTCCCGTCCCCTTACCAGTCTCCTACGCGTCACCTTTAAAAAATCCTGGTTCTCGATGTCACTAAATGTGATTACTCATTTACCAGTACTATCAAGAAGGTGCTTCTTTTTCTTTTTTACACGTAATCATTTTATTAATTTATATGTTCACAGTACTTCCCAGTTTAGAGTTTTTTCACTCATTCGTCTGTGATCTTCACATTAACCTTATGAGGTAATTGGGTTTTCCTATTTTTGTTTTCATTTAGTAAACGAAGAAACTAGTCCTTTGGAAAAGCTGTGACTGTCCCGAGTTATGTAATTGGGTCCTCTGATATGTGTGGAGATCTTGACACATTTCCTCCATGTTAAGATCTATGCTTTTGTCTTAGAATCCTAGAGTGTGGGAACTGAGAAGCAGGTGAATTTGGCAGACAGGTTTTATGTTGGGAGCCAGATCAAGTAGATCATCTGTAACTGTTGGGCCTTGGTGTCAAGAAACTTTTGTCGGCACATTCCTCACTTATTGGAAAGTGTGTTCTTACTGATTTACCTGCCATGGGTAGGGGTACCGCATGGATGGCATACATGGGGCAATCAGGCTCAGTAAAATTGCTAAAGACATTCAGCTCTCTGGACTACCTGATGTAGCTCTTGGAAAATTCTGTTTATTTTCTAACACAAATTTGGCTAATTTCTAAGTAGGTTACAGGATTCTATGTAAAACAGTTAGGAACTGAGTTTGACTGCATGCAACAGAGTGGCCTAAATAAAAGTTCATTTGTCTCTCATGAGATGAAAGGTCCAGAGGTAAGTGATCAGGGTTGGCAGGACATCTCCAAAATGACACGAGGAACCCAGGCTTCTTTGTCTTTGTACCCAGGCATCCTTAGAGTGTGCTTATGGTCAAAATATACCTCCCAAGGCTCCAGCTGAGGAGAGGCAAAAATGCTATCTGCTGACCAAGACTCCTTTAAAGAGTTGTCCTGTAAACCCCGCCCCGTGAGTTCGGCTTAGATCTCAGTGACCAAACCATGTGATAACATAACCAAGTCATGTGATAACATGATTATCGCATCTGTAGCAAAGCCAAGAAATGTAGATTCTTACCTGAGCAGATGGTACCCAAAACACTGGCCTTCCAGTAGGAAGAAAAGGAGAATGGATATGCAGTGGCTCCCAGTCTTTGCCACAGCCCACCCCTCAGCTACCCAACATCCTTCTTTTTTAAAAAATGGGAACTCACTCACCTCCTCCTCAATGGCAACACTTCCGAAGACTCATCTAGTTCGTATCTTCAGCTGAAAGTCCAGGACTGCTGGGTAACTTCAGATCTTTCAGTTCAGGTCTGAATGTGGCATGTCGTGGTCTGGGGTCCCCTAAGTTAAAAGTTAAATGCCCCCTCCTCCAATGTAATACAGATAGAGAAAGAAGAGGATAATTATAGTAAAAAAAAATACCACCTGGAAAAGCAGTGATCTGATCTTACTGGACAGGTATAGCAGAGTCCCTGCCCTTCTAATAGAGAAAGTTCCTTGGTTCATATGGCAGCTCCTACTTCTCCTTCTGCTGGAGGATTTCTTTGGCTCACGTCCTCTGAAGCCCCTGGTTCTCCACTCTGAGAAATTTTTTTTTCCCCAGTGTTGTCTGTGGCCGTATCTATATATCCAGGAGCGTGCCAAAGAATATACTTCTTACAAAGCTGTAAACAATCTAAATTCCCACCGTTAGGGGACTTGGTGAATAGAGATGGTACAGCCACATGGTAGAATGCAGTGTGGCTGTTAACCAGTGAGGGAGAGCCCGCGTATTGATAGTGAATGCACTGTGAGATGTGTTAAGTAAAAATAGCCAAGGTAAGGGGAAGGACCATGTGTATGATATGCTCCCATTCGTGAAGAGAGGGAAGAGGGAGAGAGGTGTGCTGTGTGTGCCTAGAATACATTTGGAAGGATGCATAAGAAATTTTTAACATTGGTCTCTATTGGGGAGGGAACTACAAAGTCAGAAATAGGAGGGACACTTTTACTTTTCATCTTCTACCCATTTATTCTAAGTGAATTTTTTTTTTTTACCCTGGGTATATATTTCTAATTCATATGTTTCTTGATAAAAAGAATTTTTTTTGACTGGGAAGAGGAGAAGGAGAAATGACAAATGATTTATGAGTCTTTATGATTCATAAAAAGTGTTTACCATTTAACTGGCTTCAGAGTCCCTCAAGAAGGTGGAAACTGGACCTTTGGTATTTTCATTTTCTGGATGGGTGGGCAGCTAAGCCGTTGGCTGTCCAAATACATACTGGGAGGCCCATATTTCCAATTCTTCTTTATCCTATTTAGCAGAACATAAGAGTCATACTCTTTTTCTCCACAGTGGAAATTTTGCTCAGCCGACAAAAGAAAGCCGAACTTCTAAAGAAGATGACTGATGTGGCTGTTCGAATGTCAGAGGAGCAATTGGTTGAGCTCAGAGCTGATATCAAGGTAAAACTTCCTTCTCCTTCCTGCCTTTCTTCTTACCCTCGGGGACTGAAGCAGCAGATCTCCATAATTCATGGCCATATCTAATATATTGAACTCAAGATCTTCCCTTCTCAAACCTGGCCCTCTGCCATGTTCCCTTTCTCTGTAAGTGGTACTGTCATCTATCCAGGTGTCCAATCTGGAAACCTCAGGAAATTTCTCCTTTCCCACATTAAATCTATCAGCAGACCCTGACCATTTGACCTCCTACTAAATCTCAGCTCTGATCTTTTCTCCTTGTCTCCCACCACCGTCATGGTCAAGCCACTGTTATCTCTCATTTGGACTTTTGTCATAGCCTCTTAACTGATCCCACCCACCCACTTTGTCCGTGCCCCACCTTCCCCAGCCCTCCATCACTGTTCCTCGCACCACAGTAACCTACTTCAAACCTTCCCCTGCTTTTAGGATAGAGATTGTAATCCTTAACGTGGCCTCTAGGGCTCTGCATGGTCTGGCTGTGCCACCATTTCATTTCACTCCATGCCCCTCCTTGTTCTCTATACTCTGGCCATCTTAGCGTCTCCTTTCCACAAATGTATCCTGTTCCCTCCTGCTGGAGGGCTACTGCATATGCTTTTCGATCTGTACAAAACACACCGCCCACCCACTCCCAGCACACAGATCACTCATGACCTACTCATGCTTCCTGACTTCCCTGTCATATCCCCTGTTTTGTGCCTTCCTAGCATAAAGGGTTCATTTGACTGGTCTGTCTTCCTAGCCAGATGGTAAACTTTATGATGGCAGGAACTGGCGCGTCTCCAGCGCCTAGCACAGTGCCTTGGCACATAGTAGGTATTCAGTAAATATTTAAATAGTTGCAACCATTCTGATTTTATAAGAGAAAATGAGCAGTTCGAGATGATGATTATATTGTAATCTAATGTTTATAACAATGACCGAGGTTCAACACTCATACATTTTACATTCTTATACAAAGAACAGTGTTTCTGAGACAAGGGTGGAAATGTGAAAGAGGTTGAGGTGTTCTTGGGTAGTCGTGGACGCTGGCTTTCTAAATGATGGCCTTTAACCCGTGAGCTATGGGAACAGGGAGAGTTGGCCGCCCCTCGTCCTGACCCTTAACCTCCGCTCTTTCTGACACGTGAGATGTCCTGCCATCTCTAAGAGGAACACTTGGCGCCGAGGCTGTTTCTCAGTCTTTGCAGGGTAAAAACAGGTGGAAGGTCATCGAAGCCGACCTAGGTATCCTTGTCCCCATTCCGACCCAGCCTTTCACTCCCTCCCGCTTCGACCCTACTGGGGTGAAATAGCAGAACAGTCCCATATGAGATTAGTGCTTCTATTGGCTAGAACCACGTTACTGAAAGTTATAGAAAGTCGTCTTCGCGTTGATGCCAGTCAGTCTCATTCAACTTTCTGGAGAAGCCGGAAACCCCTTTGGAAATAGATGAGAGTTCTGGCTCTCACAGGCTTCATCTGTTCTCCTTCCCACGTGGTTAAAAAGCTGCTAGAAATATTTCTGCAGGCTGACTAAGGATCTGTTTCTCTCCACGTTTTCAGTGTACTGAAGTGGGTGCTGTGCAATTTAAATGTCTTATTTCCAGATCATCTTATTTCCGTCATTCCTGTTATGTCTCTGGCTCAACAAACCCTAGAATTTGTTTCAGAATTACTCTCCCACTGAGATTACATGTCTGAAGGCTGTATGTCACAGAGGTTCATGCTTTCCTACGCCGCGTGTACTCTGAAGCCTTAGGACATCAAAGCCCAGAGGGGATTTTGATGTCTCTTTTCCCATTTACTGCTTCTCGATCCATCCCAAGGTTCTGGTGCATTTGATTGTACCCTTGAAAATCCAAGGTGGAATTAGTCCGCCTGCTAGAGGGCTGCTCTGAGGGGTTCAGTTCCGGTAACTTATATCTAGGCCTTTAACTTAACTTTTTCACCTCCTTTTCATCTGGAAAAAAAAAAAAAAAAAAGATCCCAGGCTACCTTGGAGATTGTTTACTGAAAGACACCCCCAGAAGCACTTTATTCCCGACATATTTCTAGTCCCACAGTCGCTAGTTAGTTTTGACCCAAAGGGTGGGTTACTTCTCAGCTCAGTCCGCTTAAAAGGATTAAATTACTTGCAGCACAAACCCTTCTCATTTGCAAAGTTGGCTTTTCACATGAATGATTTTCCATCTCAGGAAGTTGTGCCCATTCTGAGGACTGTAACAAATCCCGCTTCATACAGGGATGAAGCGCGTTTCCTAAGGAAGTTGCTGTCAGAGAACACCAAGCCATCTATTTACCTGGAATCGTTGCTGTGACGGAGGAGCATTTTTGCTGCCTCTGCTTCTGTATAAAATGGAACAATGTGGAGAGTAGCCAATAGTGGAAAGAGGGGCCTCTACACTGTGAACTTTTTCTTCTATCTCTACAATTTATTTCTCTTGATTATACCTAATGGGCTTTGGCCATCATGGAGCATTTCATAAAGCCCCCCAATAGATTTCTCTTTGGGCCTTAAGAAAATGACTGGATTTCGCCAGTCATCCCGCATAGGTAATATGATGGCCATTTTGCAAAATGTGAAGCAGTAAAAAGAAGGCAGCGGGAACTCACTGTTTCATCTCTGTATAGCAGGCTGGTTTCCGCTTGTCTCACCACTTGTCTCACCTGGAGGCTTTCCTTTGTCCTTTCTCCAGCACTTTGTTAGTGAGCGTAAATACGATGAGGATCTGGGACGAGTAGCCCGGTTCACCTGTGATGTAGAGACCCTGAAGAAGGACATTGAGTCGTTTGGACAAGGTAAGATGGTAAGGGATTCTGGGCGCTGGAGATGGTGCTGGGAAGACCCTGCTCGTCAGAGACTGAAGTTGTGGCTTCTCCACTGATTCGTCTTTAGTGCCTCTTGTGTTTTTGTTTGCTTGTTTTTGTGAGAAGTAATTCTGACATACTTAGGAAGTCACCGGATACAGAGTCTTGGAGCTCAGATGGGTGGTTTCCAGCTCCCTAAATTTGCAATGTTAGGAGGCTCTGGAGTCGGACCAAGCTTGAATCGTTGCCTTTATGATAACTCCTAGAGCTTCATTTCACTCCTCTCCCAAATGGAGATAACAATATCTGCCTGGCCTGCCCAGGACAGGTGCTTAAATAATGGCCGCAAGGGGACGGGGAGGCCTCCCCCAACTTGAGAGCTTATAGGAACACATCCGTCAAACACTGAGCTCGGCGCCTTTGTTCTTTCTGTGTCAGTATAATAGTGAAAGGTTGGACCGAGAGCAGTGACTGTGAGCTCAGCATCAGTCCAGGCTTAAAACCAAGAAAAAAATGTAAGAGGTAGTTTTAAGTCATTGAATTCTGACAAAATTTGAAGTGAAAATATTCCTATTTTTCAGATACATTGGTATTTTGAATTTGGGGTTATTTTTTGCAGAAAGAACCTTGGGAAGAAGATACATGTTTGTTATAAAAACTAGTTCTGTTCATGTTTAATCTTGATTATTTATATCTTGCATCATACAGATTTTTTTTTAAAAAGGATTTAGCTTTTTATTTACCTTTTTCTTTCTTTGTGAAGTCAGTCCCTCAGAATGTTCCTGCATAGGAAACTGAACATATGGCCCATACTATTGTTCCTCGGCTTAGTCAGCGGCTGGAGCCGTAGCCAGGAGTTTAGTAGGAAATACTGAGAAGTCATTAGTTGGTGGGGGAACGATCATTCCGATCTTACACTGTTCTCCTGTCTCTGAGAGTTCCTTTACAAAGCAGTGGGGACTCACTAACTGGAATTTAAATAAAAACTTGGAAAAAAAAAAAAAACCCAAAAAACAAAGCAGTGGGGATTTGGAAGCAGTGGAAGAAGAGGGCAGAAGGAAGCTTTTGCTTCCTGTTACCCATTTTATAAGCTTACCTTTACAAGTACTCAGGTACACAGCTCTTTATCTCAAAGTGCTTATTGTGCAATGGAGAAATCGGGAAAACCTTACCCGTCATGCTCTTCCGTCCTGTGACAACATACTTCTCATGTTTTCGTTCAGTGTCCCATCCAAAGAACAGCTATTCCACCAGGTCCCGGTGTAGCTCAGTCACGTCCGTGTCCTTGAGTAGCCCGTGTGGTGCCTCTGCTGCTTCCTCTTCCACCTGTGCCTCTGCTCCCAGCCTTACAAGTGCTAACAAGAAAAACTCGGCACCGGGAGAGACCCCTGCAGCCGCAGCCAACCCCAGTGGCCGGCCCTTCCAGCCTCACCGAGAGGTAACCCAGCTTCCCCCCTCAGCCAGTTACGGAGAAAAGTTACCAGATTGTCACCGTTTAAACGCTGACAGCTCAGTACATTACCTTCCTCTCTTGATGCCCGTTCCACACCTATTTTGAATCCCTCCAGCCCGTGAGTTCCAGAGAGAGCATTGGGTACGTATGTTCCAAACCACCGGCTAGCTTAGGTTTCCTGTTGCCAAGACTGCTGCCTTTCCGAAGTTGGCGGCAGTCCTAGCTGTTGCAGGTAGTATTGCCTGGTAATTAGTCCCCGGGGAGTCATGCCCCCATCTCGAGGTAGCGGCGGGCTCCGCAGAGCGCGTCTGAAGCAGCAGCCCTCTAGAAGCACAGCGCGGAGTAGCGCAGGGACCGAGACCGGGAAGCTGGTGGGGGGGGGGGGGGGGACACCAGGAAGCCGAAGCATAATCTGTAGTTTCCTTTCCTGGCTTGAAGAAGATACACAAGAGCAATCCAAGGCTGTGCTGAACTGGGGTTACACTGGAAGCGGAGGATGAAAATAAAACCCCATCCCGTAAGCCTTCCGGGTTGTAATGTGAAAGATGTCCGAAGTGTCCCAGCAGCAGGATTTAGTCTGTGGCTGGTGATGTATAGCAAAGCAGATGATAATGATGTTTGCTGTTCCAGGTGTTCATTATCTTTACAAATGGCTTGTGATCTGCAGAGTTCAGCCGTGTGATAAGATGCTTGCCCAGTTGAGGGTTGGAACAGCCCAAAGAATGTTCTTTTCTTCCTTCTTAGCTTTCTTCTTGTGCCCAGCCAAAGAAAAGTGAACTCCTCTCCAGTGGAGAGCCTAGGGGTGAAAGGTGGGGCAAACGTAGTGAAGGATTTTGTAATTCTGGTGTAGTGGCTGGGTTGGATTGGCTGACACAATTCTGGGGGTCTTGAGAGAGAACTGAGTCCCGCGCGTGGGATCCCACAATTTAGGCTCTCAGAATACTCCTGTAAGCTGAACTGGAATAGACCGGGCGCCATAATGCCAGAGTGCTCTGAACATTCTATTCTTCTCTCCTCAGGTATTGCCAGGGAACAGACGAGGAGGACAAGGCTACAGGCCGCAAGGCCAAAAGTCCAATGACCCCGTGAACCAAGGGCGACATGACAGTGTGGGTCGTTACAGAAATAGTTCATGGTATTCATCTGGTTCCAGGTATCAGAGCGCTCCATCCCAGGCATCAGGAAACATTAGTGAACGGGGCCAGACCCACTCTGCAGGGACCAATGGAACTGGAGCCAGCATGGAGCCCAGCCCACCCAAGCCCTCGTTCAAAAAGGGGCTCCCCCAGCGCAAACCTAGGACCTCTCAGCTTGGGGCTGTGAACTCTTGAGGGCAGTTCCAGTTGGCCTCTCCTCTACCCCACGCAATTCAACTTGGTAACTGGACTTATTAGGAAACTTATAGTTAGATGTAATAACAAAGAAGTTTACGCATATCACTTTTTATGCCATTCTAAATATTTTTGGTTTCTTCTCTCCTGGTTTCCTCTCTACCATTTTTGGAGGGGAAGCTGTTTTTTCCCTTGACCTTTCCCAATGATATGGATTGATTCTGATTGGTCATTTCCACCTGGAATCACAGGCCACTGAGGCCCAGGTTTCCCGAGGGTCAGCAGTGCCCTTCCCGGTGCGCGGGACCTTTCAGTTGCCTGAAGAGACCTTCCTCGGCACCTCCCTCCAGTTCAGGCTCTCAGGAGGAGGTGGGTCAGAGCTAGTCCAGCTGCTCTTCCGTCTAAGCAGAAGCCACACATTCCCATCAGGTGCCCCCTACACGACAGTGGGACCAGGAAAGGCAGTGAGGGGATTGTGTCCTGCACTGAATTAGCCAGAGAAGGGGACATTTAATTGGTGGAAAGAACACTAGAAAATGTTTGAGAATCTGCCTCTGCTCCCAGAACGTGCCTGAGATTGACACTCAGATCAGGGTTTCCGTCTCCTGCTTGGCACTGTAGCTTAGCCCGCGGTCTCTTCAGAATGCCCAAAGCCTTGTTTTCCTATCACCTTAGACTGCAGTCCGGTCTAGGGAAGTCTGTGGGAGAGGAGCATTTAATTAAAAAAGTCTTTCTTTGTTTCAATGTTTGAAGGTTTTTGTTGTTATTGTTCTCCCTTGTTCCTGAATCCTCTTCTGATCCTCAACCACATTTATAGCAATATAATTAGTGTTGATCTAAGATGTTGCCCATCAAAAAATTGCCGCGGTCTTTATAGTTGAATAAATAAAAACAACTGCGTAAATGTTCCCGCCTTTGTTTCACAGCAACAAATGCCTTCATTTCATTATCCGGTTTTCCTTGGGCCTCGTGGGGTAGAAGTCACTCGGGCAGCGTGTTCGGGGCTTAAATGAGGGTGGCTGATTCCTAAGTCATTTGTCCACTGCTTAGCTTCGGAAGCAGATGAACATGTGAAGGCCGGCGTGAGCAAATGCAGCTGTTCCTCGTGGGAAAGGATTCGTCGTACAGGGAACGGTGACTTTCCAAAAGAAGCTTGCCAGTTGAGAAAAACCACAGCTGCCAGCAGCTCTCCCAGGCAGCCCCTCTCCTCCACTGCCTGCCCCTTGACGGGAGTAGTGAATGTGACGGTATAATTGAGCGCCGGCCTGTAGCAGTGGCACTGGGGCCAGACCCCTCCACCCCGCACCGCCTCCAGCATCTATGATTGAATAACAGCCGAGCATTTTCCTTCTCCCGAGTCTGAAGTCCGGACCGTGAGCGGCAGTGGTGCAGAACTTAGCCGCCTCAGGGCTTCCCTTGGCTCTTCGGCTGCAGCTGAGCTGCCGGGGTTCAGGTTGGTTGAACAGATTGAGAGAGAGAGAGAGAGAGAGAGAGAGAGAGTGTGTGTGTGTGTGTGTGTGTGTGTGTGTGTGTGTCTTTCAATAAAGAAAATAGTAGTCAAGGAATACTGGGAAGCCATTTTCTAAAGGGCTCATCACCTCATTTTGGGGAATTTGCCCAACACCACCACCAGCCTGCTGGGTGTCAGGGAAAAGCCCTCCTTTTCTGATTAATTGCTTCCCTCTACTTGATAGAAAATCCAGAGATTGAAATGACCTTGAAGGATTACGAGGTCTATCCCTGTATCCAGGCAAGATTGTATTTAACCTCCCAGGCGGATGGGAGGCTACGTGTGTGTCAAAACCACCTTGAAGAGGGACACCGGGCTGGCTAGTCGGTAGAGCATGTGACTCTTGATCTCAGGGTCATGGTGCCCGGGTGGCTAAGTTGGTTGGGCCTCGTCCGACCCTTGGTTTCGGCTCAGGTCGTGATCGCGTGGGTTGTAGGATCAGGCCCACGTTGGGCTCCTCGCTCAGCGGGGAGTCTGCCTGGGGATTCTCTCCCTCTGCGCCTCTGCCCACTCCCCACCCCCCAAATAAATAAACAAATAAATAAATCTTTTTTTCTAAAGAAAGTATACAATTTAGTATTTCCATGTCAGTATTCATAAATATATCTTGTTCTTTCTATGGCTACATATATCCCGTTGTATAAACTTAACATAATTAACCAGTCCCTAATGATGATTTTCAGGTTTTGTTAGTATAATGAGCATCTTATAATACATATATAATTTTTATTTGTGAGAGTGTATCTTCAGGATAGATTCCTAGGATGGAGTTGCTGGGCCATATAGTTATTGAAAAGGCCCTCTTAAAGATGCATGGGTTTACATACTCTCACCAACAATGTTTAGGGGTGCTTTGTACAGTTGCTAAGCTGGAAGCTAAGGAGAGGTAAAGTAAACTACAGTCCTCCAAGGGGCTGACACCCCAGCTGGGGCAACGGACACATTGAATAAAATAATAGTGTTGCATGAAAGAGTCCCCCCCCCCCCCCCCCGCCCCGGCCCGGGTGTGAGTACCGTGGAGGAAGCACTACGCTGACGGCTGGGGCCTGTGCTTACGGTGGGACTACACCAAGGAATGGCCAGGCCTTTGTTCAGTGGCTGATAGATAGGGTGACATATTTCAGAATCCTAAGCCAGGGTACAGTCATGTGAGTACCAATGTATGTATGGGGAAAAGCAAGATAAACTCTCTTAGGTTGGGAGTGACCTGGAGAAGCCAGCCAGCAGTCATGATTACCAGTCTGTGAACGAACCTGTACTTTTGGAGATCAAGGAAGTAATGACGTGATGCCCCCTAGAAATTCTGCCATTTGACCTAATGAGATGAGGATCTGTCTTACCTGATTTATAGGGTCTCTTGTCTTCCTGGTAGGGATTCTATCCATAAAGTAGCACACTTTATGGAAGAAAAAGTTGTTCAGATCAGTGCACATTTGGAGTTCGGCCATCAGGAAGCTGTTGTGTCACTGTTCCGGCCAGTTCTGAGTACCAGCGCGAGTCCTGGTCGCCAGAACAACGTAACTGTTCAGTCAGTCAAGCTCGCCTTCTGGTTGCATTAGCCACCCGAGCACATTCTTTCCTTCCTTCAAACACCGAGGTGCTTACTGTGTGCTGGGCCCTGCACTGAGTTCTGAGCCAAAGATAAACGGTTCCAGCTTTTTCCACAGCCACTGTGCAGGTGAAGGAAACAGAGCTCTTAGCTCTTCTTCAAACTTTTGGAAGCTGTTGGTGGCTACGCGGTGTGGTGGAGTGGAAAGACCCAGGACTTTGGAGACCCATACCTGGATTTTAATTCTGGCTTCCCAACTTGCTAGCTATGTGACCGACTAGCCTTGGGCCATAATGTCACATCTTTGAGGCCCTTCCCGACTGGAGAGCGGACACAGTGGCGACTGCGCCATGGAGAGGCGGGAGGAGGTGGCTAGCACCCTGGCGGCTAAGCTAACCGGTGACAAATGGAGCGTCCACTCTCCAGAACTCCTTTGCTTTTCTGTCTCTCCTGCCCTGTTACAAAGTGTGTGAAAGACTTCCCCTATCTCCCGCCGGACAGACTTATTAAAAAAGGTAAAAAAAGAATGACTCCGTTATCCTATCTTGTCTAGCTTTTCTCCTGCGTGCCTATCCCCCCAGCACGGTGAGCTCTGTACCCCTCTTGTCCGTCTGCCATACACCTGTCAGAGCAGCCCACCGTCCCCTCCCCTTTCTGAGCCCTGGGTGGGGGAGGGGGGTGTGCAGGCCAGAGGCTGATGGCGGGAGTGAGGCCGCAGCTGGGGCTGCCCAGGGGAGAGCCAGCGAACATTCTTTCCGTCCAGGTGCTGAGGCAGCTTTGTTACCTGCTCTGCTCCCCACTCGGGGAGACGCTCTCTGACGATCTTACTGGGAACTCACCCACCATCACTACCACCAGTACCACTGTTCCCCAGCCCGCCCGCCCCTTCATTGCCGTCAAAACAGCAGGAACAAATACCACCCACTCCGATTCCTCAGGGAAAAGTCAGGTCTCCTTTTTATGTCTCTCTTCAACTTAACCCAGTTAGGCTTTCTCTATAACTTGATTTCAAACAAACCCGTTTTCTGGTGTTGCTAGAACACGCAGATTGAGACTGAGACTTCTCAGACTCACGCCCTTGCCCGCCACAGGCAGGGCTGCGGCAGACGCCCCTCCCCGCCGGGCTGGGGAGCCAGCAGTCGACTGGCCTAGCTCCCCATGGTTCGAGGGCCGGCTTGCTGTGCACTGTGGGCCCTCACGACAGGTCACTATCTGAGCACTCATCAAAGTGACCATACCGTCCCCTTTGAAGAGGCCGTTTGCCCAAGGACAGGACAAAGCGCTCCAGCAAGGTGGCAGACTAACAAACTGTCTTGATTCAGACCTGGTTCCTCCACTTAGTAGCCTCATGAAGCACAGCAGCTGCCATATCTAAATAAAACCATGTATCTTCCAGGATTCCCTCGTTTGAAAATGTATTCTGGGGGTGCTGGGTGGCTCAGTTGGTTAAGCGTCTGCCTTCGGCTCAGGTCATGATCCTGGGATCAAGCGCCTTATCGGGCTTCCTGCTCAGCGGGGAGTCTGCTTCTCCCTCTCTCATCGCCCCCCCCTTGTGCTCCCTCTCACACTGTGTCTCTGTCAAATGGATAAATCTTTAAAAAAAAAAGAAAGAAAATGTATTATGGTTTTACTCACACTAGCTAGGATCTTCCACTAACAGAAACGGAATGACCTAGAATGAGATAGCCAAGGAGTGGCCAAGTACTGGAAGCCTCAAAATTTTCCAAAATGTTTGTTTGTTTTGGTGGAGATGGGAAACCTTCAGTGAGCCTTCCTCCTGAGCTCATTTCTGTGTTCCCAGCACCCATGGCCAGGGCAAGCACTAGGGGACTTCGATGACAGTCCCAACCACCTACTAAGCTCATCTCAACAATCCTTTGAGGAGAGATCATTTCACAAACGAACGGATGCTCTTGGAGATTAACACCCACCCCACTCCTACCCCGTCAAAGGTCATCAGTGGCAGAACCAGAATTCTAATCCAGACTTGGAAACCTGAGATTTTCCCACTGCTCAATACGGCCTTGGAAGCAGATCCTGGCCACGTTGGCTGAGAGAGCCAGGCTGGAAACAGACCTGGGGACCTCCCGAAAGGAGGGAGAGAGTGGGAAGAGGGGAGGAGAGGGGAGGGGCCCCTGGGCTCTGTTCCTCGACAGCCACCTGCTTTCACCCCCTGCGCACAGTGACTGACTCCGCCTGCGCTTTGGGGGGCGGGGTGCTTTTTCCATCCTTTGTGTCTTGAGCGGTTTTTCCCTTGCTTTGCTCTTCCCTTCTCTCTCTCCTAGTTCCTTTTGTAGATAATACTCCCACAGGCCTCCCACGGCAGCTCCAAAATGCAGCCTCCTGAGTTTCTTCTTTTTGATAATGGCTTTGAGCTGTGTCTGAACAGGGCTCCCTCAACCTTCCCCTCCCTGTGACTCCCCACCATGGCCTAATGAGTCAAGAGTTGGGGGAATGGAAGAGGAAGAGGGCTTACTGTGCTCCCCGACCTCCCAATACCCCTGTTCACTTCTCAGCTCCTCCCCAACCCCCATCTCACCATCTCCTAGATGTGGGTCCCCACCCCTCAAAGTATATGTATGGTGGGGGGGCTATGGAAGGAGGAGGCAAGGAATCTGTTACTGTTAGCTGAGGGGGCCTATGGGCCAAGTCTGGAAGGAAGACCCTAGAGACTAGGTGAAGTGGAAGAGGGAGGAGAGCAGGAGGCCCTATGCCCGAACACTTACTGGCCTCTCGGTCAAAAGGGCACCTTAAATCAGGTCGGACTGAAGGACTTGGGCAGTGTCCACACCCCCACCCCATACAGTCCCACAAATTCTTTGAAGGGCAGTGGGGGAAGGGGTTTAAAGACCAAAACATTATAGTTTCATTCTGGTATAAGAGTGATCGTAACATTCAATAAAGGTTAGTGTATTTTCTAGTATATTTGGGACCAGGACACTAAAACAGTGATTCAGGCGTTGTGCCCGGAGCTGGGGAGGAGGCAGTGCATCTTAGATATTTAACCTCTCTGCCTCAATCTTTTCATCTGTAAATTGGCAATTATAACAGTAACTTCTTCATAGAGTTATGATGAACATTAACCCAGCAGAGCACTTAGCACCGTGCTTGGCCCAAAGTTAATGCTCAGTAAACATAAACTATAATTCTTTGCAGCACCCCACATTCCATCTACCCCCTCCTCACTCTGACCCGAGGTGTCTGCTCTGGGTTTGTCTTAATATCTAAACCATTGTCTTTAATAACCAAGGTCAGCCTACGCTGATAAGCTGGAAGCCTGAAAATCTGAACGCTTAAATGGGTGACTGGAGGGCCACCTGGATCTGGCACCCAGCCCTGGATAACCGGTCCTTGGGAGCATCCACACAGCTGGGCTGCGGTTCTTTCTGGGTCCCCGGTGGGAGATGGCTGTGCTATCTGGCCCCGGGGATGGAAGGCTGTCAGGGTTGGAACCCTAGTTCTGTCAATTACCAACTTGGTTACCCTGAGCAAAGTCCCTCCCCCTCTCCCATTCTTTCTCTCGCTCTCTCTCTCTGCCTCTGTTTCTTCATTTGTGAATGGAGTGTAAGTATATCTACCTTGCTTATTTCCCAGGAACCCTATGAAATTCAAAATCAGATTACAAATATTTACATGATGCAAATGCCGGGGGCTGTTCTAAGTCCTTTACTCATAATCTTCCCAACAACCCTCTGAGCTAGTTATCATTTATTATCATCCCCATTTCACAAAGGAGAAAATGGGGTCCCAAGAGAAAAATCACACAGCAAGTGGCAGGACTGTTGTCAGACCAAGTTGGGTGCTTTCAACCACTACCTTGTCTGGTCTCCCAGTGAGCTGACAGCTAAACTGCACCCTCTCCTAGTAGAATGTTCGGACAGAGTGGAGGGCACTTTGATGGGCTTGGGGGAGGGCTGACTTCGCGTGGGGAGCATGGTCTGCAGGTTCCTTGGGGTAGTTCTTGGGAGCAGGATTCCAGGATTCAGAGGACTTGGGGAGGAGGACACTTCCTCCCTTTTCTCCCAAAGCACCAGCTCATTTAAATACAGGTGTCTGGGGCTTTGGCCCTCGTTCCTGACGGAGGTGTGGGTGGGGCAGGTGACACTCCTTTCTTTCCGATGCTGGTGGCTGTGGCTGTAGCTGTGTCTCCTAGAGTGGTGGGGGTGCTGGGCCTCCCGCTTCACTCGGGGAACAAATTGCTGTTTTGGCCGCGGCGTCTCCTCTGGGCGCGGGCGGTAGCCGCGCTCGCTGGCAAATCGTGGGAGGGAGGAGGAGCGGCGCTGGCAGAGCGAGGCCGGGGGACCGACGCAGCGCGGAGACAAGCTACAGACTGCCGCCCCGGCCCGGCACCACCCCGCCCCGCCCGGGCCCTTCCCCCCCTCCCCGGAGGGGGTCCCTGCGGCCAGCGCTCCCCCTCCAGCGCGGAGCCCAGTTCCCCGGCCCTGGAGGGGGTGGGGCAGCGGAGGCTGCGTCCTTCTCACTCCCCGCTCGCAGGGACCCACACGCACGGGCTTAGGAAGTTCTCCCAGTGTCTGACGTCCTACCCGTCCCCTGTGCTTGCAACCTGACCCTCTGGAGCAGCCTGAGAGGCCAAAGGTGACAAATAATAGAAATACAGGGGCGGGACCAAGGACCTAGGGCTACTCCCCACCCTCCCACACCCTTTACACACACACACACACACACACACACACACGCACACGCACGCACACGCACCACTCACAACGGCGCTCACGGAGAGCGCCTCAACATTCCTTCCAGGGCTACCCATACGCCAGGTTCCTGACAGCTCCTGCCTGCAGCTGCACCTCCCAGTGATGAGGGTCAAGTTGAGCGGAGAAAGGCCTGGATGCCCACAGGCTGTGTTTAGACACCATCCTCCTCATCCCCTTTTAGACTTTCCTGTACAGTTGGGGCCCCTCTTGGGGCCTCAACCTCCGCTAACTACCGGCCTCCCCCACCTCCGCCCGGTGGCTCAGCCCCCTTTCCCACTACATTTTTCCTCGGCGAGCGTCTTCAATCTATGCTCACCTCCGCCGGAGCTCTCCTCTGGTCCCTCCGGGGGAGGAGAGTCTGCGAGGCTCAGTGCGAACCCCCATGCTGCAGAGAAAGACGCCTCGCCCCTGCGCTGAGTCAGCCCGCGCGGGACCAGGCGCTCGCTGGTCTTCTCCGAGGGGCGGGCGGGGCGGCTTGGGGCGGCTCGGGCGGCCGCCACGGCGGGGAGTAGGGGGGCCGCCGCCTCCCCTGCCCCCACCGAGGTCCCGAGGGGAGGGGATCCCTAGGCGCGAGGCCTGTCCCTTTAAGGAGGCGGCCCTGCCTGGGTGTGCCCGTCTCCATGGTTACCCCGGTGCAGGCGGCGGGCGCCGGAGGGAGGGAGGGAGGCTGCCGCCTCTCCCCGACAGACGGAGGGAGCTGCGGGAACCCGGCGCCGAGCGGAGCCCGAGCGGGACCCGACCCGCAGCCGAAACGGGAGCCGCTGCCGCTGCTGCCGCCGCGAGCGGAAGGTGCGGAGAGCGCCGCGGGAGCCGAGCCGGGAGCCCGGGATCCGTGGGCGGCCAGGACGCGAGAGGCCGCGCGCCATGCTCCGGGCCCCGACGGCGGGGACGCCCCCTCGCGCACCGGCTGCTGGCCGGGCCTGCGAACCCGGGGTGGGCTTCGGCCTCCGACGGCTGCGCTAGGGGGCGCGGGGCCCGGCGGGGGGCGGCCGAGTTGGGCGCCCTCCCCCGGTGCTGAGCCCCCGCGCCCCGGAGGGATGGGGCGGGCGGCTACGGCCACCTAAGATGCCGGCCATGCGGGGACTCCTGGCGCCGCAGAACACCTTCCTGGACACCATCGCCACGCGCTTCGACGGCACGCGTGAGTCTGACCTTCGCCCCGTTGGCTCCCAGAGAAGCAGTTTCTTGCCAGGGTTCCCGCAGGTCCCGCACCCCGACATCTCGGCCTGGCGCCCTCTGTTCTCACCCTCCCTCCCCAACGCCCCGCTTTTGGCCGGGACCACCATCTCCTTTCAGACGCCGTTTCTCAAAGATTCGGGGTCCACTCTGCCCCAGGTTAGGCAAAACGGCCGGAAGTCTCCGGGTTTGGGGCCCAGGATGCCATTTGTTGGCGAGGGCGCGAACCCCGACCTAGTCGGTCTAACTCAGCCCATCCCTGTGTCTGGCGCTATCCTACAGACTACCATGGAAGTGGCGAGGTGGGGGTTGAGGCAGAGGAGCGGTGTTCAGGGACACCCAGAGGGTTTAAAAGACGGATTTAGAAAAGAGGTTTGCAAAAAGGAGAGAGAGTAGGCGGGATTAGGAGCGCACTGTTAGTCCAAGCTCACCTCACCGCCTAAACTCACCAGCCTAAACCCACAGAGCCCCTCTAGACCCAAAAAGCTAGATTTGGGGACTGCCCCCAAGACTGGGGAAGTTTGGAGTAGGTGACCAGGGCTTCTGGATCCTGGGTTCCCAGGGCTCTGAACACAGGGAAAGTGGTGCAAACCCCCTCCCTCCTTCTCCTCCCTCATACTCATCCCAGTGGGGCTTCCCAGCTCTCTGCCTATGGTCCTCATGGTCTTGCAGTTCCTGATAGGGGGTGGGAGCTCATCACTGAGCACCCCCTCCACACACACACACACACACACACACACACACACTGGCTTCTCCATCTGCTTTGCCCTGCGCTTGGCTTCTGCAGCCTGCTGATTCAGTGCCCCCCACTCCCCAATACATTCCTGGCTCCAGGCTGTGCAGTTCAGCTTCCATTCTTACACCCCCATTCTCCATCACATTCACTAATTCCTGACCAGGTCCGGCAGCTGGGGTTTGCACAGGGAGTGTGGAATGGGTGGTGGCCTGGACCGCCTCCCATCCAGGTGGGTCCCAGTGAGAGGAGCCAGACAGCCACCCTGGGTACCTAGCTGGTGAGTGAAGCTGGCAGAGGTAGGAGTAGGGCTGAGGCGGCCTCGAGCCGGTCGTGCAGTCCTCCCCTAGGCATCGGCCATTCTACCCCTTACCCCAAGCTGCTCAGGACACAGTCCAGAGGACACAGTTCCCACACAGGGCTGCGTTCGCCAGCCTCCGGGTTCACGTGTGGATTCCTGAGTGCACACATACACACACTGGTAGGAGTGGGCTCTCTACATAGGTGACACACTGATTCCTGTTTGTAATCAGTGCCTGTCCTAACCCCCGGTTTGCGCGCGCTTGCGCACACACACACACACGCACGCACTGGGTTCTTGGGTTTTGTGACACCCGCCCTTTGGCTGCAGGCGTGTAGGAAAGGAGGGGTGGCAGACCCTGGGCCCCTTCACCCCATGCCTCCTCTGAGAGGTGCTCTCTTGCAGACAGTAACTTCGTGCTGGGCAACGCCCAGGTGGCGGGGCTCTTCCCCGTGGTCTACTGCTCTGATGGCTTCTGCGACCTCACGGGTTTCTCCCGGGCCGAGGTCATGCAGCGGGGCTGCGCCTGCTCCTTCCTCTATGGGCCAGACACCAGTGAGCTTGTCCGCCAACAGATCCGCAAGGCCCTGGATGAGCACAAGGAGTTCAAGGCTGAGCTGATCCTGTACCGGAAGAGCGGTGAGGGGCCACCTGGCCAGCCCACCTCACTTTTGAGGTCTCCCCCAGCCTGGCATCCACGCCATCTACTGTCCCTGTGTTCCATCCCCATCATCTCCATCTCCCCATCTCACCCCATCTTCCCACTTACCCATTGCCTTCTCCACCGCGTCCACTGCCCCTGGCTTCTCTCCTCCATCCTCACCTCAGCCTCTACTCAATTTCCGATCTTGGGTTTCTCACCTGAACAGAAAAATGTCCCCGTCTCAGCAGGACAGATCTATGGACACACATGTCTGATGGTCATCTCTGCTCTCCTTCACCTTCCCCGACCCTGTTCCATCAAACCCTGTCCTAAATGGAGCCAGGCTGCCCCTCCCCTCCCAGGAAAGCCCTGATCCTGCCTGTGTCTTGGCCAGGGCTGGCAGTGGGACCTCTGTCACCTCGGGCAAGGTGGCGAATAGGAGCTGGGCTGAGTCTGTCTTTGTGCCCAGGGCTCCCATTCTGGTGTCTCCTGGATGTGATACCCATAAAGAATGAGAAAGGGGAGGTGGCCCTCTTCCTGGTCTCTCACAAGGATATCAGTGACACCAAGAACCGAGGGGGCCCCGACAACTGGAAGGAGACAGGTGGGTGCCTGCGGGGCTGTTGATTTAGCTGCTGTGGTGTTGGGTACCTCCGGCCTGGGGGGGGGCTTGGCACCCAGCTTGGGGTTGTGGGTCCCCCTACCGTCTTGCATTCATTAACTCCCGCTTTGCTGGGTGAGAGGCCGGGGCTGCTCTCATTTCCACATGCCCAGGAAAGCTTGTTTCCAAATAGACCAGTTGAGACAAAGTTAGAGTTTTAAAGTCCATTTTACTAAGAAACTGAAAGCAGCAAACTCCACTAGTGCCGGTGAGGTACCATTTTCTGACCAAGTAGTGGGGCTGAGCGCAGACCCACGTGGTACCTGTCCCTGCACAGACCTGACTGGGAGCCCTGACCAAAGCCCGCTTTGGGTCCCTGGGGTCTTTCCCCTCTTGTATCCTCCAAGGGCTGGCAGAGGCCTTTGACCAGCTCAGAAAGCTGTCATCAGAAGCTGGCTGCCACTGGGGATGCCAGGGGTACTCTCCACTCCTCATCCCCAGCCCTGGGAACCACCTCCTTACTCTTCTCTCAGGCCTTTCCCTATGGAAATCCTCTCCTGCCTTTGCCTTGATCCAGGCCTCCTCCTGCTGGAAGCAGGCATGGGGGGGGGTGTCTATAAGCACCCACAGGACTGCCCATGCTGGGGCTGGCGAGTGCCCCCTGGAAATGAGGATGCTCGAGCCCTCAACTCTAAGCAGACTAACTGGTCCGTGAGTTAGACCAGCTCATGGGCCAGCAACTGGTGTCCTACACCCAAAAGCCTGGCTGGGGTGTGCGGGCACTCCCCCCATCATCCTCATGGGCCCCTCCTTTGCAGGTGGTGGCCGGCGCCGGTATGGTCGGGCAGGCGCCAAAGGCTTCAATGCCAACCGGCGGCGGAGCCGGGCTGTGCTCTACCACCTGTCGGGGCACCTGCAGAAACAGCCCAAGGGCAAGCACAAGCTCAATAAGGTGGATTGCGCACAAGGGTGTGTGTTTGGGGGCAGGGGAGGGGCAAGCTGAGGAGATGGGGCGGGGAACTAAGCCCACCAGAGAGAGGATGCCCAGGGGACAGCCCAGGCGCCACCAGTACTTTGGGGGTTGTGACTGAGGGAGGGAAGGAATGTCAGATGCCTGATCCATCAAAGATACAGTCTTGGCCCTGGTGTCAGGTGGGCCTTGGATCAATGTTGGCTCCTCCCCCAAGCAGTGGAGTGACCTCAGCTAAGTCAGTGGCCTCCCCGATCCTCAGTCTTCTGATCTATAACGTGGGGACTGGAATGCCTACGTCAGAGGTAGCTTTGAGTATGTGGGGAGAGAAAGGAGGTGCATGCCTGTCCCAGACCCTATCCAAACTCAGCCTCTGCCAATTTCCTGTCCTCCCGGCCGGACCTGCCCTGCCCTGCCTCACTCAGGGGGTATTTGGGGAGAAGCCAAACTTGCCCGAGTACAAAGTAGCCGCCATCCGAAAGTCTCCTTTCATCCTGCTGCACTGTGGGGCACTGAGGGCCACTTGGGACGGCTTCATCCTGCTCGCCACCCTCTACGTGGCTGTCACCGTGCCCTACAGTGTGTGTGTGAGCACAGCCCGGGAGCCCAGCGCTGCCCGCAGTGCCCCCAGCGTCTGCGATCTGGCCGTGGAGGTCCTCTTCATTCTTGGTACGTGCGCCCTGTGCCTCCCACCCCACCCTGTGCCGGGCACCCCTCGGGTTCTGATGGGGAGAGTCTACATGGTTTCTGTGCCTGCCGACAAGTGTCCCCTGTGTCCTCCCCCTGTTTGTGACCTGTGGGCTTTGAAATCAAACCTAGGTTCCAAACATGTCTCTACTGCTAATGGGTTATAGGACCCTGAGCTGGTCATCGCCTCTCCAAGCCTCAGTTTCTCCCTCCATCAAATAGTCACAACAATGTCCACCCTTTAGAGTTCTGTGAGAAGTAAGATGGTCCGGGGCCCAGGACAGTGTCCGATACCGAGCAGGCGCCCGGTAAGGTGTGGCTCCTCCCCCATCCCATGCTGAGTCCCACCCGGACTTCCTGCAGACATCGTGCTGAATTTCCGCACCACGTTCGTGTCCAAGTCGGGCCAGGTGGTGTTTGCCCCAAAGTCCATTTGCCTCCACTACGTCACCACCTGGTTCCTGCTGGACGTCATCGCGGCGCTGCCCTTTGACCTGCTACATGCCTTCAAGGTCAACGTGGTCAGTGCGGCAGGGCTGGGCGGGCCGCGGGGCGGGCTGCGTGGGGCCGGCCCTGGGGTGACCTCCCCGTGTCCCCCCACCTCAGTACTTTGGGGCGCACCTGCTGAAGACGGTGCGGCTGCTGCGGCTGCTGCGGCTGCTGCCGAGGCTGGACCGCTACTCACAATACAGCGCCGTGGTGCTCACGCTGCTCATGGCCGTGTTCGCCCTGCTCGCGCACTGGGTGGCCTGCGTCTGGTTCTACATCGGCCAGCGCGAGATCGAGAGCAGCGCCTCGGAGCTGCCGGAGATCGGTACTGGAGGCTTCGGGGCGCGGGGGCGCGCGCGTGTGCGTGTGTGCCAGAGGAGCGTGTCTACTCGAGTGTGTGTCTGGCAGGGAGACGTGAGTCCAAGCGTGTGTGTGTGTGCGCTCATACGAGGAGCCAGGGCCATGTGTGCAAGTCCGCCTCTACTTGTGTTTCCGGGGCTTTCGGGCAAGCGGGGATGTGTTTGTGCACACCCGCTGTGAGTGTGACGGAGCCGCCAGCTTGAGGCAGTCCTGTTCTTGGGCAGTTGGGCCTAGTGGGTGGTGAAGGCCTGGTGGGATGCCCGGAGGAGTCCTGTTCACGCCTCGTGGCCTCCTTGTGGCCTTAGCTTTCGTCGCATTCTGCAGGCCCCCAGCCAGCTGAGAACCGCACCCCTCTCAGCAGAAAGCCGCTGCCCTCCTGGGTTCCTGGGATGCCTGGTGCTGTCCCATCACCCGCTCGGAATCTCCCCCCCCCCACCTTGCCTGCTGAGGCCCTTCCCCGCTCTTGGTACCTCTAGGCCCGGCTCTCTCAGCTGCTTCTCTGCCCTCCCCCAGGCCTAAAATGCAGCCTTTCTCTGCGCCCCGCTGGTGTCTTCACTCTCCTTCACTTCACCTCCACTTCCACTCCTCCCTCCGTTCGCCTCCCACTCACATCTTAACTCCTGCCAGGAAGGCTCCCACCCCCATCTCTCCACCCAGAATGGCAACTGGCAGGTCACAGGGACCTTCTGGGGCCAAACCGTCATCTCCTTGAAGTCCTATGGCATCCAACCCTGCTACCCACACTCCTTTGAGATGCTCTACTTCTCTGCCCTGAGCAACACGGCCCTCACCAGCCTCCTCTGCCTCGGCCCGTCTCTTCCCCTCACCTTGTGCCCTGTGACCCCACTGGAGCCCCTACACCGTCTCAGCTTCCCTCCGACCCCTAACTCCAAACCATTCCGTTCCAGCCTGTTCTAATTCTTCATACCCCGAGGCTCTGAAACCGAACACACCTTCTTCCTCCCATGCCCTCCAGCCTTCTGGTGGCTTCCCAGGAACTGGCCTGTAGTGCCTGTTCCAGTCAGTGGGCAACAGGCCAGCTGCTCAACTGGCCTTGCATGACCATCTGCTCCTTGCTGGGGTCATCAGGAGCGCAGGTGGGCCCTAGAAACGTGCTCTGATCAGTTCCCAGGGACGAGGAGGCTCCCGTGAATCCTCTCTCCCTCGCCAAGCCCATGGAGGCTGGTGTGGGGCCCAGAGGCCCACTTGGATATTCCCCAAAGCTCTAGTTGCCGAGCAGGGAACCCGGATGCTCTAGGCAGTGTCAGCTCCTTGGCACCTGCCCTTCCCAGAGGGAGGCTGTGCAGGAGGTGGCTCTGGGGTCGGATGGCCGCCCAGCAAACACAGGCAGTGCGCTGGAGGATAGATAACGGTAATGCAGGACCCTGATCCCCAAGTGGGCTGAGATACCAAATCCCCGGGTCAGGTCGCTCCCAAACGGGAGCCAGATGCTCCGAGCCATGTGGCTCCTTTGCTCCGATCCCCTTACAGGAGCTGCTCAGCTGACATGAAGAATATCTTTGGTTCCCGGAGGGGCTCTGAGTCCCACCATGGAGAACATGGGCAAGTGGGAGGCAGGCTGTTCTGCAGACATGTTCATTCTTACACCCTTGAACCCTAAGCTTTCGAGGGATTTAATTCTATTTTGGGCTAATACTAGCTCACATTAGGGGAGTTTCCAAGTCCTTCGCATCATCACCTCCTCCTTTCTCCAGAGAAACTACTCCCCAGCTGGGTCAGAGCCACACCCAGACCTCCCAGAGGGCAGCCTAGGAAGGGATGTCTGGAGGGGGAGTGGCATCCCCTCCTGGCCCAGCTCTGCAGGGAGGCGCCTTCCCTGGGCTTCCCTGCCTTAGTTGTGCTGCTTCTCTGGCCATGGTGTGGACACAGAGTCCCTTCCCGCGATTCCCATTAGCCCAGGGGAGATGGGCTGGATTTTCAAAAGATGGTGCTAAATACTGAGGGAGACCACTCAGGGCATTTCTCAGTATGAAAGCCCCCAGCCCCCAGAACAGCCTCCCCACACCACCAGCTCCAGGAGCTGCCGGTGCCCCACAGCCAAAACAGAGAAGAGAGCTCCCCTGCTACCTTCCCCTCATCCTCCTGCTTCTCACCCCTTGCCCCCCACCCTCCTTACCTGGCAACTGGCTTCAGGTCAGGGGCCCAACTGAATAGTGGCTGAAGAGTTTTGCACACTCCCGTGCATCCTCGCAGCACACCCCAAGTTACAGGAGGGCGAGTCCTCACCTTGGCTTAGGCCTTAACATATCTTCCCAAATTCCTTAGCCGAGAATTTGACGCCCCCAGTGTGAACCCCACATTCTAGCTAAGCGGAGCTATTTGCCTGCACTTGTCTCCATCTCTAGGGTTGGCCCGCGATGGCCTTTCTCTAGATCAGGAACAACCTTCTCTCAGTTTCTTTGAATCAAAACTCTACCTATCCTCTGAGACCAGGCACCAATTGTCCCCTCTTTCGGGAAGCCCTCTAGCCCTAACCCATAGCGTGTGGGTTTGAGCCCCATCCTGTGGCACTGAGGCCCGCCTTTGTGAGATTGCTGAAGGCAGCTCCTGGGCTGAGGAGGGGCCTGGAGATCTTGGGCAGCGGTGTGTGTAAGGTGGTAGGGAGAGTGCGGAGCAGGGAGGCTGGGTGTGTCCAGGTGGGAGGGGCAGAATGCGTGCAGAGAGTGCGAGTGTGGAGAGCCTGAGGGCCTGCGCCCCCCTCTGCACTTGCCCTCAGTGTCTCCACTCTAGATCTGCCCTCTCCCCTGACCCCCAGCTCTGCTAGGACCCCTGGGACCTCTGTGGAACCCAGGAACCCCCATCCAACACCCGAGAATTCCCACAACCTTCCAGCTGGGCTCCGAGGGACTCTGAGCTCCTGAGAGACCCCAGTACACAGCCCCACTTCCTGCCAAGGCCAGGCCAGAGAACGCGGCATTGACGCTGGCCCATGTCTGCGTGTGTGCTCACTTGGCGTGTGCAGTGCTGCCTGTCTGCCTGGGGCCTTTGAGTGTGCTCACCTGTGCGCTCGTGCTCACCGCTCCGACCTGCGTGCCCGAGTGCGAGCGCCTGTGTACCCTTGTCTCTCTCCCAAGTGCGCAAGGGCTTTTTCTGTGTCAGTGGCTGTGGCTGTGCACCTGTGAATGTGCTCACACGTGTGTGTCCTCATTCTCTCGACTGTGCGGAGCCCGTCTGGGGCCTTGATGGTGCGTTTGCACGCCACGTCAGCGTGCCTGAGAACGCGTCCATGGGGTTGGGTGGCTTGTGTGGTTGTGGGGACAGGTGAGGGTGAAGCGGCTTTCAGAGCAGGCAAGCTGAGAGAAAGAGCGAGAGCAGTCTGGGTGGACGGGGTAGAGGAGGTGGCCTCCAGCTGGGCCTGTTTCCTGGGAGTCGGGGGCCTCAGGGAAGAGGCTGTGGTGCTCCTTGCTCCTTTCATGGCACAACGGACCCCGGCTGGGGAGATGACAGCCTTATCCTCACGTGCTTGTCTTGCTGAGGGTGGAGGGGGTGGACACGGTTGCGCGGGACTGGCAGAGGGGGCAAGAGGCAGGAAGCCATGGGGTGGGTCTGCATCCACGTGTCCCCCGCGGAGGGGGAGGGGCGGGGAGGAGCGGGCGCACCTGGGCCTGCAGTGCAGGGGCGCGGCCCGCCGGCTGAGGCCCGCCCCGTCCCCTCCCCCAGGCTGGCTGCAGGAGCTGGCCCGCCGACTGGAGACCCCCTACTACCTGGTGGGCCAGAGCCCAGCTGCAGGCAACAGCTCCGGCCAGAACGACAGCTGTAGCAGCGTCAGCGGGGAGGCCAACAGGACCGGCCTGGAGCTCCTGGGCGGCCCCTCGCTGCGCAGCGCCTACATCACCTCCCTCTACTTCGCGCTCAGCAGCCTCACCAGCGTGGGCTTCGGCAACGTGTCCGCCAACACGGACACGGAGAAGATCTTCTCCATCTGCACCATGCTCATTGGCGGTGAGGCCCAAGACTCTCCCGGCCTCCGGGGCCCACTCTCAGACCTCTGGCCCCCGGGGGTCCCCACGCCCCCCCTCCCCAGAGTCCCCAGGTCCTTCCTGGGGTCCTTCCGCTTTGGGGGCCCCAAGGAACGCAGAACCAGGGCCAGGGGAGCCCCTTGGCCGTAGGGCTCCGAGCCGCACAGTGGCCAGTGCCTGGCCCAGGGGCCTGTGGGGGCGGGGGGAGAGGTCAGATGTGCCCAGCGCGGCGTCAGGCCGGACCTGGAGGTGACCCCCTCTCGCCACCCTCCCCAGCCCTGATGCACGCGGTGGTGTTTGGGAACGTGACGGCCATCATCCAGCGCATGTACGCCCGCCGCTTTCTGTACCACAGCCGCACGCGTGACCTGCGCGACTACATCCGCATCCACCGCATCCCCAAGCCCCTCAAGCAGCGCATGCTCGAGTACTTCCAGGCGACCTGGGCCGTGAACAACGGTATCGACACCACCGAGGTGCGCAGGCCTCCTGGGCTGGCCCTTCCAGCCTTCGCTCCTTCGAGGAGTATGTGCTTGGCCTCAAGTCCCCAGGAGTGGGCTGGGGGGCAAGGATCGCGGAATTTCGGCTTCCGAGCTCCCCGGGGGGGACAGTAGTACGGGGCGAAGGGCGGGCAAGAAGGCTTGGAGGCCTTTCTCCGCCTTCGCTAGGCCTGGAGGCTCTGCTCCCTGATGTCAGTTGTGGGCCGGGAGGAGGAAAGCTGAGCGGCTCTGGGCGGCCTGAAGTGATTGGGAGGGAGGCAGAGGCGGCGCCCCTCCCTGACCGTACCCCGTGTGGAGCCTCCCCTTGCTGCCGGGGGAGGGAAAGGAGCTGGCTGGGGGCTGCCTTCCGTTCCGCCACCACGGACCTCCCCACGCCCCCCCCCCAACCGCAGCTGCTGCAGAGCCTCCCGGACGAGCTCCGCGCGGACATCGCCATGCACCTGCACAAGGAGGTTCTGCAGCTGCCCCTATTTGAGGCCGCGAGCCGTGGCTGCCTGCGGGCACTGTCCCTGGCCCTGCGGCCCGCCTTCTGCACGCCTGGCGAGTACCTCATCCACCAAGGGGACGCTCTCCAGGCCCTCTACTTCGTCTGCTCCGGCTCCATGGAGGTGCTCAAAGGCGGCACTGTACTGGCCATCCTAGGTGTGTGTGGGGGGAGAGGACGCAGGGCCTTGCGGGAGGCGGGTGGAACCGGGGGTCCCCTCAGCAGAAACACCGAGAGAGGACACAGGCAAGGCGGCCCCGGGAGAAACAGCCAGGACGGAGTAGGAGTAGCCATGGAGCCCCGGGCAGAGCTCACAGCGGACCCAGTGACCAGCAGGTGGCAACACAAGGAGGGGGAAACTATCCTGCAGGTGAGCAAGGCTCCCTGAGTGATGCAGGACCACCAGCCGGGGGGGAGGGAGGGGGTGGGAGGATCGGCATTTCCAGGCGAGGAGGAAAATCGGACACCGAGGATGGCAGCGCTGGAGAGCGTGCTCGGGCGGGGCTGCGAGGGGGCAGTGAGGGCTGGCCTGGCAGGGCCCGTCCACCGGCGCTGGAGAGAGGGCTGCTGTGCTTTCCTAGGGCCGGTCACAGAGCAGGCCCAGGGCCCCGAGGGGTGACGGCAGGGCTCAGACTCTGCCTGCACACTTCCCTCCGTGGCAAAAAGAGGTGGAGACGGGCCAAGTCCCTGGACAAGGAAGAAGAGATTGCAGTTGTGGAATGGACGTCATAACAGTGTGGATCCTAAGAGTTTCACAGCTGGGCTGGCCCTGAGGCTCTTCCGCTCACACAGACCTCACAAACCGACGGCAGAGGCACTGGTGTGGTGCCGGTTTTGTGTGGAAGGAGCAGGAGGCTTGGAGGGGTTCATGAGTTGGCAGGAGGGGTTAGAACCTAGTCCACCAACCCTAAACCTCAGGCTTCATTCACTCTGCTCTCAGGCGCTTTGCTCGAGGGAGAGCCGTGTCCCGAAGAAAGGGCACGATTTCAGGGTGGCAGGACGCGCACACGACGAGGCTTTAGGAAGGCGCGCGCAGGCCTCTGGGAAACAGGGCTGCGCGGCTCCCCAGCGGTGGGAGGCTCTCAGCGGTGATCCCAGCAGGTGGGAACTCTACGATCTGCTTGGGGAATGGGGGCCTGGCCCAGGAGCTGGAAGGGAGGTGAATCCTCGGCCAAGGGCTCGAAGACTCACTGCGCAGAAGGCTGGCCCCTGGAGGGGCTGGGGTTTGTCACTAGCCTGGAGAATTAAGACCGGCAGCCGGTAGCTACTGTGTGTCCTTCGCCCCTCCCTTGAGTGATCTTCCGATGGGAGAAGAAATACCATCAAGGGGTCTTGGAAGTAAGACAGGCCAGAGGCCAGAGGCTGCCACGCCTTTCACTTTGAGTCTTTAGTGAGTTTGGCTTCCGGACCTAGATGCCTCTTACGCCAGGACTTCGAGCAGATGGAATCATGGCCGCTCACGTATGGCTGGCATTCCTTAAGAAATGAGGGGGAACCGGAGAGATTCAGAAGGGCAAACAGATTTTGACAATCGCAGACTGGTCAAGACTGTCGAGCGGATTATTAAACAGATGGTTTTCAGCTCAGAGCCGAGGAAGCAGGGAGGCTGGGAGCTGGCATCGGTCCTGCAAGCACGTCTCTTCACTGATGCCAGGCACCAGGTTGCAGAATAATCATGTTCACCATTAAGACGGAGCCTCAGGAATGGCCCCACCTTCGCCCCAGGCCCTTTCCTCACTGCCTGTGTCCCCAGCACTGGGATTTTGCCACCTTTGAGCCATCCCGTCCCTGCCCATATGCTCCAGATGAACGGTTTCCGCTGCTGACCTGACGGGTCTGGATGCCCGGGTGCATGCCTGGTTCCCCACCAGCCGGTGTTCTGCTTTGCCTTCACCCCCGCCCCCGCCTGCGTCCTTAGCTGAACGTTCAGCGGCTTCCCGCCTGCTGCTGGCCGCCGAGGCTCACCGTGCCGCGAGCGGGCCAATTCCGGCTCCACCTCCATGTGTGAACGGACGCTACGCAGGCACAGTCAGCTGTGGGGCAGGAGGCAGGAGAGAGGTGGACCGGGGTGTCGGCGCCAGGAAGACCCACGGGGCCGGAGAGCTGAGCTGGAGCGTGCAGCCGAGAGACGGCCTGGAGAGCGAGCGGTCTCTGGTCTGGGACCCGTGGCACGGAGCTCTGTCATCAGTCCTGCACTGTTTCTCGATTCTGTCTCACCTTTTGGATGAAGACCAAAAATACACACTTCTCCCATTTCCAGATGACACACGCAAGGAGAGAGCTCATTCATCAGACGAGCACACTGAGATCCGAACAGCTCTCGGAAAGAACCAGAAGGGTGGCCCCAAACCAAGAAAATACGATTTAACAGCGATGCCTTCTACACTTAAGTTTGAGTGAAAGTCCATGAACATTTACAGGAGTCTGCTAAGCTCTGTTCTGCCGGCAGCAGGAGGCGGCCCGCGGCGGGGGTGGCCGATCCATCTTCTTCCTCGAGGGTGAGGAACGGTGTTCCGATCGTGCGAACTCCGACAGGGGCTGAGCTGCCTCGGGAGGGCAGTGAGGGCTCTGCCGCGGCGCCCGCAGCATGCCAGCCCTGCTGGGAGCCGTGCGTGGGGACTCTTGTCCGGAGGATGAGGAAGGAAATGAACTTTGATTGGTCGCCTCCGTGTCAGGCACTTCACCTATACTAACTCGTTTAATCCTCCATGTCCCTGATGGGAGACACCCTAGTTCCTTGATTCTAAGAGGAACGTTTTTCCCTACAACTTTACAGCTCCGAGATCGGGATGCAGACTCTGATGCCATTTTACAATGTTCTCAGCCAGGTGGCAGCCTCAGCTGGGTGGTGGGAAAACCCTCCAATGACACCTTCTGGTAAGATCCAGAAAGCACCCGACTCAGTTCAACACAGAATCTGTCCTGCAAGCACCAGGGCTCAGGGAGAGGAAGTAATGTGGCCGCCGGACGTCACTGCGCCCCGTGGGGCACTAACCTCCGCTTCCTGGACGAGCCCCACCTGAACCACCTGTGAGGCTTGAAAAATACCGGATTGTGGGGTCTCCTGTAGATACGATGATTCCGTAGGTAGAGATGGGGCCTGGGAGAGATGGGTTCGGAGCTACAGGCAGCCTGGGAACAACGAGAATTGGTGACAGCTCAGCTGTCTCAGAGCTAAAATTCCAATGGGTCCAGCTCGGTGGCTTTGATCCCAGACATGCTTGAGCACCTGGGTCTCCATGCTTTTCACTCCAAGGCGGTCTGAGAAGCCGGAGGCAGGCAGCCGGGCTCGGCTAGGGCCTGGGCGCCTCCGCTGCTCTCTGTGCCGGCTCGCCGGGCCCCACTGAGCTCACAGGGCCAGCTCGCTGCCTCTGCTGGACTCCCCGTCCGGGGCTGAGGGGCGGGGCTCGCTGACCTCTGCTTCCGCTTCCCAGGGAAGGGTGATCTGATTGGCTGCGAGCTGCCCCGGCGGGAGCAGGTGGTCAAGGCCAATGCCGATGTCAAGGGGCTGACCTACTGCGTCCTACAGTGTCTACAGCTGGCTGGGCTGCACGAGAGCCTCGCACTGTACCCCGAGTTTGCCCCACGCTTCAGCCGGGGCCTCCGAGGGGAGCTCAGCTACAACCTGGGTGCCGGTGGAGGCCCTGCAGAGGTGAGGGCACTGGGAATGTGTGCAGACGGAGCCGGGGTGCCAGGGGCCTGCGGAGGTGGGCTGAGGCTGGGCTTTCGGAGGCACTGTGATAGCCTGGTGTTAACAGCCGCACATGCTATGGGGGGGTCTATACTCTCCCAGCTCCTGTCCCTTCACAGCCACACTGTCCTTTAGATCCCAGCCCAGCTGTGCTGCACCAGCCCTCCTGGCTGTCCCTGGCCCGTCCGAGCCAGCCTGGGATGGAGGCCCAGGGCCACACACGAGGGCTGGGACCCCTGGGGAGGGCCAGGCACTAGGCCTCTGGGCCGCCTCTGAGACGAGCCCTGTGACTCCCCCTTGCTTCTTCACCATGAGAGAGAACTGCTCTGAGGGTCTTTGAATTTTCCTGGCTTATATCGCTAATTCCAAACCTGTGTTTAGCACGGTGTTCTCCTGGATAGTTTGGTTAGTCCGAGGGACCCCATAGAGGGGTGGTGTATCCACACTTGGCTAGAATTTTGAGAGGCAGCAAATCCCTTCAGGGCTTGGTGGCTTTGTGGTGGCAGCAGAAAAGCAGCCCCCCCCCATACACACCTGAGCCTCTTCCCCTGCGGGTGGGAGACACCGGGCATTGAGCTTAACGAAGACGGCTCCTTCTAGGGAGGGGAGGTCGGGGTGGGGCAGGCGAGTGGGGCACAGGAGGGGCTATCCGTGCCGCTTCCCTGTCCCCCACTGGCCCCAGGTGGACACCAGCTCCCTGAGTGGCGACAACACCCTTATGTCCACGCTGGAGGAGAAGGAGACAGACGGGGAGCAGGGCCCCACAGCCTCCCCCGCCCCCGCTGATGAGCCTTCCAGCCCCTTGCTGTCCCCTGGCTGCACGTCGTCCTCCTCAGCTGCTAAGCTGCTGTCCCCACGCCAGACGGCGCCCCGGCCCAGGCTAAGGGGCAGAGGACGGCCGGGCAGGGCAGGGGCTTCGCAGGCTGAGGCTGGCCCCTCTCTCCACCCTCGAAGCTTAGAGGGTCTGCAGCTGCCCTCTGTGCCATGGAACGTACCCCCGGATCTGAGCCCCAGGTAAGCAGGCCCTGGGCCACTGTACTCTGGCAGAGATGGTGGGGATAGGGCTGGGGACTCGGCCGGACACATTCCTCCCCTGGGTGCCCACCATTCCATCCTAACCCATTCCTGCCTCCTCCAGGAGTCCTTCTTGGACTCCACCTTCCTGTGGCACCCACCATTTGGTGCCCGGCCATTCACTGCTTTGAATTCCTGGTGTGTCGGGTCGCCCTAGCAAAACCACAAGCTCCTAGGGAAAGGGACCAAGGGTTACCTGTCCCAGGCCCTGAGCTCCAGGCTCCTGCGGCTTGTGTGTGTGGCCGCCGGGTGCTGCAGTGGTGGCCTGTGGACTGATGTGTCGCCCTGGCACCTGTGTCTGCAGGGTAGTAGATGGCATTGAGGATGGCTGCGGCTCCGACCAGCCCAAGTTCTCCTTCCGCGTGGGGCAGTCTGGCCCGGAGTGCAGCAGCAGCCCCTCCCCTGGGCCAGGTACTGGAGCCCGGGTCCCAGGGGCTTGCGGGCAGGTTGGCAGGGCTGCCTCTTGGCCCTGTGAACCTCTGAGAAGCTGGCAGTGTCTAGCCTTCTTGCCCTCTTACCCTTCTCAGCCTACGCGTTTGGGCAGGGCTGTTCGGTGGTGAAGGCCAGCACCTTGCAGTCAGAAGGCAGCTGGGGACGGGGTTTGGATCCCCGTGGTCAGCTCCCCAGCAGCAGGCTCTTGGTTTCTGCCCCAGCTTCTGGTCTGTAATACGGTGGTTGTGCGGCTTAGATCAGAGGCTGTTGCTAAGACCCTGCGGAGGACAGAGGGCTGGGGGGCTAAGCAGGGTTGTAAGTGGTTCCCAGCCAGGCCACGCAGCCCTGAGAGTGGACCAGGGAAGGAGCTCCCGGGAGTGGTCGGGTGTCTGGAGGACAGGCACAAAGAGCAGCTTCCCGAGGGGGGAGCGCAGGGCAGCGTGCCCAATGTCCCCGGGTGGTTTGGGCAGAATCCTGCAACTGGGGAAGGCTGGAAGTGGCCACTGCTGGCGTCGGGTCCTGCCAGGCCGGTGCGGTCTGTGCTAACTGGGGCAGAGGCCTGGACCCCGTGCTGTCTCCTCTTCCTGGTGCCGGCTGGTAACCCCGTCCTGCTGTTTGCAGAGAATGGCCTGCTCACTGTCCCCCTCGGGCCTGATGAGGCAAGGAACACGGACACGCTGGACAAGCTGCGGCAGGCGGTGGGTGAGGGGCGAGCCGGAGGCAGGGAGGGCAGGGGGTGGGCGCTGCTGTGGTGTGAGGTCCAGACTCCTCTAACTTCGCGCTCTGTCCTCCTCCCTCACTCCCCAAAGGTGACAGAGTTGTCAGAGCAGGTGCTGCAGATGCGGGAGGGCCTGCAGTCACTTCGCCAGGCTGTGCAGCAAGTGCTGGCACCCCATGGCGAGGGCCCTTGCCCTCGGGCGTCAGCAGAGGGGCCGTGTCTCGCTGGTGCCTCTGGGCTCCTGCAGCCTCTGTGTGTGGACACCGGGACGTCCTCCTACTGCCTGCAGCCCCCAGCTGGCTCTGTCTTGAGTGGGACCTGGCCCCACCCTCGCCCAGGGCCCCCTCCCCTCGTGGCACCCTGGCCCTGGGGCCCCCCAGCATCTCAGAGCTCCCCTTGGCCTCGGGCCACAGCTTTCTGGACCTCCACCTCTGAGTCAGAGCCCCCGGGCTCAGGAGAACTCTGCCCCGAGCCCAGCACCCCTGGCTCACCACCTCCTGAGGAAGGGGCTAGGACTGGGCCCCCCGAGCCCACGAACCAGGCCGAGGCTGCTAGCACTGGAGAGCCCCCGCCAGGGTCAGGGGGCCTGGCCTTGCCCTGGGAACCCCATAGCCTGGAGATGGTGCTTATTGGCTGTCATGGCTCTGGCACAGTCCAGTGGACCCAGGAAGAAGGCACAGGGGTCTGACCGCCAGCCCCAGAACTCAGTGTTGCCAGACATGCTGCCATCCACTGCCCTGCCCGAACTCGGGGCGGAGGAAGGGTGGCAGCCACCCCCCGGGACTCCGTGCTGCTCACCGGCTCAGGGCAGGGAGCCTGAGAATTAAAGAGGGCCTGGCCCCCGACTCTCAGAGTGGGCCGGAGCCTCAGGGGCAGGCCCCAGGCTGGGAATCTCTGGGCCCCTCCTTGGCCTACTCCTCTGTCTCCCTCTGCAGAATGGGCGACAGAGGCCTGAGGCCAAGGAAGGATTCTGCCATCCCCTGCATGTGCCCCTGCCTCACCAGTCCCATTTTTTATATTAAAAAATAATAATAAAAGGAGCTACTTTGGAACTTGGTGCTTTTTATTTACAAAAGAAAAATAATAAAGGAAAAGTCTGAAGCTAATCAGCTGGAGACAAAGGGGCAGAGGTGGGAATCTGAGGGAACGAGGAGGGTGGCCTGCAGAGAGAGGAGAAGGGGAGGGGCTCTGGCTCTAAGGAAGCCGGAGGGTTCCAGCCTCTAGGGGCTTCCCGAGGACCAGCCCTGCCTTCCCACAGAGGCTCAGATCAATGGGCCAGCAGCTGGGTCTCCTCCTGCCCACTGTGGTTTTTCCAGGAGCCTGAGTTCCCAGCTCCAAGGGGCTGGAATGGCAGGGGAAACTGAGGCCAGAGAGAGCACATGGGTCCTGCCACCACTCCTCACTGTGGCGTGATCTTGGCAGCCTCGGCCCGAATGAGGGCAATGAGGTCCTGGTTGATGAGGAAGACGAATCTCAGGCTGGCAATCTGCGGGCGGGAGAGAAGAGTGGCTTGGGCACAGAGGTGGGACTGGGGGCCAGGCCCACATCCTGGCTCCCCACGGCCCTGGTCTCACCCTGACCTCCCCGCCTCCCTCATAGCTCACCTCCACCACGGAGTTGTTGCTGAGGCGCCATTTGGAGCCACACAGCACAGGCCGCCCGTCAATGTAGATGGGCCGCCGACCCTCATTGGCGATGAAGAAATCACCGTTATTTTTCAGCTTGATGACACCTGTGGGGGTGGAGAGGCGAAGGCGGATGAGGAGGCAGGGAAGGCCAGAAGAGGGCCTCAAGTTCCCACCCACTCTGCTTCCCAGGGACAGGCTAGAAGGCGCCCATGACTCCCAAGTTAGGGATCCTGAAATGCCAGCTGCTCGGCCCCAGCTGCTCTGCGAGGGTTCCCATGGAGACCGAGCCACAGGGCTGGAGGGCAGCGAGAGGCTGGAGGGACCCTCGCACTGCTTCCTGCTGGTACCTTGCTTCCGGGAGATCTTCCAGGCCGGACCCTCCAGAGACAGGTCCACATCGATCTGGTTATCCTTGGTGGCTCTGCCCAGGGTGATCTGGGGAAATGGGGCGGGTGAGGGCTGGGACCTGAGCAATGGGTCTACACAGGCCAGGGAAAGATGAGACATCAGGGACCGGGCACAGAAAGGTCAGCGAGGGCAAGACCGGAAGAGGAGGGTGGCCTGCGGACGCAGACGGGCCCGCCTTACCTCTCGGGAGCGCATCAGGTACCGCACCATGCGGCCCCGCAGCACGGCCAGCGTCTGGTTGTCGAAGTCGGGAGAGCTCATGCCTGGGGGAGGAGCGGCCGCCTCAGGCAGAGCCCAGCCCTCAGGGCCGCGGGCCGAAGGCAGGGAGCCGGGGGCTCAGGGCGGGCCAAGGGAGCGGGAGCGCGGCCCTCGTGGCCCCTCCTCACCTGTGATGCTGTCCACCAGCACCTGCCACTTATGCAGCTCCTGCTCCAGCTGCCGGATCTCTCGTTTCTGGCGCCGGTCGGCCACGGTCAGCTCTGGGGCGAGGTGGGGCGGTAAGGAGGGACACTCTGCGGTCACCAGCACTTTGTCCTGGTCCTCTGTGCCGGCACGAGCTTCTACCCCTAACCGTCCCCCCCAGGGTACACTCACCATGTTCTAGGACCTCATCGCGCATGTCCCTGTGGGGGAGAAGGACGAATCAGGATCCACTTCCAGCTCACCTGCCGTTACCAACAGGGGCTACTTGGCTCATTCGGGGGCGCCTCAGTCCCTCAGCGGAGGAACCCAGGCTGCTGCTCCTCTGGCCTCGGACTGGCCTCCTTCTCCGGGTGGTGAGGGGGGCTCAGCAAGGAGACCAGGGGACAGGCAGAGCGTGAAGCTGAGCGTGTGCTGGGCTCAGTTCTCTGCAGCAGGAGGGAGGGCCCCGCGGCCCGGGGTGCTCTGTTCCCGGGAGACACTCCACTCTGTACCCTGCCTGGGGCCCCAGCCACTCACTTGAGCTTACTGTCATCAATCAGGTCCTCTGCGTCGGAAAAGTTGAGCACTTGGTCCCCCTTGGGCAGCGGCTGCACTGAACAAAGGACGGAGAGACGGTCAGCGCCGCTGCTCCGCCCTACCCCACGCTGCGGCCGCGACTGAGCTAAGGGGACCAATGGCAGACTGGGCCTGCAGGGACAGCTCTGCGCCGAGGTCGACAGGTAACAGAGCACAAGCCAGTTCAGGCTGCGAGCTAATTTGACACGAAGTGCTCCTGACATTAGCTAAGGGCAGAGACGATTCTAGAAAGAAAAGGGAATTAAAGCTGACTTCTTGCGTTTGTCAGAGCGCACAGGCTCTCCCGTCGCCGTGCACAAAGGAGGGCGGGCACTGCTGTTAGCCCCCCGCACTCGTGCCGAGACGCCCACAGGAAGGAGGGCTCGCTACGGGACTCAGGTTTAGGGCAGACCCAGGATTCAAGCTCTGCTTTCCTGATGCCAAATCCAAACTGCTCCTCTATCACATCGTACGCTGCCCAACATTTTCTGCCACACTCGGCGACAGGCAGAGGCACATGCCCCTCACGGATGTGCCGGCAGAGGCCGCCACGCCTCCTGTCAGCGGCTTTCAAACTGCGGGTCATGACGTCTTAAGGGTCACAGAATGAGTTGTCATTTTTTCCAAAAATATGAAGTGGAACAGAATATTACAGTCCATCAGATATGTGGAGGACGGTTTCATGAAAGTTTTTCAGGTTTTTTTTCTGATCAAACTATAAAGGGACTGGGGCCCCCTAACTCGCAGAACTTCTGCCAGCTGCTCCCAGGACCGCGGTGTGGTTCGGTGGCAGCGCGCAGTGGCCAGTGCCCAGGTTCCCCACCGGCTGAGGAGTCTGTCAGCCCCGGGGGTGTCGTCACTGCCTGCCAGGGAAGTGAGGGGGCTGCACAGGAGCCACAAATGCTCCATCCCCCCAACTCCCTGAGATCAGACCGTGTGGGAGACATAGGACTGGGTCCCCCCCGCCCCAGCTCCTCCCCGCCACAGCTGCCTAAAATCCCACTAACCTAATACTCAACAGACCTGAGAGCTAAGCAGCGCGTATGCCCTGTTCTTCGGGCCTCCCAGCACCAGCCAGCCAAGGAGAAGTCCAATACCCACTGACAAGACTCGTGAGGAGAAAAATTCAATCTCTAAGTTACACGAAATAACTTTCAAAGCAGCTAGCTCTAACAGCAAAAGTAGACTTGACCAGCGCCCACCCTCTCTGTAGAAAGTGACACCTGAGCCTGAGGCAGAGGCACAGAGATGGAAGTTGCAGGAATAAAGAGAGCTCCCCACTAAAATCAGAGATCCTCAGGAAGAAAAGACGGGGCCCTCCCTGACAAGATTTCCTAAAATCCTCTTGCAGGAGTATCTTTTCATAACCAGGAGCAGGAGGACCCAGGGAGTAGGGGGAGGGCATAGGCACAGCCTCATTTCCAGAACAGCGTGAACAACTCGAGACGCTGACGGGCAACACCGTCCAGAAGCGAGAGTAGAGTGTCTGTACTAGGACATACGACAAAGGCTGACCCTAAGTCCCAAAGAGAACGGAGGAATTACACGCAGTTTAGTCAGCTGACCTTCCCAGTACCTGTCGTCGGGAGTGAGAGCCTGCTGGTGAGGGAGGGGAAGCAGAGGGCCTTCGGGCCCCTGGACAGGAGGAAGGCAGAGGGTTTGGGTGTGAAGGCCCAGTGGGGATTTCCGAATGGCTCCAAAGCAGGGAGAAGGAACGAGAAGGAATGTGGAGAGAGGGAAGCGGCAAAAAGACTTAGAAATAGGTACCATGTCTAGGACAGTAGGATCTCTAGGGAGGGAAACGGGGAAGGATAAGCAGTGAAGGGAACTTTCACATTTTACTCATGTTTCGACGTCATTTGTGGAGAATGTGTTATTTACGTAATGGGAAAAGATGTCAAAAACGACAACAAAACCAGAAGTGGGACACAACTCTGCCATTTGGACGTTTTGCTCGGGATTCCAGGCAAGGCCACCCTTACCATGCCGCTGAGTATTATTCTAGCCGCTTTCCTTCCTTCTGGAAGGCAGTGGTTTTACTGCAAAGAGAGATGCAAGACGCTGGGGGCCGCTGAGGGATCCGTTACCGGGCACCTGAGGGCGGCCGTGCCCAGACCGCCTCACTCACACGCAGCACACCGACCCTGCCAGCTCCCGGAGCCAGTTACCTGTCTGGTCCTCCAGAAGGTAATACTGCTTCATGAGCTGCCAGTGGGCCTGCAAAGCCTTGGCAGTACGGGCCAGGTAGAAGGCATCAGGGTGTCTGTGCAGCAGGTCCTGGAACGTCTCCAAGGTGGGCTGGCTGGTCTGGAGGGCGAGGAGCCTGGTCTCAGCATCTGGGTTTTCTCATTCTCGTCTCTGCCTTCCCATCCCCACCCCCTGTCCCCACTAGGAGCTGGAAGAAGAGTGAACCAGTCTTGGCTCTTCCTGAGGACCCCATCCACAGTGGCCCGTGCAGATGTACGAGCACCTGCAGGGCATGTTTCCAGGCAATAGGGCCTCCCCACATCAGCAGTCTTCCCCGTGGTCAGGCCCCTTCCCTGCCCCACGGCCTTACCGATCCCACTTTGCTCAGCAGCTGTTCCTCAGCCTTGCTAAACAAGGCCTTGCTCTGGATGGCAGCAATGGCTTCTGGGTGCAGCTGTCTCATGGCTTGGCAGGCCAGCCTGGGGGGCGCGGTGAGAAAGAGGGCAGGGTTGAAGCGAGGGTGTCTAGCAATCTGGGATTCCTGCAGGTCTTTGAGATCCAGAACTAGAGGCCAGGCCCTCAAGAGGAAGAGCCCAAGGCTTTGCGCAGCGCCTGGGGCCTCATGGGTTTGTTGAAAGCACAGCACAGGCAACTCAGCTGAGTCTCCAGCGTTTACACCCTGGAAGAGACTCAAAGGCACAGCCCGCAGAGGCCAGCCGAGGGAGACCCTGCCACCGGCTGCGGCTCCTTCCCCAAGACCTTCCTCTTTACTTGGCCAAAGCTGCCACCCACTGCCTACCACATCCTCTTTCCAAAACTGAGCCCCGCCCACTTCCTGGCCTGTCGGGGCCCAGGCTACAGCTTCAGTGGTGCTAGGGACTGGGAGCAGAAGACGGGTGCCGAGCATCCGACCAACTCTGACGACGGCAAGCCAAGCGGCTGAGGAGGAAGACGGCACACTGCACGGCACACAGGCTTACTTGGAACTTGGGACTTTTAGGGGCCTTCGTGTTCTTTTGTTCCAATTCCCTCTTACGGAGGAAGAAATTATGGAAGGTCGGTGCGGACAGGGTGGGACGTGACCTGCCCCAAACCACAATGCACACAGTGGTGGGACCGGGGCTCCTGGCATCCACTCGGGTGTTTTCTCCCATGCTGCTTCATCGGCTTCCAGATCCCCTTGCTGCTGGCATCAAGCCAGGACCAGCAGGGTTGGCAGCAGAAGAAGCTTCCTTCCCGAGCCTGGCTGGTTTCAGTATCATCCCAGAGGATGCAAGGTCCCATGAGCCCTGCCTCCCAGGCCCCTCCCTTGGGCCCTCGTATAATTCTGCTGTTCCAGGAGCCAGGCTCTGGTGCTCCTAGTAGCTCCCTGCTGCTGGAGCCAGCCCCACTCACTTGGAGATGACAGGATCGTAGAGCAGGGCGTACCAGCGCTCCTGGACCTCCCGAAGGGTGAAGCGGCAGCTGAACTTCACGCCCAGGTGGACCGATGTCAGGTCGTTGGTCTGCAAGGCCCGAGATGGGTTGGCCCCAGCCTTAGAGCTGGGAAGAACTCTTCGCTCGCTTCCCCCAGGAGGCTGCTGGGCTACTTTGGGGGCCGGGGACCGCGGGCTGCGGGCAGGGGGATGTGCAACCTGCGGTTGTACCTGCAGTACAGCGTTGATGAGCAAGAGGTCATCCGCGGGCTTCCAGCGGCCCAAATCCTTGGTCACCTGAAGCGGCTGTTTGCTCTTCTTCACACGCTTGGTGAGTCCGGGGGTTGGGGCTGGGCTGGGCGGCACAGGAGTGCTAGGGGCCTTGGACACCTGGGCAGAGGACAGGAAGAGAATGAACTCAAAGCTGACATCGGGGGAGCTCGGGCTTCGGGCCTCAAGCTTCCTATACCGCGTGTGGTGGCCCCAGTCCCACCCGACCATAAGCAACACCCACAGGAGCTCGGCTTTCCAGCCCCCCACCCCCGAAGTACTTCTGCATGGTCCTTGACCTTACAGGGTCTTCTCTTTGCTGGTGGCACCCTCAACCCCAGAGTGGAGGGCGGGTGGGGAGGATACCAGGAAACCACTCTGACTGGTACGGTGTCTAGGGCCAGAGCAATGCCACCTGGGGGTTATTTTTACACCCAGCAATGCTGGGAACAGGCTGTCTGCTCCCAGAATAGATGCACGCTCTATGCCTCCCACACAGAATGTGATACAGGACGCACTGACAGGGTGTGTGTGTGTGGAGGGGGGGTGCGGCAAGAAAGGGGGAGTAGGGAGAAGAGATGGGCTCCCACAAGGGAGGCAGCTGAGGTTGGGGCTGGGGCCACTGGAATTTCTCACAGGTCTCCTCTGCAGGGCTCTTGCGAGCTGGCAAAGGTGGTGGGGAAATACAGAATCTGGCCCCCGCCCCCTTGCAATCGCTCACCTTCTTCTTCTCACTGGAGGAAGGTTCACTCCCTGAACAGCGCCCTGGTTCCACCCCACTGGCCCCCTTCGCCCGGGTAGAGGACTTAGCCAGGCTGCTCTCCACCAGCTCGTCATCAAACTTCTTCCTCTTAATGAACCTGCGAGAATCCTGCTCAGTGAGCACCCCTCGCCCCCCTCGTACCCACTCACACATACCCCAGCCTCGGAGACAGCGCAGGGTCCCGGCTGGGTGCTAACTGCCCCAGCACAGCGGACGGGCACGGAGCTGCTACGCTCTTCCCCTCTGAGATGACAGGGTACCGCACCGCCAAGATTTCACATCGAAGACCCAAAACCTCCCTAGCCCACGTCCCACAGAGGGGGACCTGGCGGGAAAAGCACAAAGCTCTGCCAATACTTAGGCCCCAGAGGGGCTCAGGTAGCCATTCCCGACAGTGGCAAAGGCATGCAGCACTGAATGCCCTTGCCCAGGCCCTGGCCCTTTGAACCCTTACTACCTGGAGGAGCTTCTCCGTTTAGGGATGGTGCCCAAGGCCTGAGAGGAAGCCCGCTTCTGCCCTGCCAGCGACTCCTCATCCTCTGAGCGGCTGGCAGTGCCTGATGCCATCAGAGATGAATCTAGCAGCCCCTGAGAATCTAGGAAAAAAGAAGTGGTGAACTCAGGTCTCCTAAGTGCCTAGCAGAGCCCTGAGCCTCTGAACGCGGGACCCCTCCTCTGCCCCTCTCCCCCCCCGACCCTCTACCATCCCTCCTGGCCCTTCCCCTGCTTCCTTGACATTTGAGGTTTTATGGTGGGAGCTCCTTGGCCATCCAGATCCCATCTGGGCTCAGACCTGGCCCAGACCTTCCACGCTGGGCAGTTCTCCCGGTGCCACGTGTCATGTCGTGCAGCACATGGTGCTCAGGTCAGACTGGTGATGCCGACACACCGGGCTCTGGGCATAACTGCTCCCTCTGCCATCAAAACGCAGCTGTGCCAAAGAGCAGCAGCTCAACAGCAAGTCCGTCAACTGCGGCCTCTGCCGAGAGGTACGTGGGTGGTGCTGGCCCAGGGGGAGGTGGCAATGCCCAGCCAGGACGAAAAGACACACGTGCCAGGCACGGGGTGGAATCAGCAGATGCTTGGCGCCTGAGCGTTTGGGGAGCTGGCCCGGCCTCATACTACCTTTGTCCATCCTCTTACAGTCCCAAAGCCACTGGTTCCAAACCACAGGGCTAGGAGGAAGGGTCCCACAGGCTCATCCAAGGATTCTGACCAGGTGAGCTTAGAGGCTGAGAGGAGATTCTGCAAAGGAGAAATGAGGCTCCCTGAGGCACAGGTTTTCAACGGGCCAGCCTCACCTCCTTATACTGGAGCAGCTCCCCCAGGATCCCATAAGCTAGGAAAGACACAAGGAGAAGAGACCCAAGGCTCTATTCTGCCAATATGATGCTGATAAACCAACAGCTTTCTAAAGGTCACCAGCATCTTTGAGAACGTAAAAGCTATGCATTCCAGAAAAATGTACAAACACATAGCATTTTAGGGGGTCCACGGACCTCTACTATTCTACTCAGAGTCGCTAGGTGAAGGGCCTCAATTATAAACCAGCAGGAAACAAGGGATTACTGGCCCACTCAGTTCAGTAGTACCCCCTTGCCCTTCCAAGCCAAAGCAGGGAAACTGGAGATAGAACTCCAATTAGTCCATCTCTCTCTCTCTCTCTCTCTTTTTTTCCCATTTGCAGCTTTGGCTGAAGATTTAGTGGGTGGTACCGCGTGGAAGCTAAAAAACGCGGTATGGGAACTGAGCAAGTTATCAACCGCCCTGGGGCGCCTGCTCCTAACCCCGGGAGAACTCAGGTACCGGGGACTCTCTGGGGCGTGCCGCTAGCGGGCCCCGCCCCCTCAGACCAGGGTGGCTCTCCGCACAGCTTTCCCGCCCTGCCCCCAGGTACGCCAGTCGCGCCGCTCGGCTCTGTAGGATACCGCTGGATATTTTGACACCTGGGGAGCAGGTGAAGGGCCTGATTCCGCGGACTGACTGAGACTAGGTCTGCACCCCCTCCCTTCCCCCGCCCTCACTCTCCCCCGAGTGCACACCCAAGGTGGGGGATTAGTGCAGGTCTGTTTCTGGAGTTCGGGATGAGACTGGTGAAGTCAGCCCTGCAACTCAACAGCAAAGCACCGAGTGCACCCCGATGCTTTCGCAGCCCTGGTTTAAGCCCCACGGGCTGGTGGCGAGGGAGGGGGAGTAACTCCCAGGCCAAGTCTCACCCCACCTTCGGCTTGCCACCTTTGCGCATGCGTAACATCTCGGACCAGATTCTGGTCCGGTCCGGCCCACGCATGCGCAGATTTTCGGGGCGCTACCGGGGCGGGGCCGCAAACATTGTGGGGGGTCTTCCCCCGCGGCACTCTGGAAAACTCCATTTCGCCCCAAACTACTCAGAACCCTCGGAAGCGAACCGCGAGGTCTCACCATTCCTAGGCTGCCAGCTCCAACAATTTCTCCGCGGCGACGGCAGCAGCCGCAGGGCCAAACCCGGCTTCCGTGAAGCACATCTACTTCCGGGTCTGCGAACCAGGGGCTGCGCGATCCCTTCCGGTTCGCCCCGGGACCGTGACGGAGGGGGCGTGGTCACGGCCGGGACTGGATCACCTTTTGCTAATGACCAAAATGAAAGGTTTTCCCAACTGGGACCACACAGCGGGAAACATCAGGGATTATAGGCCCCAGAAAGATTACTCGCTTGGAGAGAGTGATTAAAGGGAAAGGCGAGATTTGGAACGAGATAGGCTGAGGGGCGGGTCTGGAGGTAGGGAGGAGCCGGGGACTCAACTTTGCCTTCTGAATTCTCAAGGGATATGGGAATCTTTGCTAGTTCAAGAGCGATTGTGCATTGTTTGATCCTGCCAGGGATTTTAGAGAAATTACTCTGTGTTGGGCTCAGTGCTAGGCACAACACGGAGAGATGATGTGGAGCTCGCTCCAGCAGAGAGGTTTGGCGTACCGAGGGCGGGGACGTTGATGTCTAAGGAATGGATGGAAGGTCGTGGGTCCGGTTCCTAGAGGGTAGAGGCCCTGAGGAAGGCCAGTGTCAGCCACATCCCACCAGGACTACTGGAAGCAGTTGTGGACCCTGATAGGTAAGAAAGAAGTGCCGAGGAAAATGCCCTGGGGGGAAGCTTGGGATGGGACATTGCCAGTGGATGCAAGTGTCAGAGGGGAGGCTAGCCCTCTGGCCCTGACAGTGTATGATAGCCCTCTGCTTCAAAAGCCCCCACCTCATTTACTGGCCTGTGATTTTTACTTAATGAGTAATAACCAATTTTGTCTTCCCTGGAAGACTGAGTTCTGATAAGAGGTGTGTAGACTGTATGAGGTATCGAGATATCATATGGTATCTATAGTAGATGAGAGTTATCAGGGAGGTTTCTAAGGAGAGGACAGTTGAGCTGAGATCTGACAGCTGATAGGAGGTCAATCATGCAAAGAGCTTGGGTACGATGACCTAGTAAGAGGGGACAGCATAACTGCAAAGCAGAAATGAATTTGGTGAGTTTGAGGAACAGGAAGGAGCCCAGTATGGCTGGAGAAGGATGATCCCTCAAAAAGAGGGAAGGAGATGAAGATAGAGGTCATCAGGGGCAGATCCCGTTAGCCGCTGTAGTTCATGCTATGGATTTGGGCCTTTCTTCCTAATGCTTTGGAAAGCTCTTAAAGGATTACAAGTGAAGGCATTCTTGCTGTGATATGATTTAATTTTTAAGATGATCCCTCTGGCTGTTTGTGGAGAAGGATTGTAAAAGAGGAAGCAGAGAGTCAGATAAGAGGCTACCTTGCAGCAATCCAGGTGAGAGGTAAGTCCAGATGGTTAGCTGGGTTGCAGGGGCAGTGGAGATGGACAGAAACAGTGACTTTGATGTACTTTTTGGAGCTTGAACCACAAGGACTTGCTGATGGATTGGATATGGGATATGAGGGAAAGGGAAGATTCAAGGATAAGACCTAGCTAGGTCTTTGGCCTGAGTAGCTGGGTGGATGCTGGAGCCCCCTTTAGAATATATCTAGAATATATCTAGAATCTGGCTTGTCCACTCTCTCCTGACCCAAGTCCCCTTGATGCAGGCTGGCTGGGCCTGAAGACCCAGAGGAGATCCCGCAGGACCAGCCAAGAGGATCCTTGGCTTTGCGCAGGATAGAAATCAAATGCAGCTGAGAAGAAGTGAGAGCAGTTTATTAAAGATAAAGAGTGCAGATGTGGACATAGCATCCGGGAGACTCAGAAAGCAAAGAGTGAATCTCTTCCTTGCTTGGGGCCTGGGGTTTTTACTGGGGATGGTGGTCTGGTATTCCTGCATCCAGGAACAAAGGCAAGTGTTTAGGCATCTTCCATAGGTTACTTATACCCTGGAGCTAGGGGTCTTGATGAGTCAGTGTTCTTGGAGAGTGTTCATGACATCCCCCCAGTCACTCCTTAGATGTTATCTGTTGTGCTGAAAGACTCCAAAGAAATCATTAAGTTCTTGACCTTTACAAGGAGGGTGGTGTCTCTCCAATCAGAGCCTCCCTCCCCCGAATGTGGGGTGACCCATTGGGTGGAAGCCAGAGGAGTGGCACAGGCAGAGGAAGGGATTCACCCAAGGCAGAACAAAAGAGATAAAGGTTGATTGAATACACTGCAAGCAAGGGAGCAGCGGGCAGGACAGCAGAGGAGAGACCTTCTGCGACGAGGCAGTGGGGGGGGGGTGTACTGTATTTAAAGGGGGAAGATGAGGAGATATGGGGATGTATGGAATTTCCCCTTTTTTGATAACTCTGCCTGGTTGTAAGTAGCCCATTGGTTAGTTAGGGCCTGTAGATATTTTGAGGTGGATCACCTGGTAGGCCTGTCTGTATTCAGCCAGGCGGTCGCTGTGGACCCTTTTTACATTCCCTTGCTCAAGCCTGTTGCCTAAAAGTGGCCTCTCCAAGGAGGACATACGTTGTCTGTTCTATATGCACGTGTAAGGCAGGGGTGCAGGTCCTAGCAAGAATAGAAGCAGGAAATGGTGCAAAAGTAATTTTCACGGGGTCCCTTTAGTTTCCCTGTCTCACCCTGGATCCATCATCTCTCACCTGGACCATTGCAGGAGCTGCCTATCTGGTCTCCCCACTTTTAGCCTCCCTGCCCCTCCTCCAATTTCCAGGTGCTATGGTATTCTTATTAAAATGGAAATCCACTCATGTCAAGCCTCTGTTCAAAATCCTCCGTCTTCGTTGGGTACAACTCCTGGTCTAGCCTTGTTACTCTGACCTCATCCGCTCCTCTCACTTGCCCTTTTTAAAATTTTGTTCCCCATCCCTTGCACTCTCTGCCCCTTCCCTGCTTTGTTTTTCTTCTTGATATGAGAAACAAAGGCAAAAGATGAAAAAAATCAAATGTCCTTTCTACTTACGGCTCATTGACAAGTCCTTGAAACAGGCAGAGTGAACTTCCTCTAGGAACTCAGCTGCCTCCCGTTAATGCTTTGCTAAGGGCAGAAGGCGATCTTAGCTTAACATTATCCTGACACCGTAGGATCCTGCGATTCTACTTTAAACATAGAGAAATTCCTTTGGAAACTTCCTTTATGTCTGCCCCCCAAGGTATATGTTACAATCATTCTCCAAGCATGTGGCCCACTGATAGACATCTGAAGGGTCTCAAGACTGAGGGTTTACTAAACAGTAGTAAATGACCGCTCAAGGTCTTGGAAACCTTGTTTCCAAAATTCCTTAGAGACTTTATGCTGTCCCTAGCCCCCTCCCAACTTGAAAGTATATAATTAGTCACCCGTCACAACCCCCGTGCAGCTCCTTCTGCCCATGGGTCCTGTTCCTCTCCTTTAATAAAACCACCTGTTGGCACCGAAGATGTCTCAGGAATTCTTTGTAGACCATTGACTCCGAACCCCAACATTTCACATCATTCTTAGCCCTTATCTTCTAATGCGTGTTATAATTTTTCCCCCATTTCTTGTATGTCTCCCGACAGTAGAATGTAAACTCTGTTAGGGCAGGGTTTTTTGTCTATTTTGCTCACTGCTATAGTAGGTACTTAACAAATATTTATTGACTGTGTTAAATAAACTCACAGCAAAGGAGAAATCTGTGGCGGGAACACCTCGTGTGGGGGTAGACAGGAAGAGTTCTGCTTAGACATGTTAAGTTTGAGATGCCTGGGAGGTATTTTGGTGGAAGTGTTGAGTGGAAAGGCGGACACACTAGTCCAGTCGGGAAGAGGCCTAGCCTGGAGGTACGCATGAGGGAATCATCGTCGTGAAGATCAGATGTTGGCTAAGGAAGAACGTAGAGAATGAGGAAGGTCCAAGGCCAGTGCCTGGGGCTCTCCAATGTTTGAGGTGAGGTTTGAGGAGGAGCCAGCAAAGGAACACAAAGAAAGATTATGGATAAGAAGAAAAGTAGCACGAATGGTCCAGTCCCCAGTTAACTGTCCCTGGCTCCAGAATAGTCTTTCACAGTCTAGCCTTCTTCCCTGGTTTGCAATGGAGACCACACTCCTGATTTCTCCTGGATCTTTGTTCAGCTGCTCTGGGCCCCAGGCTGCTGCTCCTGGGGTTTAGAATATGGTGGCTAAAAACGCAGGCTCTGGAGTCAAACTGCCTGATTTTAAACCTCAGCTGTATCCCGTACCAGCTTGTGACCTTGAGCAAGTTACAGTTCTTGCCGCAGTTTCATCATCTTTCAGGAAATAGTAGTCTCCACTTCATAGGAGGGCTCTGAGGAGTAAATTACTATTCAAACAAGCAGATAGCACAGAGCAAGTGTTGAACACGCTAGCAGTTGGTACTGTTCTTAGGGCTTGGGTCTTGGTGTCACCTGCCAGGTCGTCAGTATAGGACCCAAACTGTGATGACACAGCCCGTCCCCACTCTGTCCACTAGAGAAGGTTCAGTTTCCCTCTCACCTAAAGCCGCCACCTTCTGGGCTCTCAGTCAGAGGACACAGTATCTTTCTGCTATTGGCTCAACTCTGTCGTCTTAGGAAGTCAAGTTTAATAAAGCTGTTGACCAGCAAAAAGTTACCTTTCGATTCACAGTGCATTTTAAGTCACCATATAGTTGATATCTGTACATATGTTCTTTTTTCCCCAAGGTAACTTCCATCTGCCAAGGAAGAGCCTTACACACAGACTGAGGGCTCCTGAAACAGCAGTCCCCAGGGCAGAGACCCACAGACACCCTGTGAAACACCCAACTTCATGAACATGACAAGGTTTACGCATCGCAGTCCAAAAGCCAGCATCGCACTTAGTGAGAAAACTAAATGATTCCCATTAAAGTTAGCTATGCCACAAGGATGGCCCCTGTGACGATTTTTATTTTATATTGCTTTGGAAGTACTAACCTACTTAATTACAAAAGAGAAAGGAACGAGGTCAAAAAACTGGAAAAGAGGTAAAATTATCATTATTTATTTATGAAGTGATAGCCTACCTGGAAAACTAAGGACATCAACTGCAAAACTGATACGAATGAGACATTTTAGCAAAGTAAATACAAGCTAATATATAAAAAGCCAGTGAACAACAACCAATTAAAAAATATAGGGGAATAAAATATATCCTTTACAATAGCAACCACAAAGTAAACTAACCAAGACTAATCTTAATAAATGTGTTACATCTAGGTGCCCAATACTAAAATGCTAGCAAAGGACACAAAAGGAGGCTTGAATAAATGACAAGGGTACAAAGATGACATAAAGATGTCAGCTCTCCATAAATTAATCTATAAATTTAACACATTCTAATAAAAATACCAACAGACTACATAATCTGAATATAAAGTTCATATGGAAATTTCTGCATCACGAATAGCCATGAACATTCTGAAAAAGAAGGTTAGTGAGAAATAGTTCTACCAAATATAAAACCATTAAAAGCTACAATAATTAAAACAGTAAAATCCAGGGGACACTAGCACATACGTGGACAATTTGATCCAGAGAACCGAATTGAGAATCCAGTAATAGACTCAAGACATTTAAAATGTTAGTGTATGATAAAGATGGCGTTGTCTATCAGCAGGGAAAAATGGATTATACAATAAGTGGTATCGAAACAATTGTGTAACTGCCTGAAAAAAAAAGATGTATCTCTGCCTTGGTTTTTACACTAAAATAAATCCAAATGAATCAATTGTGTTTGAACAAATGCAAAAGGATACGACCATAGATGCGTGTCACAGTGGAGACAGCGTTTGTCAGAATAGCACAACATTTCCCAAAGCATAAAAAAAAAAATCGTCAACATGAAAATCTATAATTTCTGCAGAGCAAAAAACCACCATAAACAAAGACAAATGGTACACGGGGAAGTATCTGCAACTCCTATCCTAGACAAAGGGACCGATTTGCTTAATATATACAAAATCCCCTCAAATCAATATGAAAAGGACTAAAAATCCAATAGGAAAATGGGATGGTTAACATACAAGGAAGATAAATGGCTCTTAGACATATGAAAAAATAGTCAGCCTCACAAGCAAATTGAAACTACATTTAGATATCATCTTTAAGCTACAGATTGGCAAATAAATCCAGCATCTGATACTATACCCCTGGCATGTTTGCAGGGAAATAGGCCCTCTTATATGTTACTGGCAGAATTATAAATTGTTGATACTTGTCAAAATTAAAAATGCACATAATTTCTGATCCAATATACCTGCACACATACAAGATAAAGTACGTACAAAGTTATCAACTATAGCATCGCTTAGAGTAGTGAAAGTTAACAAACATCTATCACTAGAAGACTAGTTAAACAAGTTATGGCCCGGGGCGCCTGGGTGGCACAGCGGTTAAGCGCCTGGCTTCAGCTCAGGGCGTGATCCTGGCATTATGGGATCGAGCCCCACCTCAGGCTCCTCCGCTGGGAGCCTGCTTCTTCCTCTCCCACTCCCCCTGCTTGTGTTCCCTCTCTCGCTGGCTGTCTCTATCTCTGTTGAATAAATAAATAAAATCTTAAAAAAAAAAAAAACAAGTTATGGCCCAACCCTACAGTGGAATATCATACAGCCAGGCCGAAGAGCTGTCACAAAAATCTTTGCAGAACATGGTTAAACTCGTGAAGAGCCATTAAGGAATTTTTATAAGACCTGGATTTGAGAAAGATCTCTCTGGCCTAGTGTGGAACGTGGAATGCAAGAGTAAAACTACAGACAGGGAGGTCAGTCAGTGGCCTAAACTAGAGTGGTCACCAAAGACGAGACACATAAAATGTAGACTGGATAGGGCTTGGGGATAGACTGGGTGTAGAGGCGCAAGAGATGAGGCACTGAGGATACCCTGGTCTCCAGCGTTGGTGCTAGACGGATAGTGATGGTTATACAGTGATAGGGAGAGCAAGCGGAGTTGGTGTGAGTGGGAAGGAAAGAGGAGTTTTATTTGGATGACTTGAGCTAGAGGGGCTAGTGAGCAACCGGGTGACACATTCAGTTGGGTGTTTGGTGATACAGCTCTAGGACGCAGGAGAGAGGCTGGAATGACGGATAAATTTAGGAGTCATGATCATACAGCTCATGTTCAAAGCCGTAGGGGAGGATGAAGTCATTTGGGGACATCCTATGGTGTGAGGAAAGGAGAGAGTCCACGTACTGGAGCAACCCACAGAGTACCCCGGCAGAAGCCAATGAGCTTCTAGAAGAGCCTCGGGAATGTAGGGAACATAGGAGGGAAACCAAATATCACAGGACAGAAGTCAAGGGAAGAATGTGGAAGCATTTTCGTGGTCTGTGTCTCTTACTTGATTATAAAGTCCTTGACATAAGCTGGTTTTATTTTTGTTTCCTCCCTGTCTGCTCCATCCCTATCTTCAATCAGTACAAGGTCTTGCACGTCATGGATACGTCTGTGAACAATTAAGGGCACAAATGAGTAAATCCAATCAAAGCTGGCTTTTATGCTACTTGGGTTGAGACCTTCGTTGTTGCTCCCCTAACTGGGTTTCCCTGCATCCACGGTGTAATGTCTCCGCATTGCCACAGCTGCCTCTCGAAAGCACAGACCTGGAACTACCACTCCTTGCATTGAAAATCATCAAGCCCACCCAAACCCAACCCCAATCTAGCTTAGCTCCTACAGCACCTGGCTTCTACCCAATGAACCACAGCCACAGGGACCACTTTCCGGCCCATAAACATGGTCTAAGTAAGCTTCCAGTGTTCTATTCCCTTGGATTCCCCCTGCTTTCCCCATTCCTGCCACCCGTGGTAGTTCTACCCATCCTTCAACGTTCTGTTGAAATCCCACTTAGCCCTGAAGGCCCTTCCAGACCTTTGCTGCAAAGAACATCTCCTTCCCCTGCTCTCCATTTTACTTTGCACCTGTACTGCTGTATCGCTTGCCCTGAACTGTGTTTGTTGGAGATGCCAGCTCCCCACCATTTGCTACTCTGTCTCCACACTGGAGTGTGAAGAGGGATTGTGTGCCAGGATCATCATTACACGTCCAGCACTCAGTGCGGTACACTCAGTAATTGCTAAATGAGTGATAGATGGATGAGTGGACGGTGAGTCCTTGGCGCAGTACGAGGACCTAGTTCTATGTATTTGAGCACACCAGTGCTTTGCATATGGTCTGTGCCCTGTGTTTGCAGAAAGATCCTTGGAAGCTTGTTTTATTCATTTAATGCCCTCACTGCCTCGTGTAGAGCACAGCCCTGCAGTGGGTGCTCGATAAATGTTTAAGGACTCAATAAATACTCATTTAACTTGCTCTCAGAAGCCTCCAGAGAGGCCAATGGCTTGGCAAACAATGTTTTGTATGTGCTTCCTCCTTTGCAGGGCAGTGACAAGTGCGTCTTGTAAACACGGCGCTACTGAGGGACTGTGAAGTGTGGCCAACACACTAAATCAGGGCTGTTCCTGTGATAAAGCGTTTAACACGCAGATGTGGCTCTCCGGGCAGAAACAGCCCAGAAGAAGCCTCTGAGGTAAGAGTAGGCAGGTCAACTAAGGAGGGACGGAATCACTCCGTAGGGAGAGTCTGACTCGGTTTCTGGGTGCACAGCCCTCTGTGCTGGGAGAAGCTACAGCTGTGAACACAAAGGGGCATCTGCTCTTCAAGCATCTAAGGTCTGGTGGGGCTGAGGATGGGCCTGTCACTAATCCCAGAATAAAGGCAAGGTTGACCAAGGCTGGGCGATGCCTGAATAAAAGGGGTTTTAGGGGGGATTAGGAGGGGCTTCCTGGGGGGAGGGCATTTGAGCTCTCTTACTAAGCTTTCCTGAATGGGATGGGAATTGTAATAGCTTCTGACTGGTCTCCCCGCCTCCCCCTCCCAGCCTTCATCACTGTTCTCCTCACTGTAGCCAGAGCGATGCTTTTGTCTCCCACCAGTTTTGTTTTTTTTTAATTGAAGCGTAGGTGACGCACAATGTTACATTAGTTTCAGGTGTACCAGAGCCGTGCTCTTGAAGTGTCGCTCAGATGTCACTCATTTGCTCAAAATTCTGCAATGGTTCCCATTTCATTCAAAAGAAACATGGCTCCTGTTGGTTGAGAGTGAAAAAGAAGTCCTTACTGTGGCCTGCAAGGTGCTGATCTGTCCCCGGGTCCCCTCTCCCTCACCAGTCCTTCTCTTCTCCCACTCCCTCCCCCGGCGCCAGCGCCCTGGAGGCTTGCTGGCACTTGAGTTTGGCGGCACGTTCCCTTGCCTGCGTGCTCTTCTTACCCCATGGCTCGCATCTCGCCTCCTCAAAGCTACTCAAATGTCACCTCGGTGAGGCCTGATGTGACCTGTTTTAAATGGCAACCCCTTTATTGTGGTACCTTACCCTCTTGAAATGTGTGTTTCCCCATGGCATCTTTTACCATCTAACATACGGTGTATCGTATTACTTTTTAATTTCTTGTCTGTTTCTCCCCAGAGGAATGTGAACTCCATGAAAGCACTTTAAAAAAAAAATCTATTTTTGTCAGTACTGTAGCCCTTATGCCTAGACCCGTGCCCAGTATTAAGTGGCCAACAGATTATCTGTTGAATGAATAAATGAATGAATGAATGCAGACATGATGTGGGTTTGAGGAAGTCTACAGGAAGGGCGTCCTGGCAGAGTTCCTAACAAACAGTTGCCTGAAGAATCATTTGCAAGGAAAGCTCTCTGAACTGCCGGGCTGAGGACCCTGCAGGGGTGGTCAGGGGAGGAGGAGGTGGCCTCCACCGAGGGAGAGGACTCCGGCCACCAGGAATTGTCTGCAGGATCCAGATGTGCAAGGTGAGTCAGGAGTCCCTTGTCTCTTTCCCCTACCTTTGCCGTACTTGCTCTCCACACTCAGCCGAGCACCTTCTCAGGGGAAGCCCACCAGCTTCACTTGTGTCCGTCTATCGGCAGTTCCCACTATTTTAAACCCAGCCCTCAGCCTCCAGGTCAGCTGAGGCCCTAAAAGAAGCTCTTTGCCGCCTCCTTGTGGTTCCTGTAGTAAAGGAACTTTCTTCTGGAAAGCGAGGCCACAGAAGCCAACACAGGGACTCTTGGAACAGGGGTGGTGGGGGAGGAAACCTGATTCTTCCTGATCCCATGCAACTCTGAATTACGGGCGACTGTCCGCCTCTCACAGACGTTGCCACCAATGGCAATGACCATGCACTCAGCAGAGCCCTGACAGGTGTCCCAACTGGACTCCGGCTTTGGTTGTTCCAGGCCGGTCATGTTTGGGAAAAGGATTTGGAGCAAGAGTCAGATCCCAGGGCCTACCTTGATGGGCACTGAGGCCAGTCAACTAGTACGTCTAGTGTCTACCTACTCTGCCTCCTTCCGATTCACAGCCAATCAACAGTCTTTGAGGGGTGCCGTGGCCACAGCCAGCTCAAGGTGGGGCGTGTGTAAAGAGGGGAGGGCCTGGGTGTGGCATGGGGTGGGGAGCGCGGGCTGCAGGCTGTGAACTGGGCAGCTGGCGCCCGGAAGGATGCTGCGCACTTGCAGCCCATTGGGTTTTGCAGGTAACAGAAACCTGCCCGAGCTACTATCAGTCTCCTCTAGGCAGGGACCCAGCCGGGCCTGGAACCATCTGGCTGAGTTTCTAATAAGACTCTTGTTTCTCTATATAATTTGTTTTACTTTCTGGTTTCTTTCTTTCTTTCTTTCTAGAGAGAGAGAGAGAGAGAGTACTACGTGGGGGTGGGGGCAGAGGGAGAGAGAGGGAGAGAATCTTAAGCTGACTCCCCACTGAGCACAGAGCGGGACCAGGGAATGGATCTCACAACCCTGAGATCATGACCTGAGCCAAAATTAAGAGTCAGACGCTCAATTGACTGAGCCACCCAGGCGCTGCATCTTTCTGATTACTTTCTAGATGTTCTCTGATCTGTGGTTTCAACAGTTTGTGATATGCTTAGTTATGTTTTTCTTCCCATTTATCCTGTTTGAGGTTCTCTGAGCTTCTTGGATCTGTGGTTTGTTGTCTTTTGTTAACTTGGGAGATTCTGGGGCGCCTGGGTAGCTCAGTTGTTAAGCATCTGCCTTCAGCTCAGGGCGTGATCCTGGCGTCTGGGATCAAGCCCCACATCAGGCTCCTCCGCTGGGAGCCTGCTTCTTCCTCTCCCACTCCCCCTGCTTGTGTTCCCTCTCTCGCTGGCTGTCTCTCTCTGTCAAATAAATAAAATCTGAAAAAACAAAAAAACAAAAAACTTGGGAGATTCTGAGTGATCATCTCTTCAAATATTTCTTCTGCCTCATTCTGTCTCCCCTCTCTTTCTGGGACGTCCATTACGTACGTGTAGGACCAGTTGTCATTGTCCCATATGTCTTGGTGCTTAGTTCTGGGTTTGCTCAATTGTTTGTTTACTTTTACTTTTTGTGGTACAGTTTGGTTCATTTTTGCTGATCTAGCTCCAAGTTCACAGATTTTTTGACTCTGCTTCTGTCCAGTTTGATAAACGTGCCAAAGGAATTCTTCATCTCTGATGTTAAGGTTTTCACTTCTAGCATTTTCATTTTTCCATTTCTTTTTTATAATTTCCTACTCTGCTCAGATTCCCCATCTGTTATGCATGTTGTCCACCTTTTCCACTAGACTATTTATAGTAAATATAGCTATTTCAAATTCCCCAATTAATAGTAACATGTTAGCCATGCTTTTTATTTATTTTTAATTTTTAAGAAGATTACGCCTCCAGTCATGGAGTCACACTCAGCCTTTTTCTGACTTTCCAAGTTGGCCTCCCCAGTACATGGAAAACAAGACCTGGCATGGCTTTCCTCTCCCTGGCTCTTTGGCTGGGCTGTCTTCAAAAGGTTTTTGTCCTTTCCACTTTACCAACGCCTCCTTGCAGGTCACACTTAGCGCTTCAAGCAGACCCTTTCCTCATGTCTCCTTCTCCACATTAGTGTTGGTTCTTCATCTTGGAGGCCCCCGAGGCCACGGGCCATACAGAGCTATGGCCAACCCCCAAATCTGGCTCGAAGAAATATGCCAAGAAGCATTCCTTCCTATGCCTTGGGCTTCCTGGAGTTTTTTGGGGGGTGGAGGCGATATCTTATTCTACCAAGTACATCAACTTTCCTCCGAAAAAAAAAAAAGGTAGCTCGTGTACGATATCGAAAACCTCATAGAAAATCACCGTAGATATCACATATCCTCATGGAGAGACAGAGATGGAGCTCTCTCCTTGGGGTCCAAACCTCTTGGCTTCCCAGGTGGGACAATCCATGACTTCTTTGCCTTCAAGGAGATGAAACTGTTGACAGAGCAGAAGAATCCGTCAGACACTCTGCTCGCTTGCCAGAGAGCTTACTAGAGGATGTCCAGAGGGTCGAAGTCTGCCATCACCAGAGCAGGCGTAGCCACTGGGCACCTGAAGCGCAGCGCCAAGAGCCTATAGAAACGCATGGAACCTTGAAAATGTCATTGGCATCAAAATACAAACATGGGAAAATATTAATATGCAATTGTTGACAAAACATAATACTGTCAGTTTCATTACACTGTCAACTTGAGTATTAAAATATTCTCATTACATTTACAAAACTTGTTAGATTTCATCCCTATGCATGAAGATCGTTGAGAAGTCACAGCCAACGACATGTTAAAAAAACTCAGAGCCAGTTATTTCCAAAGCAAAGTTATATAAATCCTTTCAGATTATGTAAAGCTGTACATGCAGTGCGAGGGCATTTTATTATGTGGGATACAATTGGGGTGAGGCCTCCAAAGAAAGAATAAGCCTGGGACCTGAAAGGCCAGGAGCAGCGTGGCTGCCACAGCCGTCCTGTGTAAGACCTGCGTCGGGAATGCCTCTCACCTCCCTCCCGGACCAGGCATCCATGCTGTATGTTAAGCCGTTGCTCAGAAGTCATTTTCTACTCTGACATCATCCAAAGGCCAGCTGTTCATGTCCCATGTCCTCCTCTTCCTTCCAGAGTCTCGACCTTGAGTGGAAGCCAGGATAGACACCATTCCTAATAAACAGAATCCCTGGATTGAAGTTCTCTGATGACAAGGTCATTTCCTGACCCTTGTCCCTAGGCCAGGTGTGGCTGGGCCAGTGGAGAGGGGGAAGGTGAAGGCCAAGCGTGAGATGGGGCAGATGGCTGCACGCCAGGGGGAGTGGGGTGGGCGGCGGTGCTCGTTAGCTGGGTGAACTCATGAAGGTAGTGTTGTGACTGGATCGAAGACAACTGGCAGAGATGGCCTCCTCGGCCCGCACCATCTAGATTTGGAACCTCTGTGTCTCCATTTCTTCCACCTGTGTCCTCACTCCTCAGAGACCTACATGCCTCTGCCTCCCGCCGGGGACACTGGGCCTTGACTGGTACTTGATGTCTTCCCTTGTTCTTATCTTTTTTTTTTTTTAAAGATTTTATTTATTTATTTGACAGAGATAGAGACAGCCAGCGAGAGAGGGAACACAGGCAGGGGGAGTGGGAGAGGAAGAAGCAGGCTCACAGCAGAGGAGCCTGATGTGGGGCTCGATCCCATAACGCCAGGATCACGCCCTGAGCCGAAGGCAGACGCTTAACCGCTGTGCCACCCAGGCGCCCCCCTTGTTCTTATCTTCTGACCTTTCCGGCTAATCGTCAGCATAGCAGTTACTTATTTGTTCGTGTCTCTGATTCATCGAAAAGTCACCGGTGCCTACTGGGTGCCAGGCACTAACCGTGGCCATCTCAGCTTGTTGGCTCTCAAAGGGTAGAGACACCACTTGGGGAATCCCCCCCGATTGGCGTCCAGGTCAGGGGCCAGGTGGTCATGGAGCTAGCTCCAAAAATGAGTTGGGGAGCTGCGGGTTTCAGCAACAACACAGAAATCTTTAAAAATAAACACACCTCTATTTTATTAAAAATGTACAGTTTGGGGACTGAAGGAGGAAAGTCGTGTTTCTCAAAGTTCTAGGACTACTTAGCAATACCCAGGATGTTTGTGTAAAAACACCAGCTGGGAACCTGCATTTGAAACAAGTTCCCATGTGATGTTTAGTCACCCTGAAGTTTGAGAATCACTGACTAAGGGATGGAGTGGGGACTGAGATTGTCTCGATCCTTCTGGCTTTTTAGGGTTCCAGGAAAGGACTCATTTGACTTTTTACAGACAAGCTCGGCTGACTCATCCGGGGCTTCCTGGCGCTCCTTTCTGTCAGCCACCAAGACACTGAAAGAGTTAATTCAATTATGGGTTGGAGAGCAGCTGAGACAAGGCCCCAGGATGTGAATGTCCACCCAGCCCACCCAAGAGCTTCCCTCTTCGCCTCTGGGAGACAGTCCAGGGCGGTGCCCAGACTGGATCCGGACATGGAACTGCTTAACATAACACTTCTGCCACATCCTAGGGGCTCTGCTTCTCTTCTGGTGATCTGCCTCTTGTCTCACATCACAGAGTACTTCCTCTTCCCTCCCCTCATCCTGCCTTGCTCCTTCCTATCCATTCGTGTTCCTTCCGCTCCACTGCCCTCTAACCTCCTTCCCCAGAAACCAAGTTACAAGCCCTCTCTGTCTGCAGCAGGTTGGAGGTCTGTGTGAGTCTGTGCTCGCCGCATCTTGGCCGTGCACGTGAACCACTGTCCTTGAGCGGTGCAGGGATAGGCCGCGAGCAACGGAGGGCAGAGCGCTTAGAGTCGGGCTCGAGATCCTTCTGCACCTGCAGACAGCGTTTGGTGTGTGCAGGCACACAGCTATCTTACCTGTAAGCCAGAGAGCCCGGAGGAGCTGTTTACAAGACAAAGCAGAGACAGCTCTTGGAGGAGGGGGTCTGCTGGGTTTTGAGGGACATGGCTTTGTAGTGTCCCAACCCATGGAGGCAAGATGAATAGCCCTTCCCCACATTCTGAGGGGACACCCCAGGGGCCTGTAGAAGAGACATGCTGTCCATTGCAGGCAGGAGAATGGGGCAGGCGGTGTGCAGCCCATCCTAGTTACGAAACTAGATGGTGCCCTGACCTGGGCCCCGGGGAGCTGGTGAGGCTGACAGGATCACAAAGAAGTGAGCGACCTGGGACCACACAGCAGCTGGATGTGAGGATCCTTGATGAGCCAGGGGCAGGCAGCCAGAGAGAAGGTACACTCTAGTGGGAGTGGAAGCAGAGTGTGTCTCCATGCACGGAGCCCTCACAAAGAAAGCAGCACGGCCACCCCCCACCCCCCGGCAGACAGCAGTAGCCTGGGCAAGCAGCAGAGAACTTTCACTGAAGAGTAGCAGATTCCACGCCACAGTAACGGGGTCCCAAGACAACACGGGGAGCCCCCGCACTGAACCATCCAGGATGAGCCTGACACGCAGGGAGGGGGCGCCCACCTGGGATGCGGAGCAAGAAGACAGAAAAGGCAGGGCTTTGCCGCTACACCTGGTAGTATGATACACTGAATAAACTCGTATGGAGTTAAAAAAGGGGGGAAGAAAATTGTATTCACCTAAATTCCCCTGGAAAGGGGAAGCTGTCTTTGCCGGGATCAATATTTTGATAAGTGCGTAAGCCTGAAGCTGAGATCCCAGTGGAGGCCTGGGTGTGGGTGGAACAGCTCTGCAGGAGATAGGAAGGAGTCTCCGGGTTTTGCATGTCATGCCAGAGAGGGGGGAAGAAAGGAGGCTGTTGCTCAGTGCTGTTCACTGTGAATCCCTTTCCCCAACAACCCCCCCCCAATTTTCAAGGGTCAAGTGGAGTGTGTATTCTTGATATTTACGTACACATATTTATGTGTGTGGGAAGAACAAAGGGGTTGGGCCTCAGATTCAAACAGAGGCCAAGCAAAGCCCAGGCCCTGGCGGGGATGCAGAGAGAAGAGGAGGTCGGGGAGAAGAGACTACTCTAGGGGGCCTTGGGCAACTTTAGCCAAATCTTAGCAGGGCAGGGCCCCAGTTGACCCCTGGGTTCCTGAGTTCTGCCACAGTGTTGTTTTGGTTACTCTCAATTTTGTTTGCTTTATCCAACACAACTAACAACATACCCATATAGACACACAGACACACACATAGCTCTCAGCCATTCTGCAGGAGCTGGAAACCGGGCATCTACGTACTAGCTGGGATCCTCAGGCCCACTTCAGAGCAGAAGCAGAGCCAAGGACCAGCCTGCTTTCATGTTACCATGTCATACTGTCTTCCCTAAGTCCCCGTCTGGAGGACAGGGCAGCGGCGGCGTCTTACAGCCTTGGTTCTGGTTAGATCTAGACGGGCAGGCATCAGTGCCCTCTCCCTGTCAAAGATCTATAATTGGGGCAGGGCCAGGGCCACAAGAGGCAGCTGGGATTGGCTCTAAAAAATCTTTTAAAAAGGCTCCTTGAAAGAGCCTTGGGTCTTCAACAGTGACATCTTCAAGCCCGGGGAGGCAAAGGAGAATTGAACCTTCCTAACTACAAAAGCCTCCTGTTGGCCCACCGAGTCCTGCCTCTTCCCCTCAGCTACTCTTCTCGGAACAATTCTCGAAGGCAGTAGGGAAATGAGAATACCAAAAACAGGGCCAGGCCTGAGTCTCAGGCTCATCACGGGATTCTTGGTCTCCCCCATCTCTCCATTCCTGCACCCAGTTCTAGAATGGTGGCGTGGGGCCCGAAGCTGATGGCTGGCTGGTGAGGCAGGTGAACATCTCTCTGTCTGAGGCGGTGCAATAAATGAGATGGTTATGAATGTCTGGAAAGAGATCTCTTGGGCGGTTGGACAGAGACAGTATGCACTCTGGCCCCTGCCCGTGGTGGGAAGGTCTCCCTGAATCCAGATTAACCGTCCAGGCTTGCACCTTACCCGGCCTTGAGGGACCTTAAGCTTCTGCGGTAGGAGGAAAGCACACCCAAGGCCAACAGCCGGGGAACGTCTGGGCACCCTCCTAGCTGCTCCCAGGGCAGGCTGCGGGGAGTCCTCTTTTCTACTGGGTAACTGGAGGAGGCCACATCAGTTCTCCAGATGGCCTCCATCTGGCTCTCCTGTTGGCTGGGGTGTGGAGGTTGAAAGTGTAGAAAGAAACGAAGAGTTAGATACACAGAGGGAGATCGAGAAGCAACAAGCTCTCCAAAGATGTAAGGCCCAAAACATCGGGTCTTGTTTTCTTTCCCTCTCAAATAGTTGTCACCACCATCCTGTCACCTCTTGTCCCCTTAACCCTAAGCCTCACCTCTCTGGGGCTTATCTGGCTGAGGAGCTACTGGAAGGGCGCCGGGATAGCCTCTGTTCTTCTAGGCACATGCCCCAGGGCTGCCCCATACAGGGCCACATAGGGGAGGATGTGGGTCTTCTTGACTGCCCAGAAGCTCATGGTATGTCTTTCTGAGCCTGGAGGTTACGCGGTGGGAAGGATCAGGCTTGTTTATATGGACAGATCAATAGCAGTGCTGGACCGACAATGCTCAGGGCAGAAATGGTTCTAGGCTCTCAGGGGTGGGTCCTCAGAGTCTTCTAGTTGCAGTTTGAAACCTGCTTGGTCAGGCTGGCTTCTGAAGCCCACATCCCCCCTCCACACACACACACACCTCCGAGCCAATGGCCAGAGCTGAGCAGGGCAGCTGAGAAGATGGGCATCTTGTAACTCACGAGGTAAGCTTGGCCTGTCTGTGCCCTCACCAAACTGCCAGGCTCCCCAGTCTGGCCACCCCCAGTCTTGCTCCCTGTCTCCCCACCCATCTCAAGGGGCTGCCCGTCAGCTTCCCTGCACCTACCGGGCCAGGCGCAGGGGCACACATTTCCAGGGCTTGGCTGCACAGTGCTCTGGGGACTGCTTGGAGGAGGGACCACAGGAGTGGGTGCGGCGAGGAAAGGAGGGGGGTGGCTTGTTTTTCCTCGACTTTGGGTTGGTGATCACAGGAATGTGCAGGCGGATGTTCCACTCCAGCTGGAGCTAGAGGAGCCAGCAGAGGGGCATCGGGGAGACAGGAATGTAGCCCCTCTCTAGAGCATAGCCTGACTCAGGGCGGAGAGGAGAAGGTAAGCCCCAGGGAACCCCTCCAATCAGAGACCCCTGGGACCCCCGAGGATCAAATTTCCTAAAAATTCCTTGAATTATTATTTGCTAGATTAGTTCCTATTTTCTCCTTTGTTGTGGAGAAGCTGGACAGTGAGCGAAACAGCAAGGAAAAACCTAATGGAAGCCAGAGCAATGGGAACTCGAGAGAGCACTCAGGATTCATGACACGAGGCCAAAGATACCAGAACATTCTAGGGTATCTTTGTCTCCAGGCCCGGCCCTGGCACTGTGTGAGGAGCTGAGGGAACCCTGCCAGCCACCCAGAGAACTGTCATGCAGTCCCTTTCCTTCTCACCCTCAAAACCAATGTAGCAAGTCAAGCTACCTACAGGAGATGATCTGGACGAGGGGAAAGTGGTCGGAAACTGAGTTGGGAGGATAGCCCCAAGGCCAAGGCACCTCCAGCTGCCCAATGCCAGCACTTACACTGCGTGCCTCAGCACACAGCTTCCCCCAAACTCTACAGCTCTTTTTGAGGGCCTCTCTCTCTCCCCACCTCCCCCATATATGGAAATTGGAAAGCTGCCCTTCCTCCCACTCAGGAGCCTCCAGCCTCCTCCTGGCTCAGAGGCTTTCACCTGCCGTCTTAGTTCCCTTCCGCTGCTCCGCCCCAGTCCCACCCCACAGCCCCACTGGCTCACTTTCTGGCCCGTCCCTCCTGGTGGTGTTGACCCTGGGCAGCAGAGGCCCACCTTGGGGAACATGGTCACCATGCTGCTCAGACACTCTCGGCGCTTCTCCTCCAGGTCCTTCTGCTTGTCTGCCCAGGCCTGCAGCCAGAGGTTCTGCAGGTGGTCGATGTTTTCCAGGAAGATGTAGAGGTTCTGGGCCTTGTAGGTAGTCTCAGTTTCTCTCATGACTTGTATGTGGTTGATCACTTCCTGTCTGGGAAACGAGGGAAGTGATTTAGTGGGTGAAAGGACCTCCTGCTCCCACAAGTCTGTTAAGCAGCTAGGGCTCTGTGTTTGTGATTCCTGACAGCAAGGAGAGCAACAGAGGTTGGGGAGAGCCAAGGAAAGCAGGAGGCGGAGAAGTGGGAGGTGGTGGCGGGTGAGGAGCCTTGGGGCCTGGCTGGAAGCCGGGGAGCACAGTAGGTGCATTATGGACAGGGCTAAGGGAAGAGAGGAAGAAATAAGGAGGCGGCCTTCGAGGAAAAGCCCGCTACAGAAAGGGCAGAGTGCATGTGTATGTGCCTGACCTCCCAAGGCCCCAAGGTCAGACACCCTTTGCCGGTCCCCTCCCTCGGGGGACCTTGTCCCGGTCCGGGGTGACCTCTCCATCCCCATTTGCCACACACAGCAGTGGGTGCGGGTGCCAGGGAGTACCTACCGGAGGCTCTGGAAGCGTCTGTAGAGGATGTACCTACGGCACAGGCACTGCAGCCGGAGTGTGCTCAGCTCCATGGTGGTGGTGGTGAGCTCCAGCGCCTTGCTGCGCAGGGAGTGGGGCAGCCCCGGCTCAGCCTCCTCCAGAAGCTTCAGGTTCTTCCTCTGGGCCTCTGCGTCCATGTGGTATACTTTCCCTTTAAGAGTTGCTGGGGAGGTTTGCAAGGGAGCCCGGGACACCTTTTGGATGGATGTGCCTGTGACAGGGAAGGAGGCCGATTTCTTGGGCTTCGTGGGAACCTGGCAGGCCCATGGTTTCTGGGTAGACTTGGCAGAACTCAGGTTCCTCTGGTTTCTGGGGACAGGCCGCTGGGTATTAGGGGACCTGGGCCGGTGTGGCCTCCTGCCTTGGTGAGCAGACTGGGCCCGGCTTGGGGGAGGCGCCAGCGATGCCTTCTCCAGGTCCTTCCAGCGCCTGGTAGTCGTGAAGATCGTTCTGTCTACGTCCTCCCCTGACCGCTCTAGCTCTCTCCGCGGGCCCCCCTGCTCCTTCTTCTGCTGGCCCAACCTCCGCTGCTGCTCCCTTGCCTTCTCCTCCAACTCCCACTGCTGCAGCTTCTCCTGGTGCTCCTGCTCCAGCAGGGCCCATTTCTTCTGCCGCTGCAGCCACATCGCCTCCTCCTCCAGCCACTGCTGCCTCTGTCTCTCCCAGCTGAGATCCTCTTCCCAGTGCTCCACTTTGCTCTCCAAGGCCACCTTCTTGGAGCTCTCTGGGGACAGCTGCATCCTAAAATGAGACTTAATTTGGAGTCCTTCCTTCTCCTGGGCTGCTTTCTGGAAGTCCTTCTGGTCTTTGACTTGGTGGCCTGGGCTCTCTGCCACAGGTCCTTCCCATTTCTTAGGAAACTTGTGATCCACCGGGGACAGTAACACGGGCTGGAGACGTTCAGTGTCCTTGCTGCTGTACACATCTGCAATCCTTGAATGTGTGGTCATGGTGGAAAGTGGCTGAAATGTTGAAGGCCTGGTACCACTGTCCCAGGCTGTGGCCATGGAACCTGGGGGCAGTGACAAAAACAACCCCTCCTTGGGTTCCTGTTGGGTTTCCTCCATGACTGTTCTTTTCTTTGGGAGGGTCTCTTTCTCAGGGGGGCCCAGGGAGTCGACCAAGATCTTGGCTGGTTCTTCTGCTTGATCTCTAGCAGACTGAGCCTTCTTCAGCTGGAACTCTAAGGCATGCTTTATCAGGGGGAGGTCATGGCATTTTCCCCCTAGAATTTCCACCTGCTTTAGTAGGGCATCCCTCTTGCTCTGGAGAACTTGGAGGGAATTCTGGAAGTAGAGCCTCTGGCTGCTGAGTTCTTTGGTCATCTCTATTTCCAGGTTCCTGTATTTGGTCTCCAGATTATTGTTCTCCTTGTGCTGGAGGGTCAAGGCCTTGTTGAGGTTCTCCACCACAGCAGACATGTACCTGATGGCTCTGACCTCCCCCTGGTTAAACATGGTGGAGTCCAGGAGCTCCTGCAGCATGGATGTCACCTCAGAGACCTTCATGCAGGTAGTATGCTTGTCCTGGAGCATCTGCTCTGGGCTCAGTGGCTGAGGATAGGATGCAGATCTGGGGGGGCTTTGTTCCCACCAGTCCTGCCAGAAGGTGTGTTTGGATACTAGGAGAGGTAGAGAGAACAAAGGCAACAAACTCCCATGGGTGCCAAAGATTATACTGATTCTCTACACCCTGCTTGGCTAAATTCCCATCCAACCCTCTTAGGCCTTTGGCAAGAATAAGGAGCTGAGGCAATACATGAGGCCAGGGAGATGTTATCAGGAGAGGTCTCTGCCAGGCTCAGAGCTTGCCCAGAGCTTTCCCGTCGGGGTCTGCCAGCTCCATGGCACCTGCAGGGCCCATGGGGCCTGAAACTGTTCAATTCAGTTCAACTCAATTCAATGTACTTCTGATCCTACATATTTCCCTGGAGTAAAGTTACTTTTCTCATCATGCTACTTCCCAGCCTCAGTATCCATATTTGGCTCCCTACTGTCAACTACCCAAACTCCAGAAACCTACCTGGCACTTAGATTTCAGATCACCTGAGATTTGTTTCCCTTTCCTGTTACCACTAGACTGTGTAGGGAATTTATCATATGGTTCTGCAACTGTTCATACGCTGGGTTTTTTAATGACTAATGTCTTTTTCCATTTGGGGGGGGTCATGAACTCCTTTGATATTTTGAGGAAAGCAGGGGACCTCCTCCCCAGGAAAATGCACATAAACACAGACTGTGCACTCTGTTCAAACCAGTTCATAGACCTCAGCTCCTCAGAGCTGGGTCATGGTCATAGTGGTATTCCCTTGATCTAGGTGCATAGGGCTGCTAGAGTTATTATCTTGGAACATCCATTCACTCGCCCATTCAACGAACATCACTGACAGAAAAAACATTGGCTAACTTTGGGTGAGGAGCTAAAGGGTATGTGGAAATTAAATGGCATTGAAGTCAAGCTAGCATTTGGCCTAGTGGTTCAGAGCTTGAATTCTGGAATCCGATAACTTGGGCTTGAATCCCATCCTTACTACTTGCTTTAGGCAAGTTTCCTAACTTCTCAGTGCCTCTGTTTCTGAACAATGGGGATAACCACAGCATCTACTCATAGGAATTCACTAGATCATGCATGTTTAGTGGCAAGCACAGTACCAGGTACCTAGTAAGTGCTCAATAACTAATCCCTAAGAAGAAACGAATAAGACACAGCCTTTGCCCCTCCAGGAGTTTATAATCTAGCAAGGAAATGAGTATACAAATAACTATATTTCAAGACAAAATGTCAAGGATTGTAGGAGAGTCTGTCTCCTTCTTACCCAGCCTTCCCTGCTTCTTCCCTCCCCCAACTATCGATCTTGCTCGATAAGGATCCTGGCCATGAGAATCAATGACAAAACACACATGTGACCTACTGCTTATTAGGCCCTGAGCATGTTCTAAGCTGGTGCCAGATGCCTCAGACCTAGGGGAACCCTGCACGTGGGCGGTGTGCTCCTCTCTTTGTATATGAAGAGAACAAGGTTCAGAAAGATTAAACAACTTGCTCAAAGTCACACAGCCAGAAATTGGCACACGGGATTCAAACTCAAGTCCATCTGACTGTGAAGCCCAGTAAGATTAAGAAGCCGGAAAACCTAAGTGTGGGGTCTGGTTTTGCCATAGTTTTTGTTTTGTTTTGTTTTGTGGTCATTTCTCTTCTCTGAGCTTTAATGTTCTCAACTACAAAATGTAAGAGGAGTTCAATAATCTCAGGTCCCTTCTAGTGCTGATACAAGTAAAATTTTGAGGTTGAGCCGTATTGTTGACTGACCATTTCTGGAGCAGCCACAATTGAGAAGGTTCTGGAAGCGCCTCTGGTGAGTCTCGCTAGACTTCTTGGCTCTGCAGCTACAAACTCCATCCAGCCTTTCTGGCTTTCTAGTCTTGATCCCCAGGAGATGCATGAGGATACAGCCCCAGGAAGCACCAACAGGGACCCGTCTCCACATTACTCCTCCCTTCACAGCTCAGAACTGCTGAGTGCTCAGCTTGGGTTCAACACCCCAACCCCCTACTACTGCCTCTCCATTTCAGATAAGGCTTTTGTTATGGAGGAGAGTCAAAAAGACCCCCATAGACCCCAGTATGTGACTTCTTCTCCTGAGATGGCATCCACCCCACCCAACCCCCCTCCTGGGTGCTCCTGCAACCTACTTTGTGTCCTTTTCTTTTGTCTTTCAATGAGAGTAGAGCAAAGGGAAATGAGAGACTCGATGCCTCCTTTGGTGGCAATGAGAGAGAGAGGTAACACCTTCTCCATCACCTCGATCCATTCGTCCAGAGCTTTCTCTTCCTCCTTACCCTTCCTGTTCCTGAGCTCATAGGTCAGACTGTCACCTGGAAAGGGAGTGAGGGGTACCAGCTGAGTGCAATCTGTCCTCTAGGGAGCTCCAAGGAGTCCCATAGCACGAGAGTTACACCAGCAGGCTTTAAGGTCGGATTGGATTCACCTCTTACTAGCTGTGTGATGTTGGGTAAGTTACTTATTTCTCTGAGCCTCAACATACATGCCTGTAAAAGAGTTGGGTGGGGATTAAATGAGATAATACATGTGAAATGATTAACATGAAACCTGCTGTGTAGAAAATATGCAATAGACATTAAACAGTGTTGTTTAACTATAAGGCCAGGGATGTGTCTGCCTTGTTATTGTTCTATCCCCATTGCCTAGGCTGGTATCTGGACAATTAAATGAATTAACTGGAGGCAACAACCCTGCTTAGTTCTTGGGTGCAGCTGAAGGACCACAGAATTGAGAGCTCCTTGGGGGAGGGCAGTGTAAAGGGGGTGGGGCACATCCCTATACCATCTTACTCCAACATTGCAGCATCTGCCCAACTTCATAGCAGAGTAAGGTCTTGTGAAGGCATAACTCTGATCTTAATGAGGGTAGCACCTGGCTCCAGGCCTGCGTATAGTTGGTCCACACTCAGGTCAGGTCGTGATCTCAGGGCTGTGGGATCGAGCCCCACATCAGGCTCCACACTGGGCGTGGAGCCTGCTGGGGATTCTCTCTGTCCCTCTCCCTCGGCGCCTCCCCCTGACTGCATGCATGTGTGTGCACTCTCTCTCACTCTCTCAAAATAAATAAATAAAAATAAAGTTCTCTTTAAAAATCAGTTGCATTTCTATATGTTAACAATAAAGTATCTGAAAAAAAAAAAAAGAAAATAATCCCATATACAACAGCATCAAAAACAATAATATATTTAGGAATAAATTTAACCAGGGAGGAGAAGGATCTCTACACTGGAAACTGTAAGATGCTGATAGGAGAAATTGAAGAAGACACATATAAATGGAAAGATACTCCATGTTCACGGATTGGAAGACAATATTGTTTAAAATGTCCATACTATTTTGGGGCGCCTGGGTGGCTCAGTCATTAAGCGTCTGCCTTTGGCTCAGTTCATGATCCCAGCGTTCTGGGATTGAGCCCCGCCCGCATCAGGCTCCCTGCTCAGCGGGAAGCCTGCTTCTCGCTCTCCCACTCCCCCTGCTTGTGTTCCCTCTCTTGCTGCCTCTCTCTGTGTCAAATAAATAAATAAATAAATAAATAAATAAAATCTTAAAAAAAAATAAATTAAATGTCCATACTACCATCTTAGAGACATCTATAGATTCAACAAAATCTCTATCAAAATCCCAACAACATTTTTCACAGAAACAGAAAAAACAATCCTAAAATTCATATAGAACCACAAAAGGCCCCAAATAGCCAGAGCAATCTTGAGAAAAAGAACTAAGATGGAGGTATCATACTATCTGATTTCAAACTATGTTACCAAGCTGTAGTAATCAAGACAATATGGTATTGGCATAAAAAGAGATACATAGACAAATGGAACAGAGTCAAGAACCCAGAAATAAACCCATGCATTAATGGGCAACTAATATTTGACAATCGAGTCAAGAATACACAATGGGTGAAGGATGGCTCTTCAATGAGTGATGTTGGTAAACCTGGACATTCATATGCAAAATGGATCCCTATCTTACTCCATTCACAAAAATTAACTTGAAATGGATTAAAGACTTAAATCTAAGACCTGAAACCCTAAAACTCCTAGAAGAAAACACAGGGGAAAAGCTTCTTGACATTGGTCCTGGCAATGATTTTGTGAATATGACACCAAAAGCAAAGGCAACAGAAGCAAACGTAAACAAGTGGGACTACATCAGACTAAAACGTGTCTGCGTGGTCAAAGAAAGGATCAGCAAAATGAAAAAGGCGATCTACAGAGTGAGAGGAAATACTTGCAAACCGTTTATCTGATAAGGGGTCAATATCCAAAAGGAGCTCATACAACTGGATAGTGAACAAAACAAATAATCCAATGAAAAAACAGGCAAAGGCCACAGAGATTCCATACTAAAGACCAAGGAGGCTGGCCTGGTCTCAGAGATCTTTCCCTTTGCGATGCAGGCACACAGCACCTAGACAGTGGCCCTTTGAAAAATGACGACAACTTAACTGTCCAACCGTAGCTACTCCCTGACTGTGCAAGAGTCATACCCAAAGTCATCCCTTGGATCAAACTTCCTGCACGAGCTGCAACACATTCCGAACGGGTTTAAATGTACACGGTGCAGAATCAGGTACCGGATAGCCTATTGACATGGGGAGGAAACTGTACAGGTGCTGTCAGTGTTGTCCTGGAGTTTAGGAAAGCAGGCAAATGTGTGTCCCCCGCTGTGCTGATAAATGTGTCCATGTGAAACACCTGTCAGTGTGGGCCTGGCTGGGGCGGGACCATCTACTCCAGGGATGAGGAAACAGCCGTGCAGAAAAATCGAATCCAGTCCTAAATTCACACATCTACTAAATGGTGGAGACGGACTCACATCTCCTCCACAGCCGGTAATTTTAACCACAAGGGTTCGGTGCCTCCGGAAGTTGGAAAGGAGGTTTAGTGAAAGTGAGAAGGGTCAGTGGCCCTGAAGGGAGGGACAGCAGGAGGCAGGGGCCAACAGCCCCAGGCAAATATTCAAATAAGTATCCTGAGAGATATGGAGGGCACACTAACATTGGAGATGATGAATTTAAAATGACAACAATTTGGACATACTTCTTTTGTTATTTTTAATTTTCTCACATATAATATTAAGGATATAGAGCCAGATTATATTTATGACTCCTTTCAACCCTACGATTAAATACGTATATGGAAGGAAAGAAGGCAAAGGACCTGAACAGACGTTTTTCTAAAGAAGACCTACAAACGGTCAACAGGCGCATGAAAAGGTGTTCAACAACACTCGTCGTCAGGGAAGCACAAATTAAAACCACGAGGGGATATTACCTCATACCTGATAGGATGGCTATTATGAAACAGGTAAGAGATACCAAGTGTTGGTGAGGACGTGCAGAAAAGGGGACTCTTGTGCACTGCCGGTGGGAATATAAATGGGTACAACCATTTTGAAAAACAGTATGGAGGTTTTTTTCTAAAAGTTAAAAATACAATTACCACACGGTCCCGCAATCCCACTTCTGGGCATATGTCCAAAGGGAATGGAATCACTACCTCCAAGAGATATCTGTATTTCCATGTTCACTGAAACATCATTCACAAGAGCCAAAACATAAAACCAAGCTGAGAGTCAGTAGATCGATGAGTGGTTAAAGACAATGTGGTATATATGAGGAAATATTTATTTTTTTTAGTTTATTTATTTATTTAAGTAACCTCTACCCCCAACGTGGGGCTTTAACTCATGACTTTGAGGTCAAGAGTCACATGCTCTTCCAACTGAGCCAGCCAGGAGCCCCCTTTATACAATGAAATATTATTCAGTCATAACAAAGGGAATCCTGCCATTTGTCACAACATGGATAGACCTTGAGGATATTACGGCAAGTGAAATAAGTCAAACAGAGAAAGACAAACACCACATGATCTCACATGTGGAATCTAAAAAGCTGAACTCACAGTAGAATAGTGGTTACCAGGGGCTGGGGGGTGGGGGAAATGGGGAGATGTTGGCCAAAGGGTACAAAGTTTCAGTTAAAAAATAAAAAAGTTCTGGGGATCTAATATAGTGTGGTGACTATACCAACAATGCCATACTGTGTGCCTGTAATAGGCCCACCAGAAAAAAAAGGGGGGGTGGGTAACCTGTGAGATGATGGATGTGTTAACTAACCTGATTGTGACAAGCCTCGCACAACATATATGTCTATCAAATCATCGCATTGTACACTTTAAATTACACAATGTTATTTGTCAATTACGTCTCAATAAATCTGGAAAAAATAAAAACAAAATAAATAAAGCAGCTTGGGTTTGAATTTAGTTTCAACCCTGCTAAAAAATGAGATGTCACAATGGACCTGTGACTTAGCTTCATCACACATGCAGCTAATGTCACAATCTACTATATTCTGGACAATTACATGTTTGTCCCTCTGGGGAGTAGACGGGATCGCTGTGACAGGAGTGGGGGAAGGTCTCAGTGGAGAGGCACTACACCTGCTGCCCCGCTTTCCCCTCCCGGCAAGAGCCGACGTGGGGTGGGGAAAGGAGGAGACAGGAGTGAGTGTGGGACCAGTGTCCAGCGGGGAAGGTGCCCGCCCCCAGGCACCCGGTCTGCAGACTCACCCCAGTCACCCAGCCAGCGGAGAATTTCGTACAAGTGCTTCTCTTTGGTCTTAGCATCTTCAGAGAAGGAGGCAATTTTCTCCAGCAAGATGAATCTGTTCTTGCCCTTTTGCTCTGTTCGTTCAGATTTCACCTTTTCTTTTAAATCATATCCCAATTCTTCCTGGAAGCGGTTGATGACACAGTTGACATTGTCCAAGATGTCTGAGAGCTGGGAAGAGATATCCTATAGGGGAGGCAGCAGATTGTAGTGTTTAGGGATGGGAACTCTGGCACCAGATCCCATGTCCCGGTAGTGTGATCTCAGACAAGTCAGTTCACCTCTTGGGGCCTCAGTGTTCTTACTTATAAACTGGGGATCATTACGGTACCCACGTCACAATTTTTCTAAAGATTAAATGAACCAATATTTGTAAAGCACTTAGGACGGTGCCTGGTACATAAAATAAGTGTTAGCTCTTCTTAATGTCACTTCGATGATTAAGACAGGTCAGGAAGGGAGAGAACACTAAAAATCCAGAGCATACATTTCTTCAGAATTTCAAAATTTTCTAGGGATTTCTGGACATCTCTCCTCACAAGGATCCAGAAGCAACAGGCTAAAGAAATGAGGCCCCAAGAAACCCTTAGGATCAGAGGCTCCCATTAAAAAAAATGCACTAGAGGCTCACGTGCAGGGTGATTTCAGTCTTTGGCCATTTCCCTGTAAGCTTCTAGGGCTTAGCGTGAAGGATTCTGACTGGTGGCCAAGAACAGGCCTGAATCAGGAACTCTGGGCCCCCCCTCTTGCCCTGCTAAGACTTATCACTATGTGTCTCAGGGCCATCCTGGGGCTTCCTCATGGGCTGCTCCTTTCCTATGCCCTGTCTCGTGGGGTGGCTTGATTCCCGCTCGCTCTAAGAGGCCAAGTCTAGGACATGGATAGTTTGGATTACTCTGCAAACCCAGCTCGCTGAGGATCCCAGGACCCCTGAAGGCCCAGAGCTGGACTGCTGTCCCAGTCTGGGCTCAGTTCCCAGTCTCCACATCAGATCCCAATAGAAGGGTTGACCCCTTCATTACAGGTGTTACCTCCTGAGCCCGTGTTAGCTGGGCAGCCTCAATCCTTGAGATGATGGCTTTCACCGATGCAGGGGTCATCAACTGTGGGGGCCTGTCTTTCTCCATTTCGGATCACCCTGTTAGTTGCAAAGGTGTCCTGTGTCTCTGGTACCCAGGCCTGGACATGTGATGCTAGCTGCTTTGGGGTTAAGGACTCCAGGGCAGTTCCTAAGTACCCTCTGCCTAGCCACAGCTCCCTGTAACTGCCAGACATCAGGTTCCAACTGACCTCTTCTCCAGTGACATCATCAGCTTGATTAGAAGAATGGCTCCTTGTCAGCTATCTGCGTGGTTATCTAGCTTTTTATCTATTACCTAATATATATTAAGTCGACCTATTGTGGGTTTTTTTTTGTTTTTGTTTTTAAAGATTTTATTTGTCAGAGAGAGAGAGAGAGCATGCAAGCAGGGGGAGCGGCAGGCAGAGGGAGAAGCAGCCTCCGTGCTGAGCAAGGAGCCCGATGTGGGACTCAATCCCAGGGACCATGACCTGAGTGGAAGGCAGATGCTTAACCAACTGAGCCACCCCGGTGTCCCGTGTCGACCTATTGTTTTTTTTCTTAAGTCCTTAAATGTCTGCTACCAAACTAAATATTGCTGGCTAAAAATAGGAAAAAATAATTAGAAAAAGTTCTTTGCCCAAAGAAAAGTTTTTAAAAATTAGAACCAATCAATAAGTAATGGTGATATGTTTGCATTTGCACCAAGGATCTAGGCTCTATCAGCACTTTTCCTTACTGAAGGGGATCATTATTGCAAGATTGCTTTTAGAAACAAATGTCTAAAATGGACATTGTTGTATGCCCAGGACCTAGAACCAAGCCTGGCACACAGTAGGCACTTAATAAACACTTGTTGAATGAATGCATATGTAAGAACAAATACGTATACTTGCAAATTATTCTTCCATGCTACTTAAAAGTACTCCCACTTAACAGATAAGGAACTAAATATTGTAAAGTTCAGTTAGCAGTGCCATGGCCACTTAATAACTTGTCACCTGACACCAACCTTCCATATACCATCAGTTCATTCGTATACTCAGAGCTAGAAATACAGAACGAGTGAGACCCAGTTCTGTCTTTGAGGCACTCATACCCTGATTTACAGATACCTCTCTATCTATACATCTGGCACTGGATAGTCCTTTAATCCCTTAACATTTCAGAGCACGTTGTAGTTTACAAATAACTTATTCATCCTTAAAAACATGGATGAGCCACTTAAGACTCAGAAGACTCACGAGATTTACCTAAAGTCAAAGAGCTGGGAAAGTACAGAGCCAGGACTTCACCCTTGTTTCCTGATTCCCAGTCTGGGGTCCTTTCCTTTTTCCCTCTTCTTCCTCCCCTTCCTCCCTTTCTTCTTTCTTTTGAACCCAATCATACTGATAATTAGATTACATATAAATGACCTAAGAAAGTTAATGAAAAGATAGAGATTGTAAGGTTCAATAAAGAAAAACCCAAGACTCAATTATGTGCTGTCTATAAGAAACCACACTTAAAATAAAAAGACACACATAGGGGCGCCTGGGTGGCGCAGTCATTAAGCGTCTGCCTTCGGCTCAGGGCGTGATCCCAGCATTCTGGGATCGAGCCCCACATCGAGTCTCTGCTAGGAGCCTGCTTCTTCCTCTCCCACTCCCCCTGCTTGTGTTCCCTCTCTCGCTGGCTGTCTCTCTCTCTCAAATAAATAAATAAAACCTTAAAAAAAAAAAAGACACACATAGGTTAAAAGTAAAAGGAGAGAAAGAGATAAACCATGCTAATACTATTCAAAAAGAAAGCTGGGATGGCTATATTAATAGCAGACTTTAGAATAAGAAATATCAGCAAAGATAAAAACGGGAGGGAAATTCCATAATGATAGAGATGTTCATTAATAAAGGGGACATAATCCAGGGCGCCTGCATGGCTTAGTTGGTTAAGCATCTGCCTACCACTCAGGTCATGATCTCAGGGTCCTGGGATCAAACCCCCATGTTGGGCTCCCTGCTCATCGGGGAGTCTGCTTTTCCTTCTCCCTCTGCCCCTCCCCCTGCTTGTGCTCTCCCTCTCTCTCAAATAAATATATATAATCTTTAAAAGAAGGATATAATCCTATATGTGCATGAACCTAATAACAGAGCTTCAAAATATACAAAGCAAAAAAACTTACAGACATGAAAGGACAAATGGACAAATCCACAATTATGGTTAGAGATTTCAACACTTCTCTTGCAGGAACTGGTAAAAGTAGAAAAAAATAAGTAAGGACTTAGAGGTTTTGAAAAACACTATCAACCCACTTGACTCAACTGACATTTATAGAACACCTCATGCAACAACAGCGGGACACATGTTATTTCCAAATGCATATGGAACAATAATCTGAGCCTTAAAACAAATGTCAGTAAGTTTATGAGATTAGAGTCATATAATGGGATGCCTGGATGGCTCAGTCAGTTAAGTGACGGACTCTTGATTTCCGCTGAGGTCATGATCTCAGGGTCATGGGATAGAGCCTGGGTGGGTGCTCCTTACTCAGTGGGGCCTCTGCCTCTCTCGCTCTGCCTCTCCCCCTGTGCACATGCACTCTCTCTCTCTCTCAAATAAACAAATAAATAAATCATTAAAAAAATATGTTCTCTGACCACAGTGGAATTAAACTATAAATCAATAATTGAGAAATACCTAGAAAATTCCCAAATACTTGCAAATTAAGCAACTTCTATATAATCCATGAATCAAAAAACAAATCACAAGGAAAATTATGAAATATTGTGAACTGAGTGGAAATGAAAACATGACAAAATTTGGCTCTTGATTTGGGCTCAGGTCATGATCTCAGGGTCATGAGATTGGCTACGTGACAGGGGTGGAGCCTGTTTAAGATTCTTTCCCTCTCCCTCTGCCCCTCCCCTGCTTCTTCTCTAAAAAGAAAAAAAAGGGGGGGGCGCCTGGGTGGCTCAGTCCTTAAGCGTCTGCCTTCGGCTCAGGGCGTGATCCTGGCATTCTGGGATCGAGCCCCACATCAGGCTCCTCCACTGGAAGCCTGCTTCTTCCTCTCCCACTCCCCCTGCTTGTGTTCCCTCTCTCGCTGGCTGTCTCTATGTCTGTCAAATAAATAAATAAAATCTTTAAAAAAAGAAAAGAAAAGAAAAAGAAAAAAAAAAGAGCCATCCTTAATGATCCTAGCCCAGGAAAGATGTTTGTAAACCTTTTTTTTTTTTTTTTAAGCAGCAATCTCCTTTTCCAAGCAAAGCCTTTTGCAGAACCTCACTACCGAAAACAGATAAAAGCAATATCTTACTAGAATACATTAATAGTATAAGTTCAATTTCATGATATCCCAGTGTTATAAAATTATTCAACGTCAACAAGGATGTTTTGGTAAACTGCAAAACTTGATATGTAGAACATTTGAGTGTATATATTTTTAATTAATTTTTTATTAAAGTGATCTCTACACCCAACGTGCGGCTCGAACTTATGACCCTAAGATCAAGAGTCGCACGCTCCACTGACTGAGCCACAGCCAGGCGCCCCTTGAGTATACATATTTTTAAACTACTGTTTTAAAAACAGATAAAATATATTTAAAGTTCCTGGATAAAAATGGTAGATTGAACACATGTATCTAATTTTGCTCTACTAAAAATACACTAAAACTATAGCAAAGGGATTTTTTAGGCCAAAAATCCACGAAGCCAGGGAAACAGGAGAGGAGACAGGAACAGAATACTTTATGAAGTTGGAAAGCATACGGACGAGTGGTTATTGACTTAGACTAGAGAAGGATGGGTCCTAAGGCAGCAGTGGGGCAACTGGATGGCAAACAGAATTGGTTGTGCCAGATGCCTGACCACCCCAGAAGGAAGACCTAAGGATGGTAGCATTAGGGGTTCCCTGAAGTGAAACTCTTGGCCAACAAGCCCCACCCATATACCTGAGCTCAGAGAACACAGATGCCTCCCGTGGGCTTTTTGGTAACCCATCCTTTAATGTGAGCAAACGACCCAGGATTATAAGACATCCAAGAAAAGAATCTAACATGAGAGAGACCAAAACAACAGAAAAAGAAATTTAGAGCAAACAAACATTACGCAGAAAGAAGAAAATTGAAACAAAACTACCATTAGTAGCTTCAGAGATAAGAAACCATTGTGACACTGAAACAAAATAAGATATTAGAAAGGAATACTCGAAGAATAACAGTAAAGTGAGAGTAATAAAAATCTTTACAATATTGAAAAACTCAGTAGAAGAATGGGAAGATAAGATTGAGAACTCTCCCAGGACACAAAGTAATAACGATGGAAAGTAGGAGAAAAAAATAAGAAATTGGTAGGAGCATTCCATCAGATTCATCATCTGGATTTTAGGCGTCCCCAAAAAGAAAGAATGGGGAAAATGGAAGGGAAGAAATCACCAATGGGATAATTGAAGTGAGGGGGCACTGAGTGCCCAGCACAACAAATAGCCTCTCATCCAGACATATCACTGCCATCTTAGAACACTGGAGACAAGGAGAGGTTCAGAGATGGGGAAGAAGCCACTTACAAAGGATAAGGACTTACAAAGCTTCAGACTTCTCATGAGCAATAATGAAAGCTAGAAGGTAATGTCACAATGCCTTCATGATTCCGAAGAAATTCAATACCCAACCAAACAATCAATCAAGTGTTGGAGTAGAAAAATGGCGATGTCAAACATGCAAAGTTTCAAAATAATTTCCCTCTCCTTTTCTCAAGAAGCTTCTGCAAGATGGTCTCCAAAAAGAGGGAATAAATTAAACAACAAAAAAAGACATGGAATATGGCAAATAAAAGAGCCAACAAAGGAGAGATCAAAGACAATGCCAGGAAGATGAGAGAGGAGAGTCCAGGTTGCCAGGTGTGTAGCAAGGGTAGAGGATAAAGGCTCGGACTGGAGGTCAGAAGGCTCCAGCAGAGATCTCTTCAAGAAGATGAAGTTGATAGAGTCTCTGCTGTGTCTAGATATTCTGGGAAGAGATTCAGGCAACTAGGGGAAGATTTTGAGGCAGATTTTGTGATAAATACATAGAAAACTAAACAAATGAAAAAACAAGGTAAGTATTAATTCCAGGAAAAATCGAAAGTTGAGCAGGAGAGGAAGAGTCATCGAAGTTTTCTACATGGCTCAACTCCGAGTCGCAGGTGCAGTCAGTGTTGTAAAAACTGAAAACCAAACTAACAAAAATTCTTGGATTAAATTTGCCAGTTGGGGGATGAGAGTGAGGGATCAGTTGGGGGTGGGGGAGACCTGAAGGGAACAAAGTTAAATTCTCCAATCTGCCCCTTTTATTTGTGGGAGCTGAGGCAAGACTACAAATGGGATATGTACTCGAATATTTTAATGTTACAAATTAAACTAAAAACTTAAATACCTTCTAAACTCTTCACTTTACCAATCTACCTTCATAAGAACCTGGAAAACCAGGTTCTAAATTAGAATGTTTGGAATCCTCAGAGTTCCGCTAGAAAATAGGAGCCCCCGGCCCCTGGCTCTTGTCTCACCTCCTTCTCCTCTGTTATTGCCTGTGTCATACATTGAGAGAGCTTCACACAGGGTCCTGTGGAGACCCCAGCTTGGGCTCTTCCTTCTTGCTGCAAAAAACTGCTCCTTGGCTATCCCTCAGGCCTAGTGACGCCCATCAGCAAGGTCTCCTGGGGAAGAAAGCTCCAAGGAGGCAAGCTGGGCAGGGAAATCCAAGGCCCCAGGTCTTCAGAGTATGGCTTATTAGGGGGTAAATAGGCCTTGGATAGGCATATCCCCTTGGACTCCTGTGGGGAGGGATGCAGCTGGAGGAGGGCCAGGGTAATGAAGGTAAAATGCCAGAAGAAACAGCTTCAAAGAGCTGAAAATGGCTGCCTCCAGGGAGGGAGAGAAGATGGAGGCAGGGCTTTGATGTTTTTACTAACAAATCATATACAATTATTTGACTCTTTAAAATAGGTGCCTACGTAGGCTAAGAAATACCTTATTTGAAAAAGAAAAAAAATAAAATTAAATGTGACTGGTACAAGTTTATGGAACCTCTGACCACTTCTGCGATGCCCAGAGGTCTCAGTAATAAAGTCTGAAAACCACAAGACTAGGCCTTCATTTGAGGCTATCTAGGTATTGTGAAGAAAACCATAATGCAGTTTCTCTCTACAATGGTCCCCAAGAACGAATCCCTCTTCCTTTCCTCCCATTTGTCCTATTTAATTTAGGAGTTCTGCTTCCTGTTGGTGGTTGCCCTACCACTCTCTCGGTAGACTCTAAGCCCCTTGCAAGCAGGAACCCGGCTCACAAGTTTTGAAACTCCAGCACCTAGCACAGCACCGAGTACAGAGTACAGACTCAACTAAGCGTTGATGAGTAAAGAAAAAAGGAAGCATTTTTATCCAGGCTTTGGAGAGAAGGTGCTCGATCCCTTTCTGCACCCGTATCAGGAGTCCTGTCAGTTACTAGCCCTGAAACCTTCTGCATATTCATTAGTTTTGGGTTGTGGGTTGTAATCCCCTTTCTGCACAACATAGTATTTCGCTCACATCTCTAACGCCTATAAATGATTGGCTCACTTTCACCGCTTGGTGGGAGCCAAATCTTAAAAAGTAACTTCAGGCTCACCTAAGAAGCACGCACGCCGCCTCGGAGGGCAGGGATTTCAGAGGATCTGTATGCTTTTTTTTCAATTGCCGTCTGCCCAGTGCCTGGAACAGTTTGAGGCACATAACAGATGTTCAACAAACACTTGTTTAATGAATGAATTTTAAATGCTAAAAAATAACTAGGCAAAGAATAAAAAAACTCTTTGTGAAGTGCAAAGATACCCCTACATTCTGAATGAACACGTCGGTCCAGCCCCCAGGTCCTGGGAGCGAGCGCCCGTGCGCAGCGGACGCGCCAGCCGAGCTGCGACAGCCGGGAAACGACGGGCCCAGGTCCGGAGGCGGCCGGCGGGAAGGGCGGGAAGGCAGGAGAGCGGCCGACGCGGGGAGCCGGCCCGGGAAGGCGCTCAAGCCGCTTGGCGCGCCCGGGCTTCTGCGGCTCGCGCCGCGCGTCAGGAGCCCGGAGGCGCGCCCCGCCCCCCGTGGGCGGGCCCGGGACCTGGCGGCTCGGAGGCGGGGTCTGGCTGTCCGCGCCGGGGGCGGGGCCGGGCCCGGGCGCTCCGGGCCGGTGCAGGGCCCGGCTGGTCCGCGGGCGCGACCGGAGCCCCGGCCACCAAGGGGTGCGACCCCCCACTGGCCCCGCCTTCCCGGCTGCGGCCCGGCCAATCAGAGCGGCTTTTACTGGCGGGTGGGCCGAGCCGGCCCAGCTGCTCGGAGGCTCTGGCATGGTAACGTCCCCGCGCGGGGGTGGAGGGGCCCGGGGCGGTCCCACAGCGCCCCCGGCGGCCCGGGCCGGGGCCGGGGGGGGAGCGGGGAGGCCGCCGGGGGTACCCGGGACCCCGGGGGAGGGCGAGGGGCATGAGGGGTTAGGGAAAGGAGCCCGGGAGGGGGAGGGGAGCGGGGATTTGGGGGAGAAGGGGCGGGGAGGCCATGATGGAGGATGGCGGGGGTGGGGGAGAGGGGGGTTGAGGGAAGCGAGAGTTGCGGGACTGGGTGAGGAGGAGGAAGGGAAGGAGAGAAGGGTGGGTTTGTGGAGAAAGGTCAGGAAAGGAGAGGGGGCGGGAATGTGGGAACCGGGGGACAAGGGGAGAGCTGGGGGCCACAGTTTCCCCTTGCGGGGTATTTGGCGTGCCACACGCCCTCGTCAGGCCCAGTGTTTGTTTCCTTTGGAAGCCCTGGATGCCCGGTAAGATCGCTTGGAGACCCCCTCCTTCGTTTCCCGCATTGTCTCCTGAGGTGAGGGGGCATTGTCTCCTGAGGAAAGAAAGGCGGCGGCCCCCATCTAGTGCTGGATAGTCCAAGAAATGAGAAAGCAGAGGACCCTTGGTCCCAACCCTGGCTCTGCCATCAACAAACTGTGTTGACAACTCTGTGTGACCTTGGGCAAGTCACTACCTTTCTTTGGGCCTCACATTTCCCATCGGTTTGAGAAAAAAAAAAAAAAAAAACAACCAAGGAAAATGCATGAGAATGATACCCCAGATCTTTTCCAGCTTCAAAATGGAGTGGTTCTTGAGGAAAGAGTTCAGGAGAATGGGTTCTAGGATGTGGGGAAGCAAGGGAAAACAGGCTGAAGATGGAGGCGAGGCCTTTAGCTGGGGCTGCAGAAAATCCCCAGGGATGTGGGGGATGGTCGGCACAAAGCCTGCAGGGCTGGAGCAGGCTAGCCAGCGCCTCTGGCATCCTATTGGAGGGACGGAGGAACTCTGAAAGTGGCAGAGGAGAGAGACCTAACCCAAGAAAATGAAGACCAGAGTGAGGTCTTCATTCTGAGGAGAAGGCAGGACAGAGAGAAGCAATGGAAGCTATTTTCTAGTAGACAGCCAATATCTGTGGGGAGAAGGAGGAATATACTAAGGCTGGTATAGAAGAGTGGGGACTAGGATGGTCTTGAACACGGAGGGGGCTGGCACTGTTGGGGCAGCTGAAGCAGGGCAGCAGGTAAAGGTTGACTTCAGGGTAATTGGCTGGTCTCTCGGCCTCTGTGGTATTTTTCTTTTTGATGAGAGGTACTCTTTCTGAGAGGTGTGCCTTCCAGCTTTCATTTTCCAACACAAATCCCTTTAGGGAGTAAGTCAGACCAGACCATCCTTGGGATCACCTGGAGGATTTCAGGATTGTGTGTTGTGGGTTGGGGTGAAAAGAAAACAGGAGAATCAGTTTGTAAGAGATAGCTGTGGCACCATCATCCTTGCTGGGAGACAGCTTTGTGGAGTGGTTGAAAGCACAGGCTTGGGGTCAGGCTGCATGGATTCCAAACCTGCCTCTGCTGTTTAATCCTTTGGAACCTTGGTCAAGTTATTTAATCTCTCCGAACCTCAGTTTCTTTATTTATAAAATGGGGACAATAATAACCTATTAGGTTGCAAGGATTAAATGATTGTTTGACATGATATCTGGCCCGTAATAAGCACTCAATAAATATTAATTAGCTATTCCCTCTTTCCACACTCTTCCTTCCATCTCTCCATTCTTGTTCTTTTCCCCTTTTATTCTTTCTTCTGAATCTTTAGTTCTGAGATGCCGCTTAGATGTGGAAGAATTGATTGCACCTTTGGGGGGAGTGGTCCTTCCAGTGGCCCAGGTGAACACATGATGACCAGATGATCAATTGTCTCTTCGTCTCTCTCCAGCCCACATATGTGTTTTTGTTCCAGGAAAGACACAGGATCTGCTCTTTCAGCCCCTTTCCTGTATCCCTCTGTCACACGAGTTACTTCAGTCTTGCCCCAAGGTGTAATGAGACCTACAGTTGTCCAGGCACTGCAGCAAGTGAGATAGGGGCAGGGGTGTTTCAGGAAGAAAAGTATACACACTGCACGGGAAGCCCAGGGAAGGGAGGGCTGTGGAAGTTCCATGGTAATATATGTTCATTCCGTCGCTCTGTCCTCTGCGGGAACTGTCCAAAACAGTCCAGCATCTGGATCCTGGCCAGGGGTCTCCGTTCCAAGTTAAAGACGGTCAGTGCTCGCTTCAGCGGCACATATGCCAAGTTAAAGATGCTCACATACAGTGAGTTTTTTATTATGTAGGTTTTTCCCATGCCAGTATTTGATTCCAGTTCCCTTTCCCCAGCCATACAGATAGCCTCTGCCAAGACGTCCATCTCATTATAGGCCGCCTTTACCCAGAGAATTTATACAAATGTACCTGGACACATGGGCGCGCACGCACGTATTTGCCTGTTTTAGGCTATTCCAGCATGCAAAAATCAAATAAGGTTAAGGATGAGTCTGCATTCTGTCACAGCACTTTGTATGCAGGGCCCTGACTAGACACTCAAGGGGAGGCTTAAAAGGAGAAAACATAATCCCCCAATATGGAGAAATCTCCTCCCAAGTAGGGAGACAGGCTTTCCTGTGGGGAACACCCAGCAAACATCCACAGAGTAGCGTGTCATCAGTGCCAAGTAGTGCAGCATTTATCCTGAGGGGACACAGGGAGGGAGGAGTATGTGTATGTGTGGAGGATAATCGTAAAGGTAATCTGAAGGAGGTGAATGTTGGATCATCTTGAGAAAGTGAGAGACACTTGAGAAAGTAGGATAAAAGGAACACATGGTGTAACCTAACAATTGCTGTGCAGAGAGGAGGAGGGAAGCCATTGAGTCGGGCGGAGCCAAGAAGAGTAGATGGGTCTTGCTGAAAGACTGAATGTTAGGTCAGATTCTGTAAGGTGAGCAGTAGGGAGCCACCACTAGTTCTCAAGGAAGGGTTGGATCCTTGCTGAGTTAACCACATGGGTAGCTAGGAAGATGCTGGAGTGAAAAAACAGACCTGCTTCCTGTGGCAAGAACTGAGGGGGTAGGACTGGAGGGCAGGTTGGATCCAGTCCTGGCTCTGTCCCTGACCATGGTGGAGCCTGGGACTGATAATTCCCCTTCTTTTTCTCATCAGTCTCAAGGAGACTACCTTGGATGGTTGCCAGAGTCCCCTCCAGCTCTGACAATTCTGTGTTCCCTGAATAACTACAAGGCCTTATCAGTGGTTGTATTTTGTCAACAAATACTAAGTCAACAAATACTTACTAACACCTTCTGTGTTCCGGTGGGGGGCAGTGAGGAAAATGCAGTGGGGATAGCAGATCAGGGTAAGCCCAAACAGGCAAAGTCCCTGGCCCTTCAAGTCTAAGATCTGGTGGAGGCAACAGATATTTCCTAAGACTCACATTTTAAAATTTCTTGGCAAGACATCTTAAAATCGACAGAGTATCATTTAAGTGGTGGCATTTGTTTTTTTATTAGTGGCCACATAAAATAATGGGACAATCAGCATTATGGAAGTGACTAAACTTCCAGTGGGTAGTCGCTAAAGGGGAGGGTGGGTGGTACACGAGCACGTGAAAGAGGGCTCTGACTAAGCCTAGGCCACTGGCCTGGGAGGAAGCCTTTCCTGAGGAAGCGACGACTGGTCATGTGAGACCTGTAGGCTAGGTGTGTGGGGTCGGCAGGAAGTCGTGCCAGGCAAGCTGCAGGTCTGATGTGGGAGAACTGAGAGCAGGTGAGTGAAGACCCAGGAGCTCAGCGTGGATGAGGCTGGCGAGGCAGTTGGGAAGCAAACCTCCCACAGCCTCCCAGGCCTTGGGGAGGAGTTTTGGTGTCTACCCTAAGAACAATGGGAGCCACTGAAGAATTTTAAGCAGGGAGTAACATGATTTGAGGTGCGTTTTGATGAGCTTGTTGTGGATGTGGGGAGACTACTACAGAAGATCAGATGAAAACAAGAGGGGTGGTGGGGCGGAGGAGGAAATGGAGAGAAGTGGACGAATTCAAGAAATGTGCATGAGGTACAGTTAGCAGGACTCAATGACGTATTGACAAGAGGGAGGTGTGGAGAACGACTCACCAGTTTCCATCTTAGACAACTGTATGGATGGTGGTGCCAATCTCAGATGGGCAACTCTGGAGCCTGGTAGGACCCAGACGTGGTTACGTAGCATCTGGGAGGGCAGAGAGGGTCCTAAGGCAGCTGGAGATGGGCAAGTGTAGCACAGAGAATTGGAGTTCCTCCTACGTTGATTAATTTCTGACTTCCCATGCTAAGGACAGTCTCTGTCAGGAGCAGGTCTGAATACGGGGCCAGAGTAGTTGAACACTGAGAAAGGTGATTTAAGGTGGAATAGTGTGGCTTATCCCCTTCTCTCCTTAGGACGAGATGGGTGGGTAAAGAGGAAGGACAGATATTATGAGAGGTAGAGATTAGGAAGCATCTTTAAATGCCGAGCCTTCTCAACATAGGGGTCACTGGGGAAATAGGGAAGTTGGGCAGCAGTGGGATGGCTCCTCTTCAGCCAGCTACCAGCTTTCCCTAGAACTCCTCCCTGAAACTCTCTAACCCTCAAGCAAAAGGAGGAAGGGCACAGCCTTTTAGCTCTATCTCCAAGCCTCAGTTCACTTGAAAAGATTTTTTTTTTGGAATGGGTACTATAGTCACATGGATCCATATTCAAAAGTTACAAAAGGACATATATACAGTGAGAAGTTTCCCTTCCCACCTCAGTCCCCCTTCTGCTGATTTCTTTATGTCATCTTTTCTCTCCAGCTTTCATTCAAATGATCCCACTTGCTGCCATTTGCATTTTTTCCACTTTTTAATGTATCTTAGAGATTGCTCCTATCAAGACAGTGAACTTCTTCATTTTTTACGACTGCATAATATTCCATTTTATGTTTGTTTATAATTTCATATGTAACGGGTATTTAGGCTGATTCCAATCTTCTGTTTATAGAAGATACGAATAATGCTGGAATGGAAACATACACATATCATTTTGGCCATTATAGGATGAATTTGGCTATATCAATAGGATGAATTTTTAGAATTGGGAGTGTTTGTTCCTTCATTTGTTCCTTCTTGCATTCATTCAATATTTATTGAGTACCCATTATGTGCCAGACACTGTGGCAGGTACCAGGAGTCCAGTTTTCAATAAGTTCGACACATCCCTGTCCTCATGGAATGTTATCACACATTAGTAAGGGGAAACGTAATAATTACGAAACTGTATACAACAGGAAACTAAGAAGGGCATCAGATAGAGAATAAATTCAACAGTCAGGAAGGCTCCTGGGAGCAAGTGGTATTTAAGCCAACGACTGCGGAATGGGATGTGGCAGCTAGTAAGCATAGGACAGGGAGATGTGGGCTGTTCCAAGTCTCAGCCACAGGGAGAGGAGTTTGGGACCCGTAGGGGAGGGGGAGTAGAGCCGTAGAGGAGAGGGTGATTGGGAGTGGGAGGTGTCAAAGAGTGAGCGAGGAAGTAACGATGAGGCCAGTTGTGCCCCCCCCCCCCCCGCAGTGAAGAGAGAGGGAGGCTAGCTCTTAAGAAGACGTGGTGACTGTTTGGGGTTTAGAGGGCTTTGGGGTGAATTCAGGTAGGGGGACGGGAAAAGAGGTCACTTCCTCCCTGGCTGCTTTGGGAATGAGAGACCTGTGTTTAAGGCTTGAGAAGGCACAGCCTTGCCCATAGTTGGGAGAATGGATGAAAAGCATCGGGAAGAGCCAGACTGGGCCTGTGGTACAGCCGCCTCCATCTCTTCTGTGGTTCTGGCGCGATAAAGACGACCTGGAATGGGCCCGGCCGGCTGGCTCTTGGCTGGTGGAAGAGAGCAGACCTAGCCAGGGCTCGGAGCTGGGCGTGGGCAGGAAACCGGGCCAGGAGACCCTTCCTCTGAACTTTGTGCTCCTTTTTCATCCTCACCGCTCTGCTTCCCTTCTGCAAAAGCCCATCTCTTTGCCCATCCTGGGTCCTATGACTTTTCTCTCCCTCAACAGTCGGTTCCCGATTCTGGTCCCCGGCCCCCAGCAGCGCCTGCCCCCTTCCCACCGGGGCCCCCCATGATGCCACCACCCTTCGTAAGTTTTATGTCTTTCCCTGGGCTTGGCTTTTCCAGCCTGCACCCCCATCTCCCCGGTCCCTAGCACCGCTGCGTCGCCAGCACGGTTTTGTGTCCTGCATCCTCTGCTGCCCTTGGAAAGGGGTGGTGTTGCTTGGGCATCGGGGTGGGGGGAGCTGCTGTTAAGCTCCCAGTCCATAAAGCTGACAGCTCCCCTTTTGTCTTTTTGTCCTTGGGACACACTGGGGCTGGGGTAGGAGAAGTGGAAGGGAAAAGACCCTGTTAGTGTGAGGGCACGGTGGGGCTGCCTTTCTGTTTCACTACTCCTCTGTTCTTTCAATGTGCCACAGAAGTCAGGCTGAAGTAGCAGCTGGTGGTCATCAAGCTGGAGAAAAAGGGATGGGAGGCAGGGGACTGGGGGATGTGGGTACCTGGAATCCTGCCTTCTGGCCCTGCTTCTGAGAGGCCTCTTTGGGGAGAGTTGCTGAAGAGATGGAGCCTTCCAGCCACAGTCTGGTGGCAGTTAGACTTTTCCCTCTCCCTTCCCTACTTCTGAAGAAACCGTGTGCTTGCCTGTTAGACCCAGAAGAGCCCCCCAACCCCCAGTTTTCCATCTTTCTCAGTGGTGAGGAGCAGGCAGTTTCATGCTTTATGCTTCTCGAACCAAAGCCTTGGAATTGCCTCAGACCTGGGGTGGAGGGTTGAGAAGGGTGGGAGACAAGTGGATATTCCCTGACAGGTCCAAGGAGGTGTCTTTTCTGCTCAGTGTCCCTTCCTTTCCTCACTTCCAGATGCCCCCTCCAGGAATCCCCCCACCCTTTCCTCCGATGGGACTACCCCCCATGAGTCAGAGACCACCAGCCATCCCCCCGATGCCACCTGGCATCATGCCCCCAATGCTTCCACCAATGGGGGCACCACCACCACTCACGCAGGTAATCCTCTCTCCTGCACCAGTGCCTCAGAAAACCCCGTGAGTCCAGCTGGGGGTGGAGGTGAGAATGGGCTTCTGGACTTTAGGAAGTAGGGAGAGAAGGGAGGGAGCTTTGGCTAGGCCCATGTGGATTTGTCTGCTGAATGATGGGAGAAAACTCTCTGGCTGGGCTGAGAGCCCAAAACTTGGGGATTGTCTAGAGGGGGGCCATGTGAAGGTCATGGCCCCGAACGGGATCTCTCAGGAGCCTGCCTTGCTTGTGCCTGCCCTCACCTCGGTAGTTGTTTTTTGTCTTCTTTGTATCCCTAGATACCAGGAATGGTACCTCCCATGATGCCAGGAATGCTGATGCCAGCGGTGCCTGTCACCGCAGCGGTAAGCACTGGGGGCCAGCAGGAAGCAGGCCTTGCCCTGCAGCCCTGTGGGTCTGACTCGGAGTACAGGGAATGGCCTCCATTCTTTCCCTCTTCTCATCGGATCCATCCTGGTCCAGGCAGCACTCCCCACACTCAAGTCCTCTTCTCCAGCCACATACTCTGCTCTTTTAGTTTCTCACTCCTCCCCAAAGGCATGTTACTCTCTTGTTACTCCTCGCTGTGCCCAGCTCCCTTACGGAACACAGTCGTGGCTGACACTGCTTACCCTCATAGAGCTGGCACTGTGGACACTTGGACAGAGTCCCTCCTCACATCTTTGTCTCTAGCGGAAGCAACAGCACCTGGGGATCTCACCGTACCTTCCTGTGCCATTGCTCAGTGTAGTAGAGTCTGGGTAGGATGTAGCAGTTGGCATCCACTATGGAAGAGGGGCCTCGGAGGTTGACTCAACAAAATACTCTCACTTGAGGAAAACAAAGAACAGAGCTGCTCTGCGGTTCCCCATAGGATCCTACAGGCACGGCCCCAGAGGGTGGGGGATGCTTGTTAGGGAGCAGAGGTCCCTGGGAGCAGGACACATGGATCCTGGCCTGGCCTGCTTCTTCATCCCCCATGGCCTGGGTCCTGGGGGCCACTGGGCTTGGCCCCAACCCTTCCCCCTCCTCTTTCTTCGGCAGACGGCTCCGGGTGCGGACACAGCCAGCTGTGAGTCTTCTGGGGGTCTGCTCCCCCCAGGCTCGGAGGTTGGGGGGGTACAGGGGAGAGGGGACCGTGGACTAGAGCCCACCCTGGATCATGCCTGTTGGGATGCCAGGGAGCCTTGGGATGTTGATGGGACCAGGGGATATTTATTGGGGATGGAGTAGGGGAGGAATAGGTGGGATAAGATGAGGGTCGGGGCAAGGACTTAATATTTCCCTTGGCTTCTTTTCTAGCTGCTGTGGCTGGGACAGGCCCTCCGGTGAGTTCTTCCAACTCAGGGGTCTTTGGGTAGAAAAGCTGAACATTGGGGGGCTGATGGTTAAATCTTTGGGGTAAGGAGGAGAAGCTTTGGGGATGGGGCCTTGACCACCATTCTGTGCTCCCCCCAGAGGGCCCTGTGGAGTGAGCATGTGGCCCCTGACGGGCGCATCTACTACTACAATGCCGACGACAAGCAGTCCGTGTGGGAGAAGCCCAGCGTGCTCAAGTCCAAGGCAGAGGTCCTGAGCGGGGCTTTCTGGTCCTTCCTTTCAGCTGCCCTGACCCTTCCGAGTCCTTGGCCTCCCCTGAGTCTGTAACCATACACATGGTTCCTCTGATCCCAAGATCCCTGACCATTCCCCCAGCCTCCCTAGGATCTCAGGAAGTTTGTCTTCCCTCATGTTGAGCCAGGGCAGGTGGTAGCTAAAAACTCCCTATTCACTGGTTCCCCTTAGCTCCCCCGACTGTAGCTAGAGGGCATGCCCAGCCCACTGATGTCCTTTGACCCATCCTCTTGCAGTTGCTGCTGTCCCAGTGTCCCTGGAAAGAGTACAAGTCAGACACAGGCAAACCTTACTACTATAACAACCAGAGTAAGGAGTCTCGCTGGACCCGGCCCAAGGACCTGGATGACCTGGAGGGTGAGGAGGGGCTGGGGCCTGGGCTGCGGTTCTGGGGGGTGGCCCTTGCCACCCTGTGACCATGTTATCTTCTCCCATTGCAGCTCTAGTCAAACAGGAGGCTGCAGGGTGAGTGACTTGCCCACCTACCCACCTGTACTTGGGGCCGCCTGAGGGGTGGGGGTGGACATTCTCTGTGATCCCTACTCTGTGGAAGAGCCAGCTGTCAGTCTCCTTGTGGAGCGGCCTGCCCCGGCCCCAGTGCTTCGCAGGATAGAGACCAGCTGGCCCCTGACGGTCCCTCTCTCTGCTCCACTCCTGGACACTGCCGTTCCGACCCACCTTCAGGAAACAGCAGCAGCAGCCCCAGATACTGCAGCCGCAGCCGCCTCAGCCCCAGCCTGAGCCCCCACCTGGGCCGCCCGGCCCCACCCCTCTGCCCCTGGGCCTTCTAGAGCCTGAGCCAGGTGGGAGTGAAGATTGCGATATGTCAGAGGCTGCCCAGCCTGTGGAGCAGGGCTTTCTGCAGCAGCCGGAGGAGGGCCCCAGCAGGTGAGGGCTGCCCCCCCCCGAGGCATTCCAGATGCTGGCTTCAAGCTCCCAGCCTAGTTCAACCCTTGATTTCTGCCAGGCCTCTTGGGAAGGGTGTGAAGATCTGGGCATGGCCTCTGGAGGGCAGAAAAGGGCTGCTTTGGGGAGCCAGGAGAGGGTGGCATACTCCTGACAACATAGGGCACTGAAAGCTGTGGGGCCTGGGAGATGCTGTGGCTGAGTCCCCTTTGCCCCCCAGTGCTACTGGACAGCATCAGCCACCACAGCAGGAGGAAGAGGAATCAAAGCCAGAGCCAGAGAGGTCTGGCCTCAGTTGGAGCAACCGGGAGAAGGCAAAGCAGGCCTTCAAGGAGCTGCTGAGGGATAAGGTGCGGGGGTGGGGCTCCCAGGGTAGGCCTGGAGGGGCCTGGAAGTGGGCAGGCCCCATGACCCCTGCCTGCTCCATTCTAGGCTGTCCCCTCCAATGCCTCGTGGGAACAGGCCATGAAGATGGTGGTCACCGACCCCCGTTACAGGTAGGCCTGGGCAGAGGGAGCCAGGCCCTCCAGACTGTGTTTGTGAGCGGCTGGGCCAGGGCCTCCCTGAGAAGCCCCAGCTCAACACTCAGGCCCCAGAGGGGCCTGAGTCAGGAGAGTGATAGAAGGGCAAGGGTGCAGGGGAAAGAGAAGCTGGAGGGCCTCCAGGAGGAGGAGGGGAAAGGTATCTGACACGAGACATTCAATAAATGCTTGTTGAATTGAATTGATTCGAATTGAATTAATTGGGGTGAGGGGGCTGGATAGGGTGGAGGCCTGAATGCACCTTGAGAACCCCAGAGCAGAAGGGCTCAGTGTTAGTGTCTTGGAGCCCCGTCTTCCCCCTCACTGCCTCTCGCCCCTCCCCTCATCCCAGAGACCCGTCTTGCCTCCCTGCAGCCTGCTGTGCCCATGCATGGACCCCTCACTCAGTTCCGTGTGCCGTGACCCTGCTTGGTGGGCTGTTCAGGGTGACTCCTCTATCCCCACCCCACTCCCACCCTTTCCACCCCAGTGCCTTGCCCAAACTGAGTGAGAAAAAGCAGGCATTCAATGCCTACAAGGCGCAGCGGGAGAAGGAAGAGAAGGAAGAGGCCCGGCTAAGGGCCAAGGAGGCCAAGCAGACCTTGCAGCATTTCCTGGAGCAGCACGAACGCATGACCTCTACCACCCGCTACCGGTCAGGGGGCCAGGCTGGGGTGGGGTCTGGGAACCCTGAGAACACATGGGCCCAGGGTCTCTGTCCCCTTCCTGCCTACCTACGGCCCATATGCTCCACAGGCGGGCAGAACAGACCTTTGGGGAGCTGGAGGTGTGGGCTGTGGTCCCTGAGAGGGATCGAAAAGAGGTTTATGATGATGTCCTCTTCTTCCTGGCCAAGAAGGAGAAGGTAACAGTCACTGGCTGGATCCGTCAAGTCTGTCTTACTTGAGGCTTTTCATGTCTTTGCGTCCTTGCGGAGCCCAGCCATTCATTTCTCCACTGCCCCAGGGTCTCAGCTCCTCACTTGGAAGCTGGTGTGGCACTTGCACATCCCCCCACTTCTGCTCGGGGTCTACAACGTGGGTGTGGGAGGTCAGGAGGGCGTCTGTGAGGGGTTGGTCTGTAATCTGCGCTCCTTCCCGGATGTGGAAGTCTTGAGTCTGGGCCTCCTAGGGTTCCCTAGCTGCCTGCCTTTCCCCAGACGCTCCTCTGCCCAGGCCCACTTGAGTAGCTCCGACCTGCCCTCCCTCACCCTGACCCTGACGCTGTGGCTCCCCAGGAACAGGCCAAGCAGCTCCGGCGCCGCAACATCCAGGCCCTGAAGAGCATCCTGGATGGGATGAGTAGTGTCAACTTCCAAACTACGTGGTCCCAGGCCCAGCAGTACCTCATGGATAACCCCAGCTTTGCTCAGGACCACCAGCTGCAGAGTAAGCCCGGGTCTCCGCTCCCGCCTGTGCCCCCTTCCTCACCGACCTGGGACCCTGGAGCCTGCCTCATACTGCTCCCCTGCACTTCTTGCCCCCCCCCC